>NC_143532.1:25387081-25715414 GCF_031878675.1 Megascapheus bottae | reverse complement strand
ACCTGGGCTACTTGCAATAGCCTCTTGAATCATTCCAAGATTCATGAGGAATCACCTCCAGGCTCTAACACATACTGTTCATTCTCATTTGATGAATATCTGTTGAAACTCAAAGATATATAACCTCTGTTCTTCTCCTATGCGATTAAAAAGTTGACTCTTCTACCCCATCCATCCCTTTCTCATGAAGCATGCATTAAAAAATAACGAACACTAATCTAATTGTAATAGATGTGTGCTTTCCTTAAGTATGCTGACTGGGGGAGATTATGTGCATAAGGAGGAAAATCCCTCAGAAGCCTCAGAAGCAGTCATGTTTACCCCTGTGCCTGCACATGTGTGTGCTAGGACTTGAACTTAGGACCTGGAGGCTATGCTTGGCCTTTTCACTTCAGGCAGCACTCTGCCACACGAACCATAGGACCATTTCCAGATTTTTGGTGGTTAATTCAAGGTAAGTGTGTCACAGACTGTCCAGTCACAGTTGGCTTTGAATGGCAATCCTCAAGACCTCAGCCTCCTGATGAGCAGCTAGAATTACAATTTTGAGTCACCAGCAGCTGCCGTCTATGAAACTTCTAAAGTAGTCCTTGTTCTAAAATTTTAAACAATTATACGATTACAGATGATGGATTTATTCTGTTACTGTTCTATCCTTTGGCTTTAAATGGCAACTTACATTTTGGGGAAGTCAAAGGTTAATCTCCTTTTACATTGCTCTGCATTTCCCCTACAATACAGGTGGACAACCACCTTCATTTGAGACATTGTATTCCTGGCAGTGCTACTCACCCAAACCCACCCGGAACCCTGTGAAATAAGCCAACATTCTGTTGGAATGAGAGGCTATCCGGAGGAAACAGATGAATATTGTCTCACAGGATATGAAACAAATCCATCCTGTTTTAAAGCCAATATGGATTCTTCAATGTATACATCTCTTTTTGTATTAGTTCAAAGGCCCAGACAGTTCTGTTTCCAAGGATTTAGTTTGTTTACTCTTAAAGCAGAAGAGAAAGTCTGCTTTGTTCTAGAGAGTGCTAAAATTTAGAATATCAAGTGTCAAGTTCAAGTTAATTCCTTGACATTAGAAATGATTTAGGAATGATCCTATGTTGTACAAAAGTATGAAATAATATTCTAACGTTCAAAGAAACCCATCTTCCTGGATATATCTATGTTTCCTTTAAATGCAGTAGTTTGGTAAATTGTTAAGTTAGGTTTCAAAATTGACTTTGTAATTGGACACTTTTAGTAAATACCAGAAAAAAGAAAGATTATCTCCTAAGAAAGGCCAGGTTTGAGATAACAATTTGGTTCTTTCAAAAATTCTTATCATAAGAAAAAATCAAAAGAAACATTTAAAATGTATTTAATTCATGTTAGTACTAAATTTTGTGTCCTTGTAGCTGTGTTCTGGAGAGACGAAATCTCTTCTCTATTAAAAGATACTGACATTATTTCCAAGGTGATGCCTTGAATTTGCAGTGGAATGTGCTGGTAGGAGTTTTGTATTGAGCTATTATTCACATAGATCATATTAAGGTCAAGAAAAAAATCTAAAATAATTTAAACCTACAGAGCTGTTCTTGAGAGAGAGAAAAAATCACATATGTAACATCAAACACTAGTTGGAATTTTTCCAAGAAGTAATTATCTGCACACTATTTGCGATGGTTGATTATGAGACAAACCAAAGTTTAGCTAATTCAGCAAACATTTATGGAGTGCCAGCAGAGTGCAAGACCAGGATTCCGTGTTTAGCAGCAGTCAGCAACACAGACTTGATGAACCCCCATTTATGACTCCTCTGGTTCTGCTAAAAAAGGTTTCTTGAAAATAGTAGCTCTGATTGCACTTTGTATTTGTTTATCCTTATCTTGTAATTGGAAGATAGACGAAACCTACATGCACCTAGAAAATTAACAGACTGGAAAGCATTCAAACAAATATTTCAGGTATGTATTTCAAAAACAGTTAACATTTATCAAAAAAAATCTGTATGTTGCCATCATCCATGAGTGGCTAGATTAACATTTGGGAACACTTACCCTAATTTTAGTAGGAATCTCAGGGAAACTTCCTATATCTGATCTCTATTGATAACTAGGTATAGCATTCTTCAAAGAGCTTCAGGATGGAGTCTTAGGACAAAATCACTAACTGGAAGGTTTGTTAAATTGTCTATATTACCAGGAAGATTTTTTTTCAAGTTATATAGAACTCAAAGGGAGGAAAATGAAAAAAATAGGTGTGAGAGTTGTATATTTAAAATTATTTTCAGAGGTAAAATTCCCAAATGACATTTACTAGTAGATTTATTGGAAATTGCATCAGAGGAGCAAGCTTCATCTTTTCACCCTCCATCAGTCTTCAATGACTGATACATAAACATGTGGACTTCTGAATGTATGGTCTCATCACGGAGCAATCTGGTTTTTCTTTCCTACTTCCATTGTTCTGGAAGCTGGCCCCTGCCAACTGGTTTCCAGTCCCATCTGATCACTGGAATATACTAGTAAGAGACCAGGGACAGATAGGGGCAAAGTTAGGGTAGTTCCTGCGTGCCCTCTCCCTGGTTAAGCCAGGTGGTGTGAAGAACTGACCATAAATGTCCCTAGCCCTGGTTTCCCCCTCTCATAGGTAGAGTTCCTGCTCAGTGGCCCTGCCTCCTTGAGCTCTCCTCAAGCTCTCCTTGAGTTCTCACTCTGCTAGTATGGTTTCTTCCCTTCTATCTTTTGCTTCAGTGTGGGATTTGCCTGGCTTTAGAGTCTCAGCTCATCAGGTTGAGTCCCGTGACACTGCTAAGTCTTTCATTAAAATCTCTCCGTTTGAACTGAGTTTAATTTTATTTCCTCCTGCGATCTCACAGATCCACTGTATCACTGTAAGACTTCACTTCCAGAAGCAAAGAGTTTAATGCATCTTATCTTTTTTTGTGTGGAGCTCTTCCTTTTTTTAATCATTGGTTGTATTGTAGAGAAAATGGCAATGCATTAAACCCTGATTAATCATTACAAATTCAGAGTAACTATGTGGTATTACCAGTCGTATAATTCACACAAGTCTATTTAGTATAAATGTTAAGGATTAACTAATGATAAGATCAGAAAGAATAACAGAGGAGTGACTGATCAAATTCATTGAATACATAATGAAACACCCTTGTACAAGTAATTGATACTAATAAAATATTTTCTGGTAAAATGACAAATTTTAACTAATGGTAAATGTAAGTGTATGTATGCAATTTTTTGAGAATATTAAAATGAAAATTTTTATAGTGTTTTGTAAAGTAGAAAATGCTAAATCCCTAAGTAAATTTCATCCTATAATCTGGTAGTATTAGAGAAGGGAAATATGGCCAGAAGTAGACATTTGTGAACTTACAAAGCTATTTTCAGTATTTAAAATGTGAAAACCACCCTGAAACATTCTTTGTTGTTAAGAAAACATAGCAGTTTCTACTGTTCCAATTTTTAACTTCTAACTCCTCTGTGCATATTCTAGACAAAAAAGAATTTTATTATTGTTACGTAAAACACATGATGTTTCAGATTTCAAAAATCTCAGTTCTCAGTGAACTATACCCTGATGTTTTGAAACTTATGAAGGAATCCTATTAGGCAGCCATTTAACTTAATTGTGCCTCTTCTATCTACTTCCTGATGTAATTTGTCTTTGCCAAAATAGTATGCTACAAGCTAGTTAGAAAACTGGCAATTAGAAAGAAACCTCTGCCAAGCAAGCTATCTAGATATTCATGGCAATGAAAGCTATAGTAAATTCCACGAGAATATCTATTCCATCCTGGTGTTCACTGATCCATAAGAACAGACTGAGTAAATTTCTATTTATTCTGGCGGTTGTGGGGACATCCTTGTGCAGTTTTAAGTGACTTTCTCCATATATTTTTATTGTAGTTAATAGAAGGGTTACATTATATTCACCAGATAGAAGGTGCATTACTTTAAAAACATTGATAACCTTTCTCATGTCTTAGTCCCCATTTCCCTCCCCTAACCCCTGCCCCTCATCTTGTTTCCCCCCCTTCCCTATCCTATTTCAAATAACCAAATAAACATATATACAATATATCAGATAACAAGATAAAATACTGTAACCATATGAGATAACCAAGGGACAGCAAAAGAGATGAGAGATAACATAGTACATTAAGGACAATAATCACTCATTACATGGCTTTTGTTTCTATCTCCTGGAGGTCCTTTCATTTAGTGTCATACTACATGGCCTTATGTATCTAGGTTTTGTTCTATTGTAAATCTCTGCTAGGAGAGCCCAAGGATTCTACTTATTATGACAAATGAAGGAAACCATTGAGCCTATGTTTCTTTGAGTCTGGATTACTTCACTTAATATGATTTTTTCTAAGTCTTTCTATTTCCTTATAAATGGGGGGATGTTGTTCTTTCTGACAGCAGCATAGAATTCCATTGGGTACAAATACTACATCATTTTGATCCATTCATCAACTGAGGGGCATCTGGGTTGGTTCCATATCTTTGCTATGGTACAAGGAACATCATTGTGCTAGTGGATTTAGTATGTTCTTGTTTCTGGACAAGTGGGTAAATGCCAAGTAGTGGAATTGCTGGGTCATAGGGGAGCTCTACGTTTAGTCTTTTGAGGAACAGGCATACTACTTTCCATAGTGGTTGAACGAGTTTGCACTCCCACCAACAGTGTAGTAGTGATCACCTCCTGGCTACATCCCCACCAGCATCTGTTGTTATTAGATTTCTTGATCCTGGCCATTCTAACTGGAGTGAGGTGGAATCTTAGAGTTGTTTTGATTTGCATTTCTTTTATGGCCAGAGATGTCGAGCATTTCTTCATGTTATGTCTATAGGCCATTTTTTTGCCAGTCCTGGGCCTTGCACTCGGGGCCTGAGCTCTGTCCTTGGGCTTTCTCAAGGCTAGAGCTCTACCACTTGAGCCACAGCACCATTTCTGGCTTTTTTCTATGTATGTGGTACCGAGGAATCGAACCCTGGTCTTTGTGCATGCTAAGTAAGCACTCTACCACTAGGCTAAACTCCTGGCCCCAGCCATTCTTATTTCTTCTTCAGAGAAGACTCTCTTTAAGTCTTTGGCCCATCTTTTAATGGAATGGTTGTTTCTTTGGAGATTAGTTTTGAAGTGATTCAATTTTTTTAGCTGTTGATATATTTTAGATATGAGGCCTTTGTCTGTTGTATGGTTAGTGAAGATCAGATTTTAAGTAATTTTTTAAGTAATTTTTCATGCATCACAGTTTATCTGTGAGGCCAGACATGATGGCTTACACTGTTATCCAGCTACCCATAAGGCTGAGATCAGGAGGATTGTAGCTCCATGCTAGTCTGGGCTAAAACTTCATGAGACTCACCCTCCCTCCACCTCAATCTCAACAGGAAAGGCTGAGTCTAGTGGTACACACCTGTCATCCCAGATTCATCAGGAAGAATGGATTGGAACATCTTGGTCCAGGCTGGCTTAGACAAAAAGTGAGACTTTCTTTTAAAAATAAAAGAGCAGCCAGGCACTGTTCACTCACACCTGCATTTCTAGCTAATCAGAAGGCTGAGATCTGAGGATCATGGGTCAAAGACAGCCTGTGCAGAAAAGTCTGTGGGACTCTTTTCACCAATTAACCACCAAAAAGCCAGCAATGGAGCTGGGGGTCAGGTGGTAGAGTGCTATCCTTGAATAAAACAGCTAAAGGACAGCATCCAGGCCTTGAATTCAAGCTCCAGGACTGGAACACACACACACACACACACACAGAGAGAGAGAGAGAGAGAGAGAGAGAGAGAGAGAGAGAGAGAGAGAGAGAGAGAGAGAGAGAGAGAGAGAGAGAGAGAACACATTTACTTATAAAAATAGACAAAAAGGATTAGGGGCCAATAGCCAGGATAGCATGAGACCTCTGTGCAATGAGCCTGGGCCTGCCACATGCCAAGTACTATTGTCCTCCTCGGGTGCTGGCTTTGCTGCAGTGCCACACATACTCGATTGTGTCTCCCGTACTCCATGCTTACTGTGGACTTATTCTGAGTCCAGGCTAGTTCACTCCTGACCTAGCTTTTTTCTCTTGATATGCAAAACTTCAGACAAAAAAGTTTTTCTTAAGTATGGGTATATATGTTTCATTGAAAAATTCATCCCCAAATTTAAAACAAAGACTATCTATATATTTCAGTAACAATGTACATGCAGGCTACTTTATAAATGATCACACATTCTTTTCCAAGTATATTCAACAAATGCATGTTTGAGGCAAGATAATTTAGAGAAAGTGAGGCATAGGAACAAAAAATTCAGAAATCACTATATTAATGAATAGCTTTAATCAATGCACATAGACATAGTTTTCTTTGCTTTTAGACTTAAACACCTTCAATATAGTTAGTTTTTTAAAAAGGAAGAAAAAAGAAAGTGAAAAAGGACATACATCAGCTCTTTCTTCTGACCTTGCCGACTTGATAGCATGCTCTAAAAAGGACATCTGCCTAGGAAAGAGGTATAAAAGATAATATAAAAAAAAAACTTGAGGAAATTACTCTTTTTGGCACACAGAAAAGCATTTGCAAAGAAAATATTTATCTCAAGAATGGACACCTGGTAACCCATTATTCAAAAGGATGCATTGGCACCCAAGCCATTATGTCCCAAATTTCATAAACAGGCTGATCTTGAAAATCCCTGGGCCCCACTGGTAAGGAAGTATGAAAGCAAGAGTGAGAGAATATGCTAGGTTCCCAGAGCAATGGGATCCTACAGTAAATTAGACTCAAAGCCCCAATGCACTTTCCCTCTAAATACCTATGAGGTGAGAGCACATGTGACTGTGAATGGATGTGTCCCCAGCATGTCTGGGTGGTGTACCATCTACCTTCCCTTTGCTTTACTAATACAAATTTTTGTCTCTACCACAATATGTCCTAAAATTGTTTTGTCATAACATCATGAGTGCAGTACCCAAGGGAGTAAGGGTCTCCCTTTCAGAGACCTCCTTCCTGAAGCAGGAAGTGTCCCTGGCTTTGTACAGGGGTCCTTCCCATAGGACTAATCCCTTACCAGTGAACAAAACCAGGGCACTGCCTGTCCTCTGGAAGGCATCTGGAGGAGAGACTTGACTGTACTAACCCGTATTTCTCCTAACAACATTGATCACTTGGATGCTAATACTAAATTGTTCCCTATCTCATTGACCAGAGTGAAACCCCTAACTCATGCAGGAAACTATACAATGATGAGAGTCATTTTTTAAACATTTTTACAAAGATATCTCACAATCAAGATTTGGCTGTTTTCTACATGACATTTAAGTTTTCTTCCATTTCTATCTAGGGATTTAATTGGGAAATGAACATGATAAATTCTATGTTGTCATTTCTGTTTTTAAATTTAATGACTTCAAAGATTGTGAGTCTGGCTGCCTGGAAATGAAAGCTGGAAGCGATTGGAAGTCTGCACCAGTACTTGTCATTTAAGAGTGGTTTCCCGGGTTTTCAGCTGTGAAAGCTTTTTAAAACAAATTTCAATGTGTCCTTTCAATATTCCTTTTTAAATCATTAAAAATCATTACCTACATAGCAGTACATAGTAAAAATATATTTAGAGAATTTCAGGCTTTACTAAATCTTCTTTCCCTACCCCAGAACACCCAGAATCCTTCATCTTGCGTGTGTGTGGCCTCCAAACATATGCATGGGCAGAGGAAGTCTGCTGTTTCCATCCTGGGTTTGGGGTTTTTTTTTTTTGTTGTTGTTGTTGTTTGTTTTTTTTGCGGGGGAGGCAATCTTCCACTCCCCTCCTCTGACTACATGCATACTTTTGTATCTTTTCTCACTAATGAGCGCCTTTGGCCACCTCCTTGAGAAGGGGAGAGAGGTGCTGAGATTGTGGTTGAGTGAACATAATTGCAAGCTTTCTGTGTCTCATGAATCTTCATAAATAATTTTTATAGTGGGACAGTAATTGTTTATATAGAATATTCTCCCATAGAAATTACCCACAATGCTGAGAGTACACCTTGCAAAAGGTAAATCTAGAATTCTTAGGGTGCGACTTCAGCATTACCCAGAAGCTGAAGATAGGGGTCTTTGGAATATAAAAATCAAAAATCAAATTTATGGCAGTTCATTAATGTAAGAACCATAGAGGAAACAAAGAGCCACTGTGAGATCATAGACACCAAGCTCTGAAGGCAAAGCTACAACAAGGGCTCTCATTTATCCTACAATACCCCCACTTACCTGTTTTGAGCTGATTTTCTTTAGCACAAATGTCTCCTTGGACAACCGAAAGGATGTTTATTTCCTAGTCACATGACAAAATGCTAACATTGCTTCAGGAAGATTCATTTTAGGTATAGAGCATATAGCTAATAAATGAGGAAGCCTATACTTCAAATTCAGAGAGATTTTTTTCCTTTTTTATTCATAATACTATTGTTAGATGAGACTACATTTTTTTTTCAGAAGATAAATGTAAAGGCCTAAATCTGTTTGGTTATTCCTACTCATTCAAAATCAGTATAGATATGTTTTTGTCCAAGGAGACAGTAAATCCCAGGAGCTCTCCATTGTACACTGAATTATTTCCCTGTGACTCTGGGACATTTTCCAAATGATGCTTGCTTTTATGTGTATATGCTGGGACTGGGACTAGAGCTCAAGCCTGTCTCACTTGACTTTTTTCTCAAGGGTCTGGAGTTCTACCACTTGGGCTACAACTTCAGTTCCTGCTTTTTGCTGGTTAATTGGGCATAAGAGTCTTAGGGATTTTTCTGCCTGGGATGGCTGTGAACTGTGACCCTCAGATCTTGGTCTCGTAAGTAGCTAGGATTACGAGTATAAGCCACCAGTGATTGGTTCAAACTGTTGCTTTTTAACAGTCTACTTGATATTAGATGGGGAAAAATATGTGAAGCTCTTTTAGTGTGTATCTAAATAAATGACAATGTTTCTTTAAACTGCATTTTTAGAAGAGTGCTGGTAGAGCATATGATTTACTAGTATTTCTTTTTAGGATTACAATTTAATCTTTTTTAAAAAATAATTTTGGTGGCCAGGAGTTTGGCCTAGTGGTAAGAGTGCTTGCCTAGCATGCATGAAGACCTGGGTTCAATTCCTTGGTACCACATACATAGAAAAAGCTGGAAGTGGTGCTGTGGCTCAAGTGGCAGAATGCTAGCCTTGAGAAAAGCCCAAGGACAGTGCTCAGGCCCTGAGTTTAAGCCCCACGACTAGCAAATAATAATAATAATAATTTTGGTGTCTTTTGACATATGAACTATAATAAATGTGTTTAAACATGGTTTTATAAGTTTCTTCAATACCTAAGAGTTTCCTTTTAAAGATATTAACGTGTTTGTAACACGCCATTGATGAATTGTGGCATTTCTTCATCTTCTTTAGTCTTGCACATCACAAAAGAGATGTTCAAGAACAGTCTACACCTCACTCTGGCTTGGGATAGTGCGTTATGGATCCCAGACTGTTTTTTTTTTTCTTTAATTTTTTTTTTTTTGCCATTCCTGGGGATTGAACTCAGGATCTGGGAACTGTCGTTTCTCAAGACAAGTGCTCAAGTACTCTACCACTTGAGCCACAGCATCACTTCTGGCTTTTTTCTGAGTATGTGGCACTGAGGAATCAAACCCAGGGCTTCGTACATGCTAGGCAAGCACTCTACTACTAGGCCAAGCTCATGGCCCTTGGACTACTTCTCAACATCTGGATTTTAATCTTTTATTCCTGAAAATAAAATTTCATGTGCCTTAAACATAGCCGAAATGATAGGGAATTCATTTTTCTAATTTTCACACCATTCCCATTTTTAACTCAAAGAAGTGCATCTCAGGCCCTTGTTTGCTTTCACCCTGACTCATTTATAATTAGGAGTAGAAATCATTTCTTTGTGGCACAAATGTATCTCTTTCAAAAGTATTTCTCTCTTGCAAAGGATGTTTAGTATCTGAGAGAGTAGGATGACCTTTATTGTATGTATTGCTCTAATCAGCGCATTATTTTGTGGGGTGGACTCAAGGTCACACATCTGAGAAAAGGCATCAGTTTAATCTCATTAGGAAAATCATGTTAGTCATAAACCTTTAACCACTGGAAAGACACCATTAAGGATCTTTCCATATAGGCAGAGCTGAATAGGAACAAGTAGCAGTTGTGCTAGTTGGTAAGACAAAACACTCTGCACTTACAAAGAGTACTGTCTATTGAATAACTAACATACCTTTCACAGACAAATGCAGAGAATCAGCATGAGGCTTTCAAATACTTGTCTTATTAATTTTAATTTTTAGATATGTTAATACAGTATAGCAGAGGTAAACTGATTTGCCCAACATCACTCAACCACCAGAGGTGGGATTATTTCCTGCATCTTGCCTCTAAAACCCTGTCCTCTTACAGCACTGAGCCTCACAAAGCCACCTCTGCCAATCAAATGTTAGCAGGGTTGTATTTTTGTTGGTAGTTTGCTCTATCTTGGCCTTAAAGACAATTTCCTTTTAAGCAACGAGGTTTAGTTGTAAAATCCTTAAAGATGGCAAACCACATTCTTTTCTTCTTTCTCCTTGTTTGTTTTTAAATGCTAATACTACTGCCAGAAATAAGCAGTTGACTTTTCCATATCTTCCCATTGTTTCTATAGCTCTGAACATGACAGTAATCACATTTCTACTTTCAAAAACATGTTACCTTTTTACCTTTTATATTTTATAATTGTATTTAATTGTCAGGGTGATATATAAAGGGGTTACAGTTACATTTGTCAGGTAGTGGATAGATCATTTCTTGAACATTGATACCCCTTCCCATGTTTTTCTTCCAATTTCTCTTTCCCCACCCCACCCAGTCATCTTGTTTTACCCTTCCTTTCCCTATTTCAAATAAACAAATAACCTTATATATTATATACCAAATGTACCAAAGTCAGATAGAGTAACAACATGAGATAAACTATAAGGAGAAAAAAAAGAAAGAATTTCTCAGTAATTGTCATGTTACAAGTTGTAGAAATTTCACCTATAAATGAAAGACATAGTTAATTTTCAGTGAATGAGAAGAGAAGATTTTTAGGGGAAATAATAGAGCTTATTGTGTGCCAAGATTTAGTTTCTTCAAATTAACAATAGCATTTGGGAATGAGTATTCTGTTATTTAAAACAAGTTGATATTTTGCAAAAACAAAAAGTGTCTTTGGATATTTTATTGTTTTTATTGCAGCTATTAGATGCAAGTGCAAGAAAAATTTCAAAATGGCCAATAATGATGAGAATAAACTTTTAAACTTAAAAAAAGCAAATGTTACCAGAATGCATAGAGAAAAGTGGAGAACAAAGGAGTAACCCACAAGCAATTATATAAGTAATACTTTTTCAGTCTGAAATGCATTATTGACCTTGGACTATTGAATGTCGGATTTTTTTTTGCCAGTCCTGGGGCTTGAACTCAGAGCCTGAGCACTGTCCTTGGGCTTTTTCCTCAAGGCACTCTGCCTTTGAGCCACAGCATAACTTCCAGCTTTTTTCTATGTATGTGGTACCAAGGAATCGAACCCAGGTCTTGGTGCATGGTAGGCAAGCACTCTATCACTAGGCCAAACTCCTGGCCCTGAATATCTGAATTTTAATCTCTTACTGCCTGAAGATCAAACTCATGTGCCTTAAGCCTGGCCATAAAATAAGGTAGGGCTTTCATCTTTCTAATCGTTACACGATTCTGTTTTTAATTCTAGAGGGAGCCAGGCAGTACCATTATGTTCTTCTGAAGATATATTAATAATGCCCTGAGAAGTACATTCATTACAGTCAAACTTGAGGGGTATCTTGCTCACTGCAGATGTAATGCTATTTACTAAGAAGGCTGAGATCTGACACCAGCCCTGGCAAGAAAGTCCATGAGACTTAACTCCACTTAAATACCCCCAAAATGCCAGAAGCTGAGCTGTGGCTCAAATGGTAGACTGGTAGCCTTAAGCAAAAGGGCTCAGGGACAGCACCCAGACCATGAGTACAAGCCCTAAGACCATCACAAAAAGATCAAACAAAACCAACTAGCCCTCTATGACAGTCAGGATCTGATGACCTGTGTGGCTTATTTAACAGATTAAAGGCAGGAGGAAAATTATAAGGAGGAATTACAAGAGGATTTGCATGAAAGTAAAAAGCATCTAAATCAATGTCCTACATCTTTCAATCAATGATTCTTTTAAAAAAAATCAACTTTCTATGAATTCTATTCTAACAGACACAAAGTTATAATGAACCATGGCTTTAATTAATTGATCTAGGATTGGTACTAGGGCTTGAACTGAGGGCCTAAGCACTTTGCACATTAGCTTGTTGACTCAAGGCTCGTACTTTCCCATTTAAACTCCAGTTTAAATGGCTTTTTGTTGGTTAGAGATAAGCTCCCTGGGTTGGCTTCAAATCATGATCATCGGAACTCAGCCTGTCTAGGAGTTAGGATTATATGCATGAACCAGTGACACCTGGCTAAATCATGGGTAACATACACCTTTGGGAAAAAAAAATAGCCCATCTGTCCTATTGCCAATACAGTGATTTTAGCCTCTTTGCTTACTATAAAGGATATTATGCAAACTGAAAAATCTAGAAACTGGTTAATTCAAATCCCATTCAAAATAAACATTTTAATCTGATAACTAGAATTTAGGCCCCGTGGCAGCTCAATGTGCACTAAGCAAGAGTTAATCTAACATGAGCCCCCTGTATGCTGAGCAAAGTGCAACATGATAGATTTGCATGTGGGCCATCTGACTTGAAGTCTCTTAAAAGGGCTCAAAACTCCTACAGGCAGCAAAATATATTTCCAATATGTCAAGAATTTATATAATAACCTATAGCTTACATATTGATTTTAATAGCTAATATAATAAGGACCAAGTACTTCATTCTCCCTATACATTATTTCATTTGCTATTGGAGTGAGCTTAGGATCTTGTGTTTTATCTCATTTTGCAGATGGGGAAACAAAGGGTAAACAGGTTGCTGTGAACATGGAGAGAATGTACTGAACAGAGATTTTACCCTGTCCAATCATACTCCAGAAGCTGTGTTCTAGGATGCTAGCACATGTCTCAGGCATGACCCTACCAGCCTTATCACCAAGTGAACTGTCATTTAAACTCAGTACTTTGGGCTTGCTAGGCAGAAACTCTACCACTTGAGCCAGACCCCAACCTGTATTATCTCTGTTGACAGGTGGCAAAACAGCTCCTGAGACTTCAGATGACCTACCTGGAATTACAGGTTAACGAACAGAGGCACTGTCGGTGTTTGTGCTCTATGTGAAAGCATCTACACTCCACTCAGATCTTCTGGCCTACAGTGGCTATGTATAATTCCTTTCTGTTTGTGGTTATGAGTGAAGCAATCTGAGAGATTACTTTATTTCATCTTAGTTTTGGGGTGTGTGTGTGTGTGTGTGTGTGTGTGTGTGCGCCACACACTAATACCAGGGCATGAACTCGGGGCCTTTCACTGTTGCTTAGCTTTTTCCTTCAAGGATGGCACTCTACCATTTGAACCACACCTCCACCTCCAGCTCTTTTCTGCGTAATTGGAGATAAGAACCTTTTGGATTTGTCTGCTTGGTCTGGCATCAAACCTGGATCCTCAACTTCTTGGAACCTCTTTCTTGATCAGTGTCACATCTAAATAGGACCCTTTTAGCTGGATAACATAAGACACGTAGATAAATACCATGTGCTTTTTCTACCCTCCCCCTACTATAATAAGTAGAGGGGACCAAGTGAAAAAGAAGGATTTGTTTGGTCTACTAGTTTCCCCCTTCTCTGCCTTTTGTCCAACAAGAACATTTCTTCCTCCTCCTTTAGTTTATTTGTGCCCTTATGTTCTAAAGTACCTCTTCACCATAAAAATAGAAAAGGAGCTGTGAGTCATTTACACTTTAGCATGAACGTGCTTTCGTGACTTTCCTAAGGCTATTTGTGCTTAGCTCCTTTTCTCTAACTGTAGAATGCCCGTCTCAGACTTCCTGACTCCTTCACCATGAAAAACAAGCTGGAAATTGTTTGTCTTAACATCAGGACCTCTAGAGACCAATTGCCAGGAGATGCCTGGACTGTGTGGTTGTAGATTGGGCTTCCTGAGCCACCATTGTGTGGAGTGATGGACTCAGCCCAAGTCACTCATGCTCTCCCTCCCTTCCTTCCTCCCTCCCTCACTCCTCCCCCACGACTTCTTGTCTGCTCAAACCACATGAACTTTTGTGATATACCCACTTCCAACATGTCAGAGATCCAAAGAACATTCTTCCTCCTTCCATGATCACATTTTATTGTATTTTTCTGTAGTCCACAACATGGTACCTGAGTACCTGAGCTGCCTCTAGGAACAACTACAGGCTAGATCCAAAAGACAATGTGGCTCGTGTGTGTGTGTGTGTGTGTGTGTGTGTGTGTGTGTGTGTATGCATGCATGTACACATGTGTGTAGGAAGAGCCTGTGAGGTGGACATTTAGGTAAAGAAGGCTCAGCTTCCTTCATCCTGTCACTGAAGCATCTTACAGAGGTGGTTGTGGTGACAGTGGTTCATGTGCCCATGATTTCTTTGGAAAACAGTGCTGTGGAACACTGGAGACAGGAGAAGCAAAGCTAAGAAAGAAAGGCTGTCACCAGTGTGTACCTGCTACAGGCATCTCCTGGGGAATTCTGGGAGTAAGTGTAGAACTCAATTCTTAGGATTACTTCCAGAGACAAAGATTTCTTTATTCCTGTGATTACTTTCTGTCTTCACTCAGTTCCCATGTGCTTCTTTGGGTCCTAGAAACCCCCTTTAGGCAGAGGTCCAGGTGACAGAGGTGAGCAAGAAGGGGGGCAGTGCTGAGCCCTCCCTGATTGAGACTGCTTCAAGAAGGCTTCTGTATCCAGACATGTTCAATAGAACTGAATTGTTCATACCTTCACAGCAGTGGCTCCTCTCTGGAAGTATGATTACTGTGGTTGTGAAGACTAATGACTCATTGGGCAGGGAAAATACCAAGCAATTGATTTGGCTGGATACAAGCAAGAGTCTTACTGCTGTTGGGATGCACTATTTATTATTAATGTCTCAATACAATTCTGCATATCAATGATTATACATGTTATTAAGTGTATGTCACATTAACTTTGTCATAAAATTTATGGCAGCATTAAACTTTACTTACATGCTCAGCCTTTGTAGTATATTGTTTATGTGACATAGTAATTAGAAAAAAAGAAACCTTGCCAACATGTAGAGATTTTGTGCTTTGTTCTGCTTTATTTTGTTTTGAATTGGTGCCAGTACTGAGGTTTAAACCCCAGGCCTCAAACTCTCACTCTGCTTTTTTGTGGTTCACAGCTGATACTCTAGCACTGAAGCCATGCTTTCACTTCTGGCTTTTGGCTAGTTAATTGGAGTTAAGAATCTCATGGCCAAGGCATTGGTGTCTCAAGCCTGTAATCCTATCTACTCAGCAGACTGAGATCTTAGAATCCCTGTTCAAAGCCAGCTGGCCAGGAAAGATTTTTATCTCTAGTTTATCACCAGAAAAGTAGAAGTGGTGTTGTGGCTCAAAGTAGTAGACCACTAGCCTTGAGCAAAATTGCTCAGGAATAAAGCATAGTCACTGAATTCAAGCCCCTTGACTGCCCAAAAAACAAACAAAAAAAATATCATGGATTTGTCTGCGTGGGATGACTTTGAATTGAGGTATTTTTTTCACATATCAGCCTCTCAGGTAGTGAGAGTTACAGGGATAAGCCACTGGGGGCCGGCTGCAAGCATGTAGGTTTGATGTCTATTTGACTGGTGCCTGCATTTTGTTTATTTGAAACTTAAACATCGCAGACTAGTGGCCATCAACCCTGCCTGTGTCACCTGTGGCAAGACAGTTCTGCTTGCATATGCATCGTGGCTGAGCTTCCTCCCTTCATAGATTATCGATGACCATTTAGCATCATTGTGCCGAGTGCTGTGGTTTACATATGGTTCAGTACGTGATCTGTGCTCAGAGCTCATGATCAGTAAAAAGCCAGTGTTGGGCATGTTTGTGTAAGAAGTGACAAATAACCAATAAACGACAGTATACCTTCTGTTTCTTGGGTGTGGAAAAATAGCCTTTTCTATACCAGGCCTGTTTTGTAAAGCTTTCAGAAGTGAAAGTTACTCCACGGCCCTGGCTTTGTGTGTCAGCTGAGAACTCGATAAATGAAAGTCATTCACTGGTGAAACCTAAGTGTTTCTCTTTGCCAATTGCACAGTGGGTGTGCCTTTTAAGAATCCATATCTAAAGATATCTTTGGACCTCATGTCTAGACACGTCTTAACAAGAAAGCCAGCTAGAAGAACTTTACTGTTTACAGCAAAGGCAGATGTTGTCCAGAAAAAGGCTCAGTGGAGAAGGTTAAGCCACATACATCCTTGAAGTTAACGTTTCCACCACAGAGCAGCTGTGTTGGTTCTCAGAACTGAACATGGAGGATAGAGCAAAATCCTAGGCTCAATTTCTAGTCTAGCAAAAAGAAAATTATATTGGACTTGGAAGGAAAGGTGAGAGTCCCAAATGGAACACAGAAAGTGGACTGGTGTTGGTCCCAGCCTTGGGGACCAGCACACCACCCCCTCCAGGGCTCTGCTGTGTATCTGGCAACAGGCTAGGTAAGTCAGAGCAGGATATATTGACTCCCTGATGGAGAAAGGTCTTCTGTGTGGAGAACAGTGGATGAGCCTACACTTAGTGCTTCTCAAGTGCTGGTCTAGGGACATCCCATCAAGAAATAAATTACCCCCCAGAATAGTGGGGAAAAGAATGATAACTAGCTTTGGAAACAACCTCATCCTGGTATAGTTGCTTCCTTTCAGTCAACTTTGTGAGAACTGTTTTTCTGAAAAGTTCCTGCTTTGGTCAGATGGCCCAGCCTAGGTTGATTTTATTGCAGTTACATCCTGTTCCTGTTAAGGTAGTCATCCTGTTCTTATTAATGAAGCCATATTTTATGGGGAAAAAAATTTGACCTTCTTCAAATTAGCCAGTCAGGCAAGATTATGAGCCTTGGTTCTGACCAATTGAAATGAAGGGCAGTACTGTGTCAGAGATAGAGCCTGGGCTGACTTCCTCTCCCGCATGCTGTCCTTATTTCTATATGGAACCCCAATATCCCAAAACATTTCCAACACTGGCTTTGGAGTGCTGCATTGTTTAAAGGCCAAACACCAGCTTAACTGATTTCTGTGTTAGGTCCTCCACAAGACAGAAAGGACCACTGAGTGTCAGTGGTGCTCTCTACTCCAAATCCATATAGTTAATGTTGTCTACTTATATTCATTGGAAAAAGTCCCACACCCTTAGCTGCCCACACTCGGTGGGGAAGCAGCCCTCCTTTGCCTTCCTTCTCTATCCTATAGCTCTGCTGTGGTTAAAGACCTTTGGTTCCCATGAGTGTCTCGATTCCATATTCCCCTCTTCACCTCTCTGAGGTGGTGTCCAGTGGTTCTGCTTATTTGCAAATGAGGGTTTGCTCCCATTCCCAGCCTCATCTCCAGGGGCCTCTTCTCTGCTCCCCTCCATTCTGCTTCCTCTCATTCTCTGCATGAGTGGAACAGTTTCCTGCCAGTAGTTCTTTCATGCCAGCAGTTCTTGCCTGGGTTCCTCTGCCCAGCCACCATCTCCCTACCCCTGCCCAGCAAACTTAACTGCTTCTGAATCTGTATTCTGTAAGCCAGGCACCATTAGTGTCTTTATTATGTTGATATGTCATCTTCATTAGCTTTGTAACATGAAGCTCAGTAACTGAAACAGAAAAAAGGTTCAAATACCAATTTATTTTTAACTTAAAATGAGATGAGTATTTTGGGATGCCAGACTCTTTGGATCAAAGGCATTTGACTTGCTCTTTATATTGGGCAGTGTCCTAGGGTCAACCTGTATAATAGCCCTGGCTCACCAGACCAGCAAAGGAAGTCTTGATGGCCCCAGAGAGAAGAGCACTAAGGAAAGCTCTGCTGAGAACCAAGTCTGATTCACTGCTCATGCTGGGTGCCTTACCTATCCCCCACTGCAAATCTCTGGAAGCAAGTTCCACTACACAGTACTGCCACCACCCCAGCCAAAATGTGTGCCTGCGTGTCCCAGGTCAGGCCAAGAGCCAGAAGCCATCTGATTGGTTGAGCCTGGATCCTTGCTGAGCCTTGCCTGTAAGGAAGGAAGTGAGCATCTAGTTTCCATGGGTGTTGCTCACCAGCTCCCATCAAGACTCCCTCTGAAGGAAATTGCTAAGGTCTGTTCAGACACTGGGCAGCTCTGGAGATAAGGGCAGAGGAAGGTAGGGAAATGATAGCAGGTACATGGTAGTGCATGCTTGTAATCCCAGACACTCAGAGGCTGAAGCAAAAGACTCTTAAGGTTGAGGCTATCTGGCAAATATAGTGAGACCTTATCTCTAATTCAAAAAAAAAATGAATTCAGCTACTTGTGAGGTGGGGATAGAGATCTAAAGCCAGCTCAGGCAGAAAGTTACCAAGAGATCATCTCAACTAACAAGGTGGGCATGGCACCACACACTTACAGAATCCCATCTATACAGAAGGTCTTAGTAAGGAGGATCGGGGTCCAGGTGAGTCTCAGGGAAAAACGGCAAGAACTCTCCTGAAAAATGGCTACCCTCCAAAAGGGCTGAAGTCATGGTTGTAGTGAAAGAGTGCCTGTGAGTTCAAAGTTAGCACTGCCCAAGTAGATCAATTTTGTTCATTAGAACAAAATTAATATAAAAGGCAAATGTGGTTCTACCTGGTGATCCCCTCTGCCCAGGTCTCCTGCCGGTGTCCCTCCCGCTGGTCCCACCATGCTGTCATTAGACTTTCCGGATGATGTGCGGTTGTTGAACAAGAGGCAGCTGTATTATCAAGTCCTGAACTTTGGAATGATTGTCTCCTCTGCACTGCTGATCTGGAAGGGCTTCCTGGTAATAACTGGAAGTGAAAGCCCCGCTGTCGTGATGCTCAGTGGCAGCACGGAGCCTGCATTTCATAGAGAAGACCTTCTCTTTTTAACAAATCCAGTCAAAGACTCCATACGAGTGGGGAAGATTGTCGTGTTCAGGATAGAAGAAAGAGAGATCCCCACGTGCTCTGTTCCTGGACGTCTGCGGTAGACGTTGGCTTGTGGTTGGTGGAGAGCAGGCACACTGCAGATGCTTCCCAGGAGCACCAGGGTGCATTAGGATATGTTTCCACAGCAGAATGTATGTGGGCGGGCACAGGGGCACTGAGGTGTACACGCAAGGGGACTTGCAATCATAGGATTTCATACCTTGTCATTGTCACACTTGCAACATGATGTACATCAGTGGATTTTTTTTATATTAAAAGGTTGAGCCAAAACGAAAAAAGGCAAATGGTCACTAGCACTTTCTTTCAGGACATCTAGGCCCTAAGCTCCTTTTGACATAGTTCTGGAACTTGGCTAGTGAAAGACTTTTAGCTCAAGGTGGATAATTTGAATAGCTTTTTTTTTTTTTTTTTGCCAGTACTGGGACGTAAACTCAGGACTTGGCACTGTCCTTGAGCACTTTTGCTCAAGATTAGCACTCTGTCTCATGAGCCAAAGCACCACTTCTGGCTTTTTCTGTATATGCAGTATTGAGGAATGGAATCCAGGGCTTTGAGCATGCTAGGCAGGCACTCTACCACTAGGCCACAATCCTGGCCCTTTGAATGGAGTTGAATGAAGGTAATGATGGTACAGAAGAGGGGAACACAAGGTTCAAGGACAGAGCAGCACAAAGAGGAAGAAGCAGTTGCCAGACCTGCTACACAGACCTGCCCTACAGGTGAAGGGGTCCATTGAAAGGAGGTAGACAGCTCTGGGCATCACCCACTGCACATCCACACACACCAAGAGGACAAGCTGAGTGAATGTCCTGAGTCTCCTTCCTTTCCCATGACCTCTGCCTTTCCTGGAGGCTCCCACCAGCCCCAGCCAAAGACTTAGAAGCTAGGGAATCTAATAGCTGCAGCCCTGAGTGGCACCCAAAGGGCCGCTAGTGAATTTGGAAAAACAAACAGAAGATGCGCTGTACATGAAGCTTCATCAAGACATCACCATACTTCCTTCTTTTCTTTTACTTCTTATCTCCTTTGGGGATGTCACTTCACATTTTCACTAGTCTAGCCCACAGGATCGATGCTCTTAAAGTATCATTCTCACACTGACTCTAACAAGATGGTATTTCCCCCTTGTTTGCTATTTAGAACCCTCCATTGTATCGTTCAACACTGCACCATTAAAGCTGAGCAAATGCCAGCTAAGGATTAAGAAAGAGGGACGGGCTGGGCTTGATCTGCCTGACAGACACAGTGTCAAGCATGTTCCTTTCCAAACTGTTCAGAAGTCCTCTAGATAACATCTCAACGCAGATAGATGTCCTGCTGCTGATCTCTGCTTCCTCTCCCTGCTGCCTGGCCACTTAGATAAAGCAGATTTAAGAATGATCATCCAAATAAGCCCCGGCCATTGTCATGAATCCTCATGGATCCATGCTGGGAAAGCCTTAATCCTTTTTGAGCACATGACAACTTATACTGAAGTAACTAGTTCTTTATTGTATAAAGAGCACTGGAGAGACTAGGCAAAAGTGAATCACATATATAATTGTAGCTGCTCAAGAAGCTAAGATCTGAGAATCACAGTTCAAACCAACCTGGTCAGGAAAGTCTGTAAGACTCTTAACTCCAAAAAGCTAGAAGCAGAGGTGTAGTTCAAGTGATCAAGTGGCAGCTTTGAGTACCACCCACACGCACGCACACACGCACGCACGCACACATGCACGCACGCGCGCGTGCACACACAAAAGTAAGCAAAAAATTAGTACCATGTCATATTGTAATGTATACACATCATGTTTATATTTAACTGATGATCTTTTCCCACTTGTTTTGTTTTCTGGTTGTTTGAGTTGAGATTTCACATTAGCTGTATTCTGGCTCCTTGCATTATTACCGAAGCTTCTTTCACTAGCTCTCTGTCCTTCTCTTGCTTTTTCCTCTCCCTCTCCATTTTCTTCTTGAGTGGTTCTCACCTGCAGTGTTGCTGGTTGAAGAAACCTGAATGTTTGCTTCTTAGAATGTACAAGTGTCCATGATGGGATTTCTATGGTATTGTTTAACTTGTTCCTCTCTCTCTCCTTTGTTTCTACTGTAGAGCTTATTATTGCCTTTGGGAGGGGCAGGAAGACTTTTAGTGAATGGTGCTATTTGCTACTGACTCATGCCTGTAATCCTTGCTACTCAGGAGACGGAGATACAGAAGCTCATGGTTCAAAGCCTCTCTGGAAAGAAAAGCCTATGAGACTCCATCTCTAAAATAATGGTGTGCTGGAAGTGTAGCTCAAGTGACAGAGTGCCAAATAAGCACAAAGATCTCAGTTCAAATTATAGCTCTGTGCTATAATTATTATGTATATCTACTCATTCATTAGGGATAAAAATAGTTAATACTCTAGTTGCTACTTTTATTTATATCCTACTAACTGAATATTTTCTGTGTGCCCATACTAGAACTTGAACTCATGGCCTGAAAGCTATACCTTAGCCTTTTTATTCAAAGCTGGCTAGTTTGAAATAAGAGTCTCATGGACTTTCCTGCCCAGGCTGGCTTCACATTGTGATCCTCAGATCTCAGCCTCCTGAGTAAGTTAGGCTACAGATGTGAGTATCCAGAGCCCAGCCTCACCATTGCACTGCCCTCTGGCACAGCTCTCATCAATAGGCAGGTTGTGTGCTGCAGGCATCCCTCTCTCTTGTATTCAAAGTCATGAGCCTTTTCCTGACATCTTTCAAAAGTGATGAATGAATTGATGTATTTACTTGTATTTTATTGTTAATAGTCAGAAGTTAGGTCATAGGTTAAATACATTTTACATACCAATTATAGTCACTTAATGATGATTGTTTTATTCTGTCTTTGGCAATAAAAATCTAACCATGTCTTCCCTGATGTACTTTTAACTTGGCCCAAAATCTTGAAAGCTTCCTGTTTTGTATTATCTTTATCTTCTAGACGTCCTGCCCAGACCAGAATCAGTCTTTTCTCTTAGGACCACTGGTTTCTCACAGAAGGAAGTAAGCTACAGTTTCTTCACTGATGATTATTCACAATGGATGAAAAAATAAAAGTGTGTGGAAGTGTGTGTGTGTGTGTGTGTGTGTGTGTGTGTGTGTGTGTGTGTGTGTTTTAAAGAGAAGATCAATCCTGGATAACCACCTTTTTTACTTTACTCTCTCTTTTTTTTCTTTTTTCTTTTTCTGCCAGTCCTGGGCTTGAGCTCAGGGACTGAGCACTGCCCTTGGATTTTTCTCAAGGCTAGAGATCTACCACTTGAGCCTCAGTACCACTTCCAGCTTTTTTCTATGTATATGGTGCCAAGGAACAAACCCAGGTCTTCGTGCATGCTTAGGCAAGCACTTTACCGCTAGGCCAAACTCTTGGCCTAATCTCTCTCTCTCTCTCTCTTTTTTTTTCTTTCTTTTGGTCATAGGGCTTGAACTCTGGGCCTGGGCATTGTCTCTGATCTCTTCAGCTCAACATTAGTGCTTTACCACTTGAGCCGCAGCACCTCTTCTGGTTTTCTGGTGGTTCATTGGAGATAAGAATCTCACTGACTTTCATGCCCAGGCTAGCTTTGAACCATGATCCTCAGATCTTAGCCTCCTGAGTAGCTGGGATTACAGATGTGAGCCACCGGTGCCAGGCTTTTTACTCTACTTTATGGATATTAGACCACAAACTTAACACCTATCTCCTCGGTTGAGTATCTCACTTCTAAATAATCCCAATGAAAGTAGTAGTTTGGTATATCCCATACCCAAACCAGCCTCCAAATAATTAGTCAAGCCTTCAATCAACAATGCCACTGAACAAGAGTCCAGCTTTGTTATCATTATTTTTTTGAGGGGGGGTTGTTCCACCAAGGACCCCTGATAGAGGTCCTCTGCCAGAGGACGCCATTTACATTGTTAGGATGACTTGTGTTTTGTTTTCCAGTTATAATACTTTTGTCCATTTATTTTATAACTCTAAAAATAGTTACATGTTTTAAAGTCAAAACTACAACGCAAGGTCTACTTGAAATTTAGCATTCCCTCATTCTTTATCCCTACAAATAATCCTTTTACATATAGCTTCGTTCTTTCATATAAAATTGGGGATTCCAAAGGATCTGGTATGGTTGATCTGCCCACTTGTAACTGACTCCTTCTTCAGCCTCTCTGGCCCCTGGCTTCTCAGATGCTCTCTCTGCCTGCCCCCCTTCCTGATAGGATCTGTAGAGCTCATTTCCCTACCTGCAAATAGCTTCTGGGCTGGCCCCTTCTTCCTGATCCTCATCCCTGCATCTCCATCCTTCCCCAGCTCAGAGTTCCTTGGCCTCCTCTGTTTTCCCATCGTACTTCTCCCATGCTTGAAAACAGGCATTCTACATCAGAAAATGAGTTGCCCTGGACAGTTGTCCTGTTTCCTCACTGATGGATCTCCTCTGCCCAGAACAGTGCCTGAAACATTGTATCCAATGAAACACTTCAACAGAAAGTGTCTAACACTGATCCAATGTCAGTGCCACACAAAGCACCTGGTCATAGAACAAAGATGGCCTCCTGGCCACCGGACAGGGTAACTACTTCTCCCTCTGCAGGG
Organism: Megascapheus bottae; assembly: GCF_031878675.1. Taxonomy (NCBI): domain Eukaryota; kingdom Metazoa; phylum Chordata; class Mammalia; order Rodentia; family Geomyidae; genus Megascapheus; species Megascapheus bottae. The sequence continues at coordinate 25,691,684 of NC_143532.1, read as the reverse complement.
ACCGGAAGGTCTCAGGGAGAAGTGATGAGAGCCATGTGGCACTCTCTTACCATCTGCCAGACAGATTCGCTGAGAGATCATCACAGCTTCCTCCTCACATGGTGTTCATTATGTTCATATAAGTTTCACATCTACTCATCAGGTCTTGTAGTCCACACAGCCCACCGGCTTACAATTTCACTCATTGTTTTAGATGGGCCATCAAAACAAGTTGATTTTTTTTCAGTTGCTCATGGCTATGTAGTGTAAGTCTTAATCAGAACCAGGAGTCCCCAGAGAACCTGGTTCTCAAACCCGTACTTTAAGATCAGAGCTGTGCTTGAAGATTTGGGGCAGTGAAAAAAGTGTTTTTCACCTGTACAGTTCACTGTTTTACCCTCCACCTAAGTGATTGTTCAGTACTTGAAAAGTGCTAGGTTCAACTGGAACCTGATTTTTATTTGTTTATTTATTTATGTTTAATGTTGGGGTAATGTATAGAGGGGTTACAGTTACATTTGCCAGATAGTAGGTGCATTACTTCTCACACATTGATAACCCTTCTCATGTTTTTGTCCTCATTTCCCTCCCCCATCCCTCCCAATCATCTTGTTCCCCCCCTTCCCTTTCCTAGTTCAAATTTATTTTTCTTTTTATTTCTATTGAACTCGGGGCCTCGGCACTGTCTTTGAGATTTCCCAAGGCTAGCGTTCTACCACTTGAGCCACAAGCACCACTTCCAGCTTTTTTCTGTATATGTGGTATCAAGGAATTAAACCCAGGGCTTCATGCATGCTACGCAAGCACTCTATCACTAGGCCACTTATATTGTATTTTTACTATATAGAAAACAGTACCAGGATAAATAATTACTCAGGGACACATAAATATATTTTGTTAGGATGAAATTCTATAAAGAATTGGAAATATAAATATCTGTGCTATTTCTAACTCATGGGATATTATATATACATACATATATATGTGAATATGGGTGTACATACATGCACACAAGTATATAAACATGTGCATGCATTTACATATTGATATATATACATATATTTATCAGATTGGGTAACAGTATTCCTTTAGTAAGCCAATATTTGCAACAGACCATGCATTATATCTTTTGCAACTATTTAAACTTTGGATACATTTTGACTTTTCAGATTACAACATAAAACTGGAGAAGTATGATTAGTTTTTTAGAATTCTTTAAGAGCTATTGAGCAAAAACATTGAACATCATTCTCTTTAAAGAAGCATCTGCCCAGATTGATTTCATTGTTTTTTTTCTTAAATTAATTATCTTTAAGTATGTGTACAAAGGAATTTCAATTTAACATGTCTATTTGTAAGTACAATAAATCTCACACCCCCACCCTCACTCCCAGTTGTGAGGCTTGAACTCTGGGCCTGGATGCTGTCCCTGATCTCATCAGCTCAAGGCTACCTCTCTACCCCTTGAACCACAGCACCACTCTTCCAGTAAAATGAATGCATCTTGAGCACTGTCCCCCCTTCCAGCATTCTCCCCATCTCTCCCAGCCCCATCCATCCCTCAAGTAACCTTGTTGCACTTTGTACATGTGAGCATAGAATAAAGTGGCTTTGTTTACCCACCCTTCCTCTCTCCATTCTTTGGCTCTCTCTTCCCTTTACTTTTCTCCTCTCAGCAACACATTTTGTTACACTGTAAGTTCTTTGTTTAAAGTTCAAGTTCCTTGGCATCCTCCCCTGTATATAACTGTGGAACCCGATTTTTAATTGTATTTGCTTCTAGATACTTGAAATTTAAAGAATAGCTTGTTACTGGATTGGACAGCTTAGCTCTAAGCCATTACATTACTGTGTTTTTAAATGAGAGTGACAGAGTCTTGTCGCCATTGCTACAAAGATACAAGCGAGAGGTTCAACATCTTTGTTGGATTCCAACAAATGGCTGGATCCCATGAACTTCAAGATTTGCCAACAATGGCACTCATAATATTTGATGCATTGTTAGACAAAAGAAAAAGAATCTTCTGTCCAAATACATCGATACATCATGTCCTTTGTGTTGGATGAGTGATCCAGGTGTTCTGACCCTAATGTGCCCTTATTTAAGAGCATAATTGTGCAAGATAATAATAAGGGAAAGTTAATCACAAGGGATAGAACATGACATTGGAGGGTCAGCTGAAAATTACAAATTGCATTTCTACAGACTTTTAAGTTACATGTCTTTTGGAAAGTTGAAAAATGTATAAAATATAACTTCTGTCAAAAAGAAAGAAAAAGTCTTGGTGTCGGTGGCTCATACCTGTAATCCTAGCTCCTCAGGAGGCTGAGATCTAAACACTGCAGTGCTGAGATTGCCCAGACAGTAAAGTCTGTGAGACTCTTATCTCCAATTAACAATCAAGAGATGAGAACTGAAGGTGTGGCTCAAGTAGTAGAGTGTTAGCATTGAGTAAAAAAGCAAAGGGACAGTACCCAAGCCCTGATTTTAATCCCCCATACTGGCACAATTTTTTTTTAATTTCAATAAAATTTAAAAAGGGAAAAGGATCCATCAGACAAATCCTCATCCCAAGGAATTAATCACTGGCATATATAGAAAATATAGGTGTTTTATGTCTATACTATATGGTATATTATATATATTTTAAACCTATTAAAATCTATAAATATGTAATATTTAAATTACACAGTGACATATGCATGAATTCTTTTGTGCCCGGGCTGGCTTTGAACCTTGATCCTCAACTCTCAGCCTCCTGACTATGTAGGATTATAGGCATGAGCTACTGAGCCTGGCTTCATTCTTTTCTTTTTTAAGTTTTGGTTTTTTTTTTTTTGGTCAGACCTGTGGCTTGAACTCTGAACCTAAATGCTCTCTCTGAGCTGTCCACCTCAAGGCTAGTGCTCTGCCACTTTGAGCTACAGTGCCACTTCTGGCTTATTCTGTGTATGTTGTACCAGGGAATTTGAACTCGGAGCTTTATGCACGTGAGGCAAGCATTTTACCAGTAAGCCACATTCCTGGTCTTTTTACTCATTCTTGTTTTTGGGCCCTGTGCATTCTGAGATCATTAGACCTAGATCAGTTTGCTGAACTAGTTAGATCATATGAATGTACCATGATATAATTCTACATTCCTTTGCGGGTAGATGTTTAGATTTATTACGTTCATCCAGTTATTTGAGATTTTGCCATAGTCAATGTTCTTATATCCCCCAACTCCACTCACAATGCATCCACGCACCTATTTCTCTGTGCAGATAATTTTAAGATCATGGAAACTGGCCCTTTTCCATATCACTAGGGACTTCCAACATGCCTTAGTTGTTGCCCTGCTTCTTTCCACCCCTTAACACCACCCAACAGTGAAGACAAGTGTTCATTCTCCTTCATGCTCATCATCTGACACCAGCCATTGAAAACCTTGGCCCATTTCAAATTGGTGTCTTCATGTGCTTTTACCTTATCTTCCCTTAATTACTGAAGAGGTCCCACATCTTTCCTTGTGTATTAGCTACTTGAATTTCTTGATGAAGTTCTTTAATTTATCACGTATACCTTCTGCTGCTGAGATATTTTATATAGTGATTCTTGGAGGAATTCTTCATAGTGACTGATCTGCATGCTTGTTTCTTAGGTGTGTTGCAAACATTTCCTTTCTATTTATAGGCTGTCATTTGATTTTTTTTTTTTATCAGTCCTGGGACTTGAACTCTGGGCCTGGGCGTTGTCCCTGAACTCTTCAGCTCAAGGCTACCCCTGGAGCCACAGTGCCACTTCTGAGTTTCTGGTGATTCATTGGAGATAAGAGTCTCACTGATTTTAGTGCCCAGGCTGGCTTTGAGCCACAATCCTCAGATCTCAGCCTCCAAGTAGCTAGGATCACAGGTGTGAGCCAATGCACCCAGCTTGTCTTTTGATCTTCTAGTTTATTTTGTTACATTCTTTTTTTTTTTTTTTTTTTTTTTTTGCCAGTCCTGGGCTTGAGCTCAGGGCCTGAGCAATGTCCTTGGACTTTCTCAAGGCTAGAGCTCTACCGCTTGAGCCTCAGCACCACTTCTGGCTTTTTTCTATGTATGTGGTACCAAGGAATCGAACCCTGGTCTTCATGCATGCTAGGCAAGCACTTTAACCACTAGGCCAAACTCCCAGCCCCACAGATTCTTTAAGGTTTAAACTTTAATGATGGCTTCTGACAGATAGTTCTTATTCTTACTGAGCTAAATACAACTTACTAAGTCTCCATGTGGTAAATTCTTGGGAAGAGATGAAATTAATGTATGATTTTCTGATTTATTGGCTGATGGTCATTTCTAAAAGGAAAAAAAATCTTTTGTGCGTATTTGTAGCATTAAGGAACAAAGTTCATTTGTATGTCATTGTGAAATCTTACGCTGTGATGGTAATGATTTTCTGATATCGAATAATAAAATGTGGACAATGGTAAAAGCCTTGTAATAGATTTTGAAGCAAGAATTGATTTTACTTTTTCATTGCCTGCTTTTGCAACTGTTTATTCATAGCTCTTCTTCCTAGACTTTAAAAAAAATATTGGGATCGTCTAACTGCGATTCTGCTGAAGATGAACCTTACACAAATTATTTTAGATAACATCTCTCTTCAGACTGGAATCAGTTGACCAGTTTTGAATCCCAGCTCTACCAGAAATATACACGGGGTGGGGGCGGGATGGAGGGGCGGGGGTTTGCTGGGAAGGTGAGGTGAGTCAGATGTCCTCTTCACACAAAGCAGGGGGGGAAAGCACACCAGGACCTCCTGGGCTGCTCCAGATCTTTCGGTTCCCAGTGTTCTTTGGAGAGTACTGCAGTGCAAGGGCAACTGACTTCTCTAATTGTCGATTCATATGCCGCTAATGGTTTGCAGAAACAGACAGGTACAAACACTGCTGAGCACAACTAATCAGTACAAAACTATCCCGGCAGGGTAAATCTTCTCTTCTTTTTTTTTTTTTTTTGCCAGTCGTGGGCTTGAGCTCAGGGCCTGAGCACTGTCCTTGGACTTTCTCAAGGCTAGAGCTCTACCACTTGAGCCTCAGCACCACTTCCGGCTTTTTTCTATGTATGTGGTACCGAGGAATCGAACCCGGGTCTTCATGCATGCTAGGCAAGAACTTTAACCACTAGGCCAAACTCCCGGCCCCGGTAAATCTTATCTTGTACACACTTTATTGACTGTCCAAACTCAAAGCTTTGCTTCTTCTAGACACAATAATTTGAAAACACCCCAAAATCCAACAAAAGCTACACAAATCCCCAAAGTCTAGCTCTTCCCAAGCGTGCTTACATATTTATCTGGGTAACAATTAGCTGGGCTTCCCATCTTCCTGGTAGTCTGTAAGGTCTAGGATGCCCAAGACCAAGGCCAAGGCTGTGGGATGTCATGATGGTGGAGTGCCCTCATTACTGTGTACCTAGCACTGATTTGGTGACATCCTCATCCTTTTGTTTTTATGCCATTGTCATCCGACAAACAGAAAAGCTTAATTTTTGCCACCAGGTCTAAAAATAAATAAAAATGCCCTAAATAAAAAAGTTGAAACCTGGGCCGGGAGTTTAGCCTAGTGGTAGAATGCTTGCCTAGCATGCATGAAGACCCGGGTTTGATTCCTCGGTACCACATACATAGAAAAAAGCCAGAAGTGGTGCTGAGGCTCAAGTGGTAGGGCTCTAGCCTTGAGAAAGTCCAAGGACTGTGCTCAGGCCCTGAGCTCAAGCCCAGGACTGGCAAAAAACAAAACAAAACAAAAAAAGTTGAAACCTGGGCTGGGAGTTTGGCCTAGTGGTAGAGTGCTTGCCTAGCATTCACGAAGACCTGGGTTCAATTCCTCGGTGTCACATACATAGAAAAGGCCAGAAGTGGTGCTGTGGCTCAAGTAATTGAGCACTAGCCTTGAGAAAGCCCAAAGTTCAGTGCCCAGGTCTTGAGTTTAAGCCCTGGGACTGGAAAAAAAAATGTTGGGGCTAGTGGTGGAGTACTAACCTAGCATGCACGAAGACCCAGGTTTGATTCCTCAGTACCACATACATAGAAAAACCCGGAGGTGGTGCTGTGGCTCAAGTAGTAGAGCTCTACTCTTGAGAAAATCCAAGAGCAATACTCAGGCCCTGAGTTCAAGCCCTGGGCTCCCCTACCAAAAAAGTTGACAACTAATATTCTATATTTATGGAATGTAATGCGTGATGTTTTCATACATACTTGTAGAATGGTTAAGTCACACTAATAAATTTAACACAAATGTTTTCAAACCACTTATAATCTATTCTTCTATCCGTGTGTTTGTGATGCATTTTTATAATAGGTAACATTCAGTGCAATAGAGCGCTAAAAGTCTCCCTCCCAACTGAAATTGTACCTTTTCTGGTCAACACTCCCCTTCCAGGCTCTGATACCCATCAGTCTAATCTTCTGAGTCCAATAATTTTATAGTTCATGTTAAACAAGATTTTGCAGTGGTTTTTTTCTTCTATGCCTGGTTTATTCTACTTAACATAAGAACCTGTAGATTCACCAGTGTTATCACAGTGGCAGGACTGCATCCTTTCAATGGTATTCCACAGTATTCCACAGTATGTGTGTATGTGTATGTGTGTGTATGTGTGTGTATACATATATATGTATATATATATATATATCTCACATTTTCTTTATCCATCCATCTGTGGATGGACAAAGGTTGCTGCCACATCTTCTATTTGTGGACTGTGAGGTAATGGATTTTGGGGTGCAGCTGTGTTTCTTTTTTTGTTGTTTTTGTTTGTTTGCTTTTTTGCCTTCTGGGACTTGAACTCAGGGCCTGAGCACTGTCTTTGGGGTTTCTCAAAGCTAGAGCTCTACTACTTGAGCCACAGCACCATTTCCTGCTTTTTTACTGAGGGATCTAACCCAGGTCTTTGTGCATGCTAGGCAAGCACTTTACCACTAGGCCAAACTCCCAGCCTTGCAGCTGTGTTTCTACAGACTGATTTTCATTTCTTTGGCCATACACCCAAATAAGATTGCTGGACCGTAGTTCTTGGATGGGTTTTCTAAGAAATTTATATCCTGTTTTCCATAATGACAATATCTAAGGCTTTCCTTCTCTTAGAAGCTCACCAGTACTTGTTATTGGTCTTTTTTTATGTTATGTTTTGTTTATGTGTAACCAAGGAATTGAACCCAGGACTTCATGCTTGCTAGATAAGCACTCTACCACTAAGCCACATCTCCAGCCCCTGTCTTCCTTCCTTCCTTCCTTCCTTCCTTCCTTCCTTCCTTCCTTCCTTCCTTCCTTCCTTTCTTCCTCTCTCTTTCTTTCTCCCTCCCTTCCTCTCTTTCTTTCTCCCTTCCTCTCTCCTTTCTTTCTTTCTTTCTTTCTTTCTTTCTTTCTTTCTTTCTTTCTATCTTTCTTTCTATCTTTCTTTCTTTCTTTCTTTTTGCCAGTCCTGGGGCTTGAACTCAGCACCTAGGCACTGTCCTTGGGCACTTTTGCTCAAGTCTAGTGCTCTGCCACTTGAGCCACAGCACCACTTCCAGCCTTTTCTGTGTATGTGGTACCAAAGAATTGAATCTTGGGCTTCATGTATGCTAGCAAGCACTCTACTGCTAGGCCATACCACCAACCCCTGTGTTCTTTTTATAATAACCATTCTAACTATAAGAAATGAACCCCTCAGTTCTTACCAAAACTCTTGCCATTTCTTCTGCCACAGCCCCTGGTTGACTAGATGCCTATATCAGGATTCAAGGAGGAGGAGCATCAGACTGAAAGGAGGAGAAGCGAAGTGTCACACTCAGCCCCCTAGTAACTGATGAGTACCTGCTATAGCCTCTGTGTCTCCCAAAGGGAGAGAAGTGACCATTAAAGCTGGGACAAAGGCCAGGAGTGTAACCTCAGGGAAGAGTGCTTGCCTAGCATGAAGGAAGCCCTAGGTTTGATTCCTCAATACCCCTTCACAGAAAAGGCTGAAAGTAGTGCTGTGGCTCAAGTGTCAGAACACTAGCCTAAGGACAGTGCCCAAGCCCTGAGTTCAAGCCCCAGTACTGCCCCCCCCAAAAAAAAAAGCTGGAGTAAAATTGACAGGTAAAATGATATGAAAACATCACATCAAACTTTTAAATAGTGCAAGTGCAATTTCACAAAAAAATTACTTTGATGAATTTCTTTCCTTCTTTTGAAATTCCCCACTCTTCTCCTTGCCTTGGTCAGTCCTTTTGGAACAAACACACTGCAAAGATGCAACACAGAGCTCTGTTAAACTAAAAGCATCCTCGGTATTTTGCTCTGCCTATTGCATATGAGATAACTCCTTTCACCCGCTAACCCCCTAGCAGCAAATCTGCTGGCAGAACAATAGCTTGCAAACCCAGCATGGCACTCGATGTCGGGATAAAGGAGTCAGTGAGCAGGGCTTGGGGTCAGCTTGCTGTTGGGGGGCTGGCTGCTTTTGTTGGCCTGGCTCTTTTGTGAAGGCTGCACACTCCCTATTTACTTGTATCCTTGAACTAACAGGGGCTCCTTCGCCCCCACCCCTGGCTGTAAATAGGTTGGTGTGAGATACATCTCCCACTGAGGGACTCACTTTGCACAGGCCCCTTCTTTGTTAATCTTCTGCAAAATAAGGCCATTTTCTGTTGGAGAGACACAATCATTAATTTTTCATAAGAGCAGCAAAGTTGTGAATAGCAGAGGACCTCTTGAATAAAGAGCTTAGAGGTTCCAAAGAGAGATGACAACAAAGCAGTGGTGTGTGGGTGTGTGGATATTCTTTCTTATACTATTTCTCCTCCCTGCCCCCACCCCTCCTTATCCTGTTAGAAAACAAGCCACTTACACAAACTAACAGTTCTTCAAATCTCAGGCACCTTAATTTTAAGCCTTATCAGTACCTTTTAAAATGAATGATACAGTGACCTTCAGCTTTGTCCTGTATTATGGGAGCTTGATTCGTGGAGATGGCTTTCTTTCTTCTTCTTCTTTTTTTTTTTTTAAATTAAAGCAGATGCTGTGTGCCTTCTATTCTGATCTAGCAGTAGTGTTGTCCCAAGTGTGACATTTATGTTCTTTCACTTCTTTGGTATAAATAAATATCAAAGTGGGAAGACCAGTGTGAATTCTACAAGGAATAATAAACTAAAATAATACAGCATTGATTTTGTTCAGGATGTCTAAGTGGGTTTTTACGATTGTGTATGTTTATAGCCTTTTCACACAAGTGACATGAATTCTGGGCAATTAAAAGGGACATGAATTTCAAGACACTCGGGAAGAGAATCCGCTTTCTAATCGTTGTGCATTTTACCAAGCTGTAGCTCTTGAGGAAGACACTGCAGATTTCAGATCTCCCCCTTCAGAAGCCAGAAAGTCAGTCTGTTTGCTTTGTTTTATACTATGGATACTAGAAGACCACATTGGGAGGCATGATTCTGCTTGCTCAAGTGTGGAACTAAGGGTTTCATAAGAAGAAAGAGAACCAAGGCTGGTATCTAATCCTAACTACCCAGGAAGCTGAAATCTGTGGCATGAGGTTCGAAGCCATCTCAGGCAGAAAACTTCTTGAGACCTTTATCTAATTACCCACCAGAATGCCAGAAATGGTGCAGAAATGAATCCTGCACCCACGCCCTGAGTTCAAGCCCTAATATCAACAGAAAAAGAAAGAGAAACAGAGACAAAGATCGAGACAGAAAGCCATTAGACTCTATATATGCACTTCTTTTTTTTAAAAATCCCTGCCATCAAGGGTTCCTAGCCTGTAGCATTGAGTCTCTTTAGTGAATTCTCAATATTTTCTTATATGGAGGAGATCTGGGCCAGGAGAACCCATGAGCCTTCACTGTCACAGCAAGAAAGAGAGATCCCATATCTGGGGGATACCTTCTAAAAGGCTTTAGAAAAACAGCTGAGCTCAGCAATTCAATAAGAGATAGATACTCTTTACCTTCCTGGACCAACTTCTCCATTGTTTTTCCCCACTTTAGAGCACGAACACCATTCTTTTTTTGCTTTTTGCTGTATTATCTAAGTTACCTACATAATATATAAATACCAACTCCCTGACAGAGCCAAACACATTGCAGAGATTCAAATCACCTCACATACCCTTTCCCTCCAATCCCTTTTTTCTCCTCCTCCTTCAGTTTCCTCCATCCTTCCAGGAACTCTCAAGTCAGCCTGAATCCTCTGAAATACTTCCATACACTGAAGCACAGCACACGCATCAATGGCAGCAGTAACAGTGGCAGCAGTAAATGGCCAGATAACACTGCTTTGGAAGGCTTTCCCTCTTGTAGGTCTAATATGTGGGGATTCTGCAGCTGGCTTTTCCATTTACTAATAAATCTCCAAGCACCATGCTAATCCATCCAGAGCATCTTCTTTTGTGTTCATTATTTAATAATGTTCTGTGCCACACTTTATTTAACTTCTCTCCCCCTTGGGGCATTTGTTTTCACTGTTAGAAGTCTCACCATTGTCGGTGAGCTCTGAAGCACACAAGTGCTTCTCTTTATACCTACAGGTGGAATGCTGGGTCACAGAATACACGGGTTTTAGAGTTATTACTGGCCAGGACCAACTCCAAACCAGAAGATTCTGGTGCTCCTGTCTTTGGGAGGGTATGAGGGTTCCTGTTCCTGTCCATCTTCCCTGACTCTTAAAAGTATCACACATCAAGATGTATACTGTGATCAGCACAAAATGGCATCTCTTTATTTATATGCACATTTCTCTTGTTAAAGGACATTGGCCCACTCATCCTGGCTATTGGCTATTGGGATTTCCTCCCTGTCATTTCCTTATTCAAAACACTTGTCAATTTGTATAGTCATTTGTCTTGCTGTTTTGTGGCAATTATGTATGGGTAATGTGTGTGTGTGTGTGTGTGTGTGTGTGTGTGTGTGTGTGTGTTGCTCTGTATTTTGCATGATTCTGTATTTCTGTATGTTGGCTATGTCACAAGACTCTGGCTGGCCTTTTCAATTCATTTATGATTTCTTTTGTTCCCATTCTCTTTGACCTACATTTCTTTTTCTCAGATTCCTTTTGTCCAGATTTCCTTGTAAGCCAGTTTCAGTGATCATTCCAAGCTTTGCACAACATATGCCAGTTAGGATTCCAAATAAACATATTGTGGTGAGGTTTACAGTTGAGATTCCTAAAGTGACTGGAGACTGCCTACCACACCCATTGTGGGAGATTCTCTTAGGAAAGGAAAGAGCATCTGTTCCTGAATCCTTGTGAAAATCCTCTTCTATCTATATATCTAGGTTGAGCGCTCAAAGCTTGGCTGGATGTATCTGTGCAGGTAGTGAGTGCATTCGTTATATGGGGGGGGGGTTGCTTTATGAGTTTTTGCGTTGTTTTGTTTTCGGGTATGATTGGGAAAGAAAAACTGCACTCAGCAGTTTACCTGCCATCTACCACTTACAAACTGTGGCCCACAACTCCCAATGCTGCATTCTAGGTTTTATTGAACACTTTAAATTGGGATATATCTCCCAACAGTTGCATTTAATTGGGAGATGATTAAAAACCACGAGCAAGTTCACAGTTTCTCACCCAGAAAATGCTTCTACTGGCCAGGCTGCCCAAGACGGCCCCTCCCGTTCTCCCTCGCCATCCTGTAGGAACTGCTTGTGGGAAGCCAGGACAGAGTCGGAGTAATTGCCATCCCCAGACATCTGGGTTTAGAAAGACCTTTGCATGCGGTTGTCTTAATAGTGCTCTCTTGCCATGCTATTGTTTGCTGTATGCTCTGAAATTGCCTACTTTATAATCCTAAGTAAATTTAAGAGGGGAAATTGAACACTTATCACCACCAGAAGTGGACAGGCAGTTTCACTTTCCCTACATAAAATAGTAACTGTGAAAATAAACACAAACATAACAATCCCTTCTTAACAAACTCAGCTGAGGCTAACATCTGAGGAAGCAACTTTGTCTGAAAAGGAGGATTCAACAACTGTTACACAGAAAGATATCCAATGTATAATGGTACCGAAATAAGATTTTTTTTCCTGATGTAAATAGAAACAAAAGACAGTTCAGGGCAGCTGGTGGCTCATGCCTGTTTTCCTAGCAATGCAAGAGACAGAGTGTGGCAACCATTTGGGGCCAAAAGTTATTAAGAACTCATTCCAACAAACAAGCCAGGTATGGTATTTCCTACTACTAATCTTAGCTGTGTGAAATGTGGGAGACATTAATAGGAAGATCAAGGATCTAAGGATAGTGGTAGGCAAAATTGAAGAACCTATCTGAAAAAATACAGGCTGGTGTCTGTAATCCTGTCGACTCAGAAGATCTGAGGATCACATTTCAAGGCCAGCATGGGCACAAAAGTCCATGAGACTCTTATCTCCAATTAACCACCAGAAAACCGGAAGTGACACTGTGGCTCAAGTGAGAGAGTGTTAGCCTTGAACTGAAGAGTTCAGGGACAATGCCCAGACCCAGAGTTCAAGCCCCACAACTGACAAAAAATAAAATTCATAAGAAAAATAACTTGAGCAGAAAGAATCAAATGAATAGCAAGACTCTTGAGTTCAAACCTGGCACTGCCAAAAGAGATGGACAGAAAGAGAGAGAGAGAGAGAGAGAGAGAGAGAGAGAGAGAGAGAGAGAGAGAGAGAGAGAGAGAGAGAGAGATAGTAGTGGTTAGGGGGAAGTTTTAAAGAAATATCTTGGTCTAGGAAGCACATTCATGTATTCCAGTGATATAGAGAACCCTCAGTTTAGAAGAGAGTTGAAAGACATCCCCACCCCTCCCGCATATATACCAAGAAATTCTGACATCAAGTTGTTTCTTCCCTTGTGTTACTCATCATGTGACAAAATGTCCAACAGAAGTAACTTAAAGGAGGAAATATTCGTTCTGGCTCACAGTGGAAGAGGATTCAGCCCTTGGTGGAGGCCTCCATCACCTTGGGGCCAGTGGTAAGAGAACATGGTGTCACCATGATGGGGGGGGACCGGGGAGAGGGGAGGGAGTGGAGTGAAATGGCTGAAATCATGGTAGAGAGAGTTACAGAGAGTTTGAGAGGGGCCGGGAGTTTGGCCTAGGGGTAGAGTGCTTGCCTAGCATGCACAAAGACCCGGGTTCGATTCCTCGGTACCACATACATTGAAAAAAGCTGGAAGTGGTGCTGAAGCTCAAGTGGTAGAGTGCTAAGCCTTGAGAAAGTCCAAGGATAGTGCTCAGGCCCTGAGCCCAAGCCCAGGACTGGCAAAAAAACAAAACAAAACAAAACAAAAAAGAGTTTGAGAGACACACACAGAGTCAGCGAGACTGAGAAAGACAGAGAGGGTTTGTGGCTTCACTCCTTACAATATGGCTGCATCATCTTCAGCTGAATTGAATACACAGAATCTTGGGTGCCTGCCTATTCTTGCTGGTAAGAGCTTTTTGCTCACTGAATGCTTTGGTTCTACCCCAGCTGGCTTGGCACATAAGCCCTGTTCTTTTAGAATCCACTCCAGCAAGGCTCATGGGGGGAGAAGAGGGAATAAATCAGATGGAACCTATGTGCATTTTGTGGAGAAAACAGCTGAAACATGGCTGGGGATCCTGACCATATAACAAGTTCAGCCTTAACCCTAGGGTCCAGACATTTGCTCCAGGCTCTAATATCAACATGTAACCATGGTATCTCTGAAGCATTTTGCAATTATGTGTGTAATTAAAATCAATCAAATAATGCAAATAGTATGTTTAAATAATTGTATTTATTCCTAGCCCACCTTTCCTCATTGCTGTCATACTCCCAGAGGCACAGTTTTAACCCATTCTATTTATAGGCCTTCTGGCAAGTAGTTCTACATTTCGAAGTGATATGCTTATTTTTTTATTTAACAATTTACCACCTTTTCACAATGTCTAGCGGCTTCTTCCTGTGTTAAATGAGAATCTAATTAATACCATAACCCCTTTGTTCTTCTTCTTCCTTCTTTATGCTTTAGACTGCCGGGAAATCTGACCCCAGCCTCATTCTCAATCCATATAGATGATCTCTTTGTCCTTGTGAAAACTTTCAGGGTCTTCTGTATTTCTTTAGCCCTAAAATTTCACAATGAAGTTCAAGATTTTATGCCTAAGTATTTTGATTATTTTAAGTGTTATCAGCTCAGTTGTCTTCAAAAGTTTTTTAGTATCTGGTATCTTTTGATTCTACTGTAGGTGATACTCTTTTTATTTGTTTATTTATCTTTGGGAGAGCAAAGGGGGCACAGAAATGGAGGGACAGAGTGAATCCATGCAGCGGTGGTACTCTCTAGACATTTGAAAATGAACTATACAACTTGTAGGTGAAGGTAGGGAGGAAAAACTGAGGAGGGGGGGACATTGTCCAAAAAGAAATATACTCATTACCTTACTTAGGCAACTGTAACCCCTTTGTACATCATCTTTATAACAACAAAATAATTTTTTCCCGTTTCTGACCATTCTATTGGTATTTGTGTAATTCATGCATTTTAGTATCATTTTGTATATCCCATTAAATTTCTACACGAGTATTGATGATTGATTGAAGTTGCTGATCCAGCTTTGCATTCCAGAGATAAAACCAACTTACAGTTCATGATATATCATCCATGTTAAATATTTTCAGCTCCAATGTGCCAATATTTTATTTAGAATTTTTGTGGGTTAATGACAGAACTGATCTCTTTTTTTGTCATTTAGGTGTTTTGCTTTCCATATCATTATCTGATTTTAGTATTAGGTAATACTGAACTCATAGAATTAAGTTGAAAAATATTCCTTGCTTTTCAGTTGCATGGAAAACATGTATATTTATCCCTGAACCTATCAGACTTGAAGTCTTGTTTGTGGGAGATACTTTTCTAAATTACTAGTTCTAGTTCTGCTTCTTTAACTTGTTTTTTTTTTGTTTTTTTTTTTTAACGTGTGGCTGTACTAGGGCTTGAACTCAAGGCTGTCCCTTTGCTTTTTTTTTGCCAGTCCTGGGGCTTGAACTCAAGGCCTGAGCACTATCCTTTGGGCTTTCTCAAGGCTAGAGCTCTACCACTTGAGCCATAGCACCATTTCCAGCTTTTTTTTCTGTATATGTGGTACCGAGGAAACAAACCCGGGTCTTCGTGCATGCTAGACAAGCACTCTACCACTAAGCCAAACTCCTGGTCCCCTTTGCTTTTTTTTCTTAAGGCTGGCACTCTGTCATCTGAGCTACCACAGCTCCATTGCCAGGTTTTGGTAGCTAACTGGAACTAAGAGTCTTATGGACTTTATTACTGTCTGGCTTTGAACTGTGGTCCTCAAATTTCAGCCTCCTGATCAACTAAGACTATAATTCTGAATCACCAGTGCCAGGATTAAGTTACTATTCAAAGGTATCATTCATCATGATCAATGATCAAGAGTTATTTAGAAATATCTTATTTCAAAACATTTGATTTAATTCCATTTCAGTCGGACAGTATGATTTATGTGGCTTGAATCTATTTCCTGACACTTCTCCCATGATCCTTAGTGTAGTATATTATTATCTATGTCCAGATATTTAAAATAATATGTCTTCTTTTGTTTGGATGTGAGATATCTTATAAATGTCAATATTGTTGGATAATATTGTTTAGATCTTCTGTTTCCTTATTGTTTTGTCTACTTGTTCTGTGTATCATTGAGATAGTAGAATTACTTAAGTGACTATATTTGTAGACTTGTATGTTTCTTTTTATGAATATACCAGATAATTTATTCAGAAGCTCTGATATGAGGTGCATAAACACATAGGATTTAATGATATTTTTTGTTTTCTACTGCTTGGTTGCTTGCTTGCTTGATTGATTTTTTTGTCAGTCATGGGGCCTGAACTCAGTGCCGAGGCACTGTCCCTGAGCTTTCTGAGGTTTTTCATTCAAGGCTAGCAATCTACCACTTTGAGACAAATTGCCATTTCTGGTTTTCTGGTAGCTATTTAGAAATGAGTCTCATGAACTTTCTTGCCTGGGATTTGTGATTGTTATGTCTTCCCATTGAATTGACTCCTTGATAATATGACATTCTTAATTCAAAGTAACATTCTGCTGTGAAATCTTTATTGTCTGGTGTTACTATAGTTTCCTGTGACTGTATTAGCTGGTCAATTTTTTGCATCCTTTTCTAACCTATTTTTTCTATGCTAATTGAAAGGTTTCTTATAGATAATATATAGTGGGTCTTGCTTGTTTGTTTTGTTTTTGATCAATCTGACAACTTGTTTATTTATCTGTCTACATTTGTACTAGTAGTGAGGTTTGAATTCAGGGCCTTGAATTCTTGCATTTTTTGCTTATTACTGGCACAGTACCACTTGAGCCATGCCTTCAGGCCAGCATTTTTCTGCTAGATTGAAGTCATCAAAATTGGAAATTTTTAAATGTTGTATTTTTAACACCTTTTTCTCAATTCTGCTTTTTCTTTATTTAAAGACTTTGAAGACAGGCCCACTGAAGTTGCATCACACCTCAGGAAGCTCTGCTCATTTGTGAAGTTCTCTTTCCCTTGTCTGTCATTTTGAATAGTCACTATAGCTACATGTCATTTTGAATAGTCACTATAGCTACATGTCATTTTGAAAGTCACTGATTTTTTTTTACCATCTCTAAGTTGCTATCATTCCTTTCCTCTGTGATTTTTCTATTAGACACCGTCATTTACACTTCTAGAACGTGGATTTTGGCTTTTTGAAAATATTTTTAAAAAAGTTTTGAGCATGCAACATGCAGATAGAGAAATTTTTATACTGCCCTGTCTGCTAATTCTGTTTATATTAGGGCTTATCTTGATGCGTGGATTTTTTTTCTCTTCTGGGTCCTCCTTTCCTGCCTTTTGCCTGCTGTATAATTTTTGATGAGGTGTTACATTGTTAAATTCACCTTAACAATACTGATATTATTGTACACTTATACATTTCTCAATCTTTGATCTGGCATCCTATCTAGTCATTTAGAAAGTTTTACCCTTTGTATTTTCTTTTAAGTTGTTAGGTGGTAGTAAAGTAGCATTTAGGTTAGGGGTAATTACTCCCCACAATCAAGGCAAACATTTCAGTATGTGGGATGAATCTTGGGGGGTTTCTGTCTCATTGGTGGTAAGAGACATAGCTGTTATCGGATTATGTCTAGGGTCTTGCACACTGTTTTATTCTTTGTTTTGTCTACATTTTTTATTGTTTTAGCTAGGAGAGGTTGTAGCCATGTGGAAGTCTGACCCCAGCTCACTGTGTTTCCAGTGGAGAGAGGGGATCAGGCAAGTGCTCAATCCGCTGTATTGAGCTAGAAACACGTTGTTAATAAGATACTACTGCTTGTGGTATTGGGATCCCATTAACACTGTGCTCATGGCTTTGTTGCTGTTTGTCCTTTATATTCTCTAAATGAGTTTTTCAAGGAATGGACACTGTGTCCCGTTCATTTGGCGATAATCAAATTTGTGCTCTATTAATGTTTGTTGAGTGAGTGAATGAATGAGTGAGTGAATGCTATTTTATTGCTGGCAGGGTCACAACTAAGGAATCAAGATGAGACTGAAGGTCAGGTGGATTTAGAGAAAGGCCATTGATCCCTTAGGACATTGTTTTTTCAGCTGGAGCATTTTGGGAACTAATACTGGCCCTTCTCGTCATGTCAGGAAACACTTCTAAAGGATACTGTCACACCTTCTTCTGTTAGGATGAGACTGTAACACTTGGGGAAATTTTATTCTTGGCTATTTGTCCTTATTGTTTTATAATGTGAACTCAATATGAATATCAGTGTGGAATAATAGAAAATGTACCTTTCCAATTTATCTGTCCTCTTCCTTTCTTTGTGTGTAGTATCAACTTCACTCTCTAGAGGATTCTTAAAGATCACTTATAAAAAAACAATGGATATATTTTAAGGTCAAGATTCTTGTCTGTTTCTCCTTTCCTGAAGCATGTAGAATCATATCGTGTTTTCACTTAATCTTTTAAATGGTCAAACACTGAAAATTTAGAGGGAGAAAATTGAAATATAGCATATCCATTGCTTTACTTATAAAGGCAGATAACACAGTTCTTACAGATACTAGGAAGCCTGTACAGCTCCAGCCTGTGACTTTGGTAAGTGACTCAGCCTCTCCAAGCCTCAGTCTTTCCATCTGGAAAAATGGCACAATATGGGTATTGCCTAGAGTTGTTAAGAAGATTAAGCTAGTTATTGTTTATGGAATGATACCAGTGATACCTGATGCTTGGTAAGTGTCAGGCCAGCATTCGTTTGAAAATAAAGTAAGACAGATTAAGATAAAAATGAAGACTTCCTTTTTTGATATTTTATCCAGTCTGTCTTTTCCAAAGAGTAAACATTCAACTGTTTCATCAACATTGGTATGCAGCATGTTTTTGTGTGTATGTGTACTGCTACTAGGATTTGAACACAGGGCCTCGGACCCTTTGCTAAGCCTTTTCTGATTAAGGATGATGTTGTATCACTTGAGTTACAGCTCCACTTCTAGCTTTTATTTCTGGTTAATTGGAGATACAAATCTCCCAGAGTTGCATGCTCCAGTTGACCTCAAAATACAATCCTCAGATCTCAGCATCCTGAATAGCTATGGTTACATGTTTGAACCCAGCATGTAAGCAGTACAGAAGTACTGAAAGCAGTTAGTGAGGGGAAAAGACCCTTCTCAAAGCTCAGGATCCTTCATCTAGGATGACACCCGTCTCCCTGCCTATATGGAAGCCTCATGTTTAAGTAGGTTTTTGCCTTGACACCTTTGTCCCTCCTTTAAACCATCAGCTTTCCTCAGTTCAGCCTTACATTCTGCCCCCTATCCACTACCAAGATGATTCTATGGCTTTCTCACTGTAATATTCAAGGCAAGCTCTCACCTTTGTTCTGTAGTTATTACCAGGACCACTCACAGTCTTACCGAAGTCCATCCTAATTTAATAGATTTATTTCTTATGGGTTTCCAGTTTCTCAGGTATCTGTGGTGTGCAGAATTTTCTCGAGTTGTTAGCAACAGCCATTTGATTTCCCATTCCTTTTTTTCTGTTTGTGAGTTTCTTTTTCTCATTTATTACTTATGCTTGCAAAATTTTCTATTTAGCTTCATCTGTCTGGGTCATTACCATCCTCATATGTCAGGGCTGTGATTATTAAGAGGTTGTAGAGAGCTTATTCCAAAGTACACGGTTGACTATATCCTATAAATATATGACTCAGCTAATGACTTTTTGAATTTGTATCGACTTATTTGTTGTTTAGTCATCTCACTCTGGATAACATGGTCTTTGGGGGAGTTTGGGACACAATGTCGTTGCTTTCCTCAGGCTTGACTCTAGCTGGGTATTCGAGGCAAGGTGGACTCCTAAGGAGAAACAGAGATGAGAGTGAAATCCCAATCTCCTCATTAGAGTTGTTGTTGATACAAGCCCATTTGGGGCCACATCGGGAGCTGTGCCCACCGTCAAAAGGGCACTGCAGACACACACTGTGTCTGCCTCCACCTGCCTCCAGGCCCTGAGCAACCACAGCTCTAGTGTCTGAGGCAGAGGCTCTGTGCGTGTCTGAGGAGGCCACCCCCCCCCCACAGCAGCTCCACACAATAGAAATGATTCATTAGGAGGGTTGAATAAAGTGAAGATTAAGTAAAGGCACATTGTGACCGGTCACAATTGCTTAAAAATCCTCCTGACTGATGTGGGCCTGACCTTCCTGAAGCTGCTGTTATTACTGAAGGCTAACAAGTGGGGAAAAACGATGGCATTCCAGACTGGTTAGACTAGACAGATCCACCCTCTTTTGTGTGTACGTGGAGTGCACTCACGCCCACCTGCACGGGGGTTCATGCTCACTGCTCCCAATGTGCTGTTTTACCGTTGACCCAGCCCAGTCTCGGCAGCCATGTATGTCTCCTGATCATGTTCCCACGTGGGGAAAAAGGGAAGAGAGTCTGCAATCCATGCACAGAGCAGCAGACTGAACCGGCTCTTGTGGCATTATCTTTTATAAGTCCTTAAATGTTGGAAGTGGAAACCATCTTTCTTTTAAATTTAGCAAACAGCATTTGTGTGCACATGGACTACACTTACCCTGTAATGGAAACACGACGCGAAAGCGAGCCGTGAGCTTTTAACGCCATCCTCCTTCCTGAAGAGCTGGTTGGGAGGAGAGGTCTGCATTTATGAGCCTGACTGGGGGTGAAAACAGTCAATTCTTTTTTAAGATCAGGATCACACCATAATAAACATAAATCTAAGCAGTCGCCGGAGTGCTTTCCAAGCACCATTTCCATCCTCCACCACATACACATCTTTGGTTTCATAAATGCCAATAAAAGCTGATGAGAAGCAATGCCATTTGCATGTTGGATATTTCAACATGAAGGGCAGTCCAGAAGTCAAAGAGGCTCATGGGATAACCGAGTGAGGCAAACACAGTTGACTTCCTGTGGTCCACCATGAATCTCCCTAAATGAAGAGAGGAGGGTGTGAGATAAACCTCATGTGGCAATGCTTGGGCACAGAGCATGCAGTGTTCCCTCACATGGTATTGCGTGGGCACCAGCCACACTGTGTCCCTTCATGTGGATCCACTCTGCACAAGGCATTCTGTGGTCTATCCCGTGGTGATTCTTGTGCACCAGACACACTGTGTTTCTGCAAATGGTAATCCTTGTGTACAGGGAACAGTGTGCTACCTCATGTCGCTCAATTCATGCGCCAGACACCCTGTGAAGGAACCAGTTGGGAAGTTGGAGTCTCTGGAATATTCTAGGATGTTATTCATATGAAACTGTTTTCTTCCCCATGGCACAAAATATCAAACTTACACTCCTTTGGATAGAAGTAACTAAGAGAGCCAGGCACCAGTGGCTACTCATAGCTCTTCTTAGCTACTCAGGAGATGAGGTCCAGAAGACTGTGGTTCAACGTCAGCCTGGGAAGAAAAGTCTGTCAGACTTTATCTCCAAACTAACCAGCAAAAAGCAGGACTAAAGGCCTAGCTCAAGTGGTAAAGTGCTACCTCACAAGCACAAGGCTCTGAGTTCAAACCCCAGTATCGCCAAAAAATAAAAAGAGAATGGAAAATAAATGATTAAAACAGATGTTGTGTTTGTAGAAAGATTTGCTTATTAATGGGGGAGCAATGAGAACACATGAGAATAAGTGTAGAACGTGTGAAAATGTGGATCAGACCACAAGGATTCAATTCCATCTCTACTTGCTGAGTGTTAGTAGACTAGTCACTTAACTTCTCTGAGCCATGCTTCTTTTCAGTAAAATTGGAGAGTCAAGGACTAACCACATTATTGTGTTAAATAATTCAGTACATGCAAGCCAATTTTCATATAGCAGCAATTAAAGTAATGCTAATCAGTAGGGTTTTTTTAATTTTTAGATGGTAAGAAACAAAGATATTAACAAAGCTATCAAAAAAGCTGAGATACTGATGAATTCTTAGATTTTAAAAGATAAATGTAAAAAAAGAAGATAAATGTCTTGCGGGAGCCAGGTAAGTAATTCTAGCGATTCAGGAGCTCAGATCTGAGGGCCATGGTTCAAAGTAGGAAAGTCCATGAGACTCATCTCCAATTAAACACCAAAATGCTGAAAGTAGAGTTGTGGCTCAAGGGTGTACAAAAGGTCAGGAACAGAGCCCAGGCCCTGAATTCAAGCCCAGGACAGAGAATTTAAAAAAAAAAATGAATTTCAGCAAAAAATGACTCCTTGCCTGACAACCAGATTTCATGTGATCATGAGGATGTTACACACAAAAGTTACTACCTTAGGCGTCATCCTTTTCTGATTATAATAAAGGAGAATCTTATTCTCTGTTAGTCCTGTGGCTGGCTCTTACTCTGTGGTCTGCAAATGTGCTTCTCTTCCTGGTTTGGACTCTTTATTTAGAACTAGTTGTGAATTTTCTGTTCTCTCACATAGACATATGACAGTGGGGGAGGTAGGCATGTGTATTTCCTAAATGTTCACTAGAAACCTGCCATGCCATCTCTATGACATGGAGAATTCAGCAAGGGGAATCTGTTCATTCCATTTATCTTATGTGATTGGAATGGTGGGGGGGATACAGCAGGAGGAAAGGGGGGGCCTCAGGCACAGTGCTGGGTGGACTTTGTATATTCCAGAGGGAGCTCTGTGCTATGGTTGGCTTCTGTGGCAGTCTCTGTTGGTATCTTCCCCTTATTTGCTACGTGTGTATCAGTCATGCTGCCAATAGGTTTCTGGAAGCCACTTTATTCACAGTCTATAAACCTGGAAATCCCTTAGCATCCCTGAGACCAACCATAACCAACCACTGCTGGGTCTCAGGATCCCTTCATCCCTGTTCCTTCTCCCCTTAGTCAGAGGCATTGCCTATAAGGCCCAACTGAGGGCTTCTGCCATGTGGCTGACTTCTTATGACCCCTTGCAGTCTGGGTACCTCTACTTCCCTGTCTCCCATCCCTCCTCACCTCCCCAAGTGCCTCTATTTCCCAAACAGACCCATTTGCTCTCAGATCCATGGCTCTGGGTCTCTCAGGCAGGGGAGTGTGGGGGGGGGTATTAACCTAGATGGTTTGTGTACTTTCAAATACAGATCAGACTCGACTCCAGTGGATTAGGTTTGTGTAAAACCTCAAGCTTGCAGGCCACTGCTTCCTGGATTTGAAAGTGTAGCCATTCAGAGGGCAGCTCATCGTGGATGGACATGCCTTTGGAGAAATGATGGGGACTGTGGGACACCCAGTCCCTCCATCAACCTTCCTTCTACAGGCAGCACCAGCAGTTTGTGTCAGAGGAGGAAGCAGCTGTGGCCACCTCTGTGTGGTTCCAGGCACAGGGAGGCCTCAGCCAATGCTTCTGCATTCTTCTGCCCTTCTCTTTGCAGACCTCGTCGATGACAGCGTCTGCTGTGTTTCAGTGGATCATCTCGGGTCAGCCAGCTTCCAAATCTACCAGTGCTCTAGAGAAAAAACTGCTTCCCATTAACAGGCAAATAAGGTTGGTCCATGTGGTCTCATGTTGAAAACAGTCTTCCCAGTGGCAGTCTGAGATTAAAACTGCACCTCCAGCCAGGCAATTCTCCAGAAACATCCCTTTCACCATGGCAGCCATTCCAGACTCTTGTCCATGTCTTCTTTCTTGTTTTGCTTTATCGCCTCTGGGATGCTGTAATGCTCAGAACACCAGCAGAAGCATCCAAAAAACATGCACTCCTCACAGTGGATGATAAATTTGATTTCACACAAGTAGCGTTCTTTAGATTTTGCTTATAAGGCAATCACAAATGTTTCTCTCTCTCTCTCTCTCTCTCTCTCTCTCTCTCTCTCTCTCTCTCTCTCTCTCTCTCTCTCTCTCTCTCTCTCTCTCTCTCTCTCTCTGTCTCCACACAAATAGTCTAAGGATTGCATCATGCGTTTGTACTCAGCAAAAGGATTTTGGACAAAGAAGCTAGGCAATGTCTTTACAAAGGTTGCCATCTGGGAAATTAATGTCTGCCGTTGCTCAGTAATTAGGAAAATTTAGGACCCCTAGTGCTCCAGCATGTCACATTAAAAGTTGTATGTCATTGGTGTTTTCATGAGAATTTGGTGGATTTCTGTCATTAATAACAGGCATAAAACCAGAAAGCAGTAGGATATGCCTTACATTTAATCAATTCGTTATTTGTATTCATTATGCATGTCCTCCATTTTGAGCCATGAAAAATTGAAGGACCACTGCAAATAGAAAGAGCAGCATGGATTACAAATGATGTAACAAGACCATAAGCGCTATTAATTGGTCAATTGTGCTTGTCAGTACATTTAAAGTGATTAAGGCAGAAACATTAGAAAGGACACAGATGTGTTGCAAATACAAGCTCAAGAGTGCCAGGGCGCTCTTAAGTCCTTTGTGTCCAGAAAAAAATGCAGTGAACCCCAATGGCATTGATTCCAAGTTTTCATTCAGAAAATATTCGCTGAGCACCTACCTTGTGCCAGCAGAAAACAAAGTAAATGAAGTCCTGTCCTCAGGAGCTGGCAGTCCAGAGGGGAGGCAGAGTGGGACAAATAGAAATGTCATGTCAGATCCAGTGGTGGAAGATGCAATGGGTGTGGAGAGGGTGGTATCACAGGAGGGCTTACTTGGGTGGGAGGGTGACATTAGAACAAAGATTTTAATGAAGAAAGAGGCACACTGTACAGCTGTCCAGCCATGTTTATTCAGTGGCGTGGCCTAATCCCCCTCATTCACATGCCAACACACAAGAAGAAAAGAAAATTCTTATACACTCAGTACTTGATATAAATGGATCGACTGAGATTTTTCTGGCTTGATGATGGCACAAATATACCATATTACATAGAAACTTGCCTTGAATTACGAATCTTGATCTTTCCGGGCCAGGCCTGTGCCATCTGGCATTTGGAACAGTGCTGTCAGCCATATGACCACAAGGGAAAGAAACAGAGGTCTACAGTACACTATGTAGCCAGTACATTTTGGACAAGCATTAAATAATCTGATCCATACAACACTTAGGCTTTGCATTAGATGATTTTGCCAGTCTTTAGGCAAATAAAAGTATCCTGAGCACATTTAAGACAGGTCAAGCCAAAGATTCTATTCTGTAAGCTCAATGTACTAAAGACTTTTCTAATTTAGCATATTCACAACTCACAAGCCTTCATTTTTATTATTGTTACCTGTCGATAGCTATAGAAAAGGGTTTCAACTCAACATGTCAGTTTATGGGAACAATGTATTTTTCTCAGTGTCACCCCATCTAATCCTTTCCCATCTACCCCAACTGCACCCATCCCCTCAAGTTACCTACTACTCATTTTGTATGTGTACTTTGAGTATGGACTGTGTTCTCTAACCCTTCCTCTCTCTGTTCCCTGCCCCCATTTCCCTGAAGCTCCACCCCCTTCATGCTTATCATTTTGTTGTACTTTCTGTTAATTGTTCAAAGATACACTGTGGGAATCCTTCCCAGTATATACCACACTGCAGTCAAGTTGATCATGTGTATAATCTTATGTCCCTGTGTGGGTTTTCCTGTATGCTTATGCTTTGTATCTAACTCCCACACATGAGAGGAAACATGCACTCATTACTTCTCTAAGCCTGACTTGCTTTTCTCAGCATCATTGTTTCTAACTCCATCCATCCCATTATGGGTTTCCTAAGTCAAGGAGTATGTGTAATTTTTTTTTTTACTAAGGAATTGGATGAAGTTTGAGTCTATAGAATGGCACAAGAATATCAGCATCCCTGTACTCATCCCTGTTAGCAACTCTGTCAAAGTACAACTAAGGGTGTCACTAGCCATTTTAACTACATCCATACAAACTCCTCCACCACACAGCAGCAGATGATCAGGCTTCAGATTGCAGCTCCATGGTTTCCTCATCAGAGAGCAACCCTGACTACTCAGGCTCCTTGGCTCCACCTGTAGATCCTCCTGCTTTGTTTGGCTCACTGCAATGACTTCTGTCTGAAATGTCTCATCTCCACTACTTGTTCATGTCTTCTCTCTCTTCCACATCGAAATCTAATTTCCATGAGATCAGGCAAACACCACTGGAGTTCACTGCTATGCCCAAGTGCCTAGAACAACTCCTAGAACCAAGAAGAAGCTCAGGAAGCCAGAGCTGAATGAATAAATGGACCGATCAATCAACCAACAAGTACAAAATAAGACTAGAAATAGCAGCCGTGTTGTGTGTTGAAGTAGCTATTTTAAATTTTTCCTGAAAGCCATCTGGAAGAAGTAGATGTTGAGGTTAACCTTGATAACTGCTATTTTGTTTTGCGCAGCTACAATCTATCTCCACACACTTCTAAATACCGTGATATTGCTTCCAATATATTGATTTGCTTCTTCTGGCCAAAGGCTGTTGTTGTGTTGTCTTTGAGTATTAGCAAGCATCAGAACGAAGGCCCCAAGAAAACCATGGCAAACTAGGTATTCCAGCAGTCCTGTGGCAGCTTTTAAGATTCCTCACTTAATCCAGAGCATAGGAGAAAACTACCAGAAGAGGGCACTGTGGTGTGGAGATACCAGTATTCTGTGTCCTTTCCAGGTATCTTAAGTGTTTCATAGAAGTTTGTGGTTGGGTGTCTTATTCCAGAATCAATAGCAGGTACTGGAGATGCCAGAGAGAGCAGACATTTGCTCAGTTACCAGGAAGATCTGACTATCAATGGTAGTGGCTCAGAAATTCACTTGCTCCTTAGAATCCTCTGGGGTTGAGCATAACATAACATACTTGCCCCTAGATCCCATCCCAGGTCAGCACAACAGGAGCTTGAGGTCTAAAGCGTACATAACTATCTGCATTTTTGAAGTTCCAGATGTTGCTCATGGAGAGCCAGGGTTGAGACCTACTAATCTCGTAGGAGAATAGATAAAGAACAAATGCAGGAAGCAGGAACATGGATACAGTAAGTGTGGAAAGTATGACCCAGGAAGAGGTAACTTTAGTGCCTGAATGTTAACGATATCATCAGAAATATCACTCACGAGATGACTGTTTCCCTACATAAGTGGAACCAGAGGAATAAACTTAGTTTTTTTTCACCATCCAGGAATTGTATGTTTTATACTTAATCCAATAAAGAATGTTCATGGAGACATAGTGAATGCTCCTCATTAGCAGATGCCAGAGGAAAGAAAACATGAGACTCTACAGGGTAGCCGGCAGAGAAAAGGAATTAGCATTTACTCTAAAATTATTTTTAAAAGGTCAGACCTTCCTGAAGTTCAGTGGTAACGACGATCTGAAAATCTCTCCCTCGGGCTTTCTGTGACTGTGATCGAATGAGATGAAAGCATGTAGATCAGGGGAACTAAAGCAAGCTTTGTCTCTCGGACCCACTCCTTGAATAGAACAGAAAGGTGAGATTATTCAGCATGGTACATCTGAGTGGTCTTGGAAAATTGTCCCTGTCTTTGTGCCTTGTGCCAAACCCGGATATTTCAAAAGACTATAGCTGTGTGAGACAAAATAACACTTCTTTCAGTAAGTCCTTGCAACCCAGTAAGTCCTTCACAAATCAAAGGAAGTCCTTACACAGAGACTATAGGCCTTACCCTCAGCCTGCTTACTCCACCCTTGTGAGAAAACTGGCATCGCTGACTGCTGGGGGGACCTTACACGAAGAATGTAGGTGACATCCGGAGAAGCAGCCTCCATATCTCAGCTTTGTGTCCTGAGGGGCTAGAGTTACAGGGCTGTTGATGATCTGCAGACGGGCCCACTCTAGCAGAGAATCTACATTCTCCCAGTGTTAAAGGGATTCTTTATCTAACACAGTGGGGGGGAGGCCAGTCGGTGTAGCTGCTTATCCGGAAGTGAAGGCAGCTAACTCAAACCCTAGGATCCCTGCCAGGTTCTAGAGGCCCCTGGGACACCCTCCTTCCTGCAAAGCATCAGGCCTCAGCTGGAGCTCCAAAACTGCCGTGCCTGAGCCCTGTGCCTGGAGATTCCAGGCAGGAAGTAGGAGGAGGGGTTGGTTGGTGAGGGGATATTTTTGGAGGAGCTCCCAGGTGGCTCTCAGGTGCAGCAGGGTTGGGAAGAACTATGGAGTTGGGGATGAGTGACTGACACAGGTAAATATGGGAGGTCACACTGCTGGCACGGTCCATCGTGATCAGGTCTCTGCACATGTCAGGGCTGGCCAAGGGCAAGGACTTTGAAGAGGAATGCTTGGGTAGAAAGATAAGTCTGCATCTGGGAACAGACTTTTCATTTCCTTCTCTAAGCCAGTGGTGAAAGGCTTCACTCGATCACTCAATGCCTTCTGGGATACACCTGGCTTTCAGTGCCCTCCTCAAGGGAGTGACAGCGGGGAGAGAGGCCATGAGTCAGAAGCTAAGGCAAAGAGGGGCGGTAGGGAGTTGGGGAGGCTGGGCAGGGGCCATGGGCAAAGGCCTATGCAGTCTTTTGCCTCCCTTCCCCTTGTGCTCCTGTGACTTGTCTCCTCCTCTACCAGGAGGAGGACTGCTTAACAGAAGGAAGCCACATCAGCGTGCAGTATAGAAACCACACCCAGCCTGGCTGGTGATGGGCTCTGGATAAAATTTATGCCACAGAATTTGTCCAGCCTGACACAAAGGAACTGCATGGCAAATCTTCTCACCACATAGGTTAGTGGCTCTTACATTGAGTCATGTTCTAGGCTCAAGAGTCAGTATCTGCTCGAAGCTGGCAGGGAGGAGCTGTCTGCCAGCAGTGCCACATAGAGAAGTAGGTAGCTGATCAAAGGCCTTAGAGCTATACCAAGTCCGTTAGTTCAGTCCCTCGGTTTCCATGACGGGATCACGAAGCCACTCCTCTACTGAGCCCCTCCCTCCCAACGTCATTGTCTTCCTTTGTATCTCTTGATCATTAGCATGAGTGGAAATCTACAGTCGGCAGGAGGGGACTCCTAAGGGAATTGAGACAAGTAGGTCCCTTTGACCCTGGTCTGGGCATCCATGGGATGCTGGTGGTAATAACATGGCCATGCAGAAGGAACCCCAGGAATGGGAGATGTTTCCTCTCGTAACTTGTTACACACCAGTCTCTGAATAATCTCAGGGCTCCTCCCCTTGGCCTTCCCTCAGCCATGGTGTTTGGATGTTATGTCATAACAAGTTCATGTTCAAGGTCATCCAGTGAAGGGCTGGCTTCTCCTTGTATGTTGTTCTCCAGTCAGTGAAGATGCTTTCACAACAAGCCAGACTTCTTTTACAGGAAGACGCTGGACCATGGCCTTCTTTTTTCCTATTTCTTGGCTTTAAGGCAGACTTGGGAAGTGGTTGTTTCCACTTCTGTCTACTTACTATTCCCTGCGAAGAAGGATGGGTGCTGTGGTTCTGACTGCTGTGCCACCCAATCACTGACTTCCTCCTGCTGCCGGCCTCCTGAGGCCCACAGCCCTGACTTACCAGACTCCGGGAGAGAGGGGAGAACCAGGAAGAGAAACTGGGGGTTTGTAGTCTGCTGAAGGTCATGATCCCTCCTCAAGGTTATAAAAACACTGTCTTTTCATTCCTTTTTTACCTCATGGAATTCTTCATCTTCATGCTTCTCATTGTACAAGTCTTCAAGTCTTCTGAAAAGTTAACTAGCTAAATAAATGAACCTTCTGTTCTATTTTTCCATATCTCCCAATATATAGATGCAGCTATAAACAGATAAACAAGATACACAAGTTCTGAAATCTGAAATTTTAAAGTTGAATGCTGATAGTCCACACCTATAATCCTAGTCAGAAAGCTTAGATCTGAGACTCACGGTCTAAAGCCAGCCTAGGCAGGAAATTCCATGAGACTCTTCTCTACAATTAACTTACAAAATGGTGGAAGGGACGCTATGGCTCAAGTAGGACAGTACCAGCCTTAAAAAGATAAACAAGAACATGAGGCCTTGAGTTCAAACTTCAGTAATGGCACGATATAAATAAATAGATAGAAAGATAGATAGATAAGCAATTTGTTTCTTCCAAAATTATTTAAACCTTCTAAATGGTTTTTTTTTTTTTGGTCTGGGTAATGTATGGAGGGGTTACAGTTACATTCGCCAGGTAGCAGGTGAATTACTTCTCACACATTGATACCCCCTCTCGTGTTTTGTCCGCATTTCCCTTCCTCCACCCCTTTTAAATGTTTTGGCATTTCACTCATAAATACTTAAGTTTGCATCTCCTAAAAATAGATATTCACCTACCTAACACCTTAAGTTCAGTAATATCACACAGTCTGATTTTTGCTTTAAAAGAACTTTCTTGGAAATGATGCTGTGGCTCAAAGTGTTAGAGCACTAGCCTCGAGCACAAAAACTCAGGGAAAGCAGTCAGGCCTGACTTCAAGCCCCAGACCGGCACATAACACACACACACACACACACACACACACACACACACACACACACACACACACACACACACACACACACACACACACAGTCTTGACTATTCCTAGCATCTAATGATGCTTTGCAGCTGGTAGAGAAGTTTCAGGGCTGGGAGTCTGGCCTAGTAAGAGTGTTTACCTAGCATGCACAAAGACATGGGTTCCATTCCTGGGTACCACACCCATAGAAATGGTACTGTGGCTCAAGTAGTAGAACTCTAAGCCTTGAGAAAGCCTAAGGACAGTGCTCAGGCACTGAGCTCAAGTCCCGGGAACAGCAAAAAATAAAAGAGAAGTTTCAGCACATTACTTCACCAAATACCCAGGGTCACACAGCTAGTATAAATCATGGCTAGGATTCAAAGGCAAGTTTTGCCACTCCCAAGTCCACATGCTTGATTTGCCATCACAGCCCATGCTGACCAGATGTGAGCTGCTCTAGCCTTCCATTCCACCCAGAATCACAAGGTTCTCATGCCTAACTGTAAACAGTGATGGCCTGGGTGGCGCTAGGGATGCTCCTTGGCCTGTGGGGTAGGGCGCTGTGAGGCAGAACACCTGGATGCTGCATTTTATCTAAGCAAGCATGATTGATTATTGTGTGATGCTGATTCTCACTCCATTCCCGCAGAGGCAACAAGGCTTTTCTCAACACACCTCCAGGAAATATCTCCTGGATGGGGAAAACTGGCTCTTCCTGCCCAGTAAGCCACCACACATGGCCTTGAAGCCCTGCAAGGGTAGAATCCTGACCCTCTGATCACCCTCTCAATGATCTATAGTACCCATGCCTCTCCTTCACCCTGTGTGAGACTGGCAGTAGCCCCAGTCTGAGCCACTGCCACCCTTGCTGGGAAATGCAGCTACCCCTCCTCTGATGGCCGACAGGGCACCTCCCTGACTCAGTAGCTAGATCTCCCAAGGGCATCCTCCATCACCCCCTTCAGTAGTGACCAGAACTTTGGAAGAAAGCAAGAGGATCTTCTCCTTACATCATGAAGTGTCTAGTGCATGACAGCTTTTGTGGCTCTCCGTGATGTGGCCTCTACTGACCCTAGCTCCTCAGCTCAAAAGCCCTGGTTCCCAAATTCAAGCCATGCCATCTCTGATTTCCTCAAACAAGCCTCACCCTGCCTTTCCTCTGAGATGCTGTGTGCCTCTTTCATCCTGGGGGCCTATTTGTCTTCTGCACCCCTGAAGCTCAGCTTGAGGACCAGATCCTGTCTCCAGAGGATGCAAACTCCCTCAATTATTCTTCTAATGCTCTGCCCCTTTCCTCCACATGTGCAAATCACTCACCAAGGAGGAATAACCTACAGTCCTGTTAGTGTCAGAGCCCAGACCTTCCCGACCCCAAGCTACTGCCCTATCTGCCTACCATTCCCTCTGTCCCCACATAACGCTACCCACCTGTGGTGTGTCTAGCCCAGCCTTCTCATCCCATCTGCTGGCCCCTGTAGAATTTCACTCAGCCATCCATCCATCCATTGCCTTCAAGATTCCCACCCATTTCTTCATCAAATATTTACAGAGTGTAATTATCCACACAGCACTGTTAATCACAGAGTTACACCACGGAGCTAAACAGACAGGCCACTGGCCTCAGGGAGGCCTGCATGAGAGAGCAGACCAAATCAAATCACACAGACTGGAGAATGAGTGTGTGGCTATAGCGGAGGGGAAGCCAGGGAGGAGAGGGAAAGAGAAGCAGGGGACACAGCTCCTACCCAGTACCAGCTGCCCCTCATCCTACTTAGCAGAGACCAAATTGTGTTCAAGCATTTAGCAACTCCCAGAGTTGCAGGAGAAACTACGCAACTGCAACCTCAGGCTCAGGGTGGTTCTAACTTGGGGGTAATTCCATTCCTGGCCAGTAGGGTGCAGGTGAGTGCAGGGGAGCACAGGGCCCATTCCAGGCCTATGCAATGAAGGAAATTCTACCAAATAGGCAAAAATTTGGTGTCTCCTTCTAGAAAGATCTATAACCTGCCACTGAGTTGCGGGCTTCCCAATCGTAGAGATTCCTTTCCCCAAAGCAATGTGAAATGACTGATGGCTTCATTTGTCTGTTTTTATGGCAAAGGGCGCCTTATTGGCACCAGGAAAAGGCCGAATCTCCATTCCTCCCTCGTTCATCTCACAGTCCCTAACACACAGTGGACACCCAGCCATTCTCTACAGATTAAACCGACTATCTTAAGTCTAACTCCCAATAGCAGACCCAGAGACCGGGCATCACATGCACATGTGTGAAAGAAATGTCCCCAGGGGGACAGAAGAGGGTGGTAGGTATAGGATAAGAATGGGTGGCAGAGCCAAACCCAAGAACAGGGGAGCTGGATTGTCCAGAACCCACCTCCAGACTCTGGCTATGAGTTACCCATTGTGACATGACCACCCAGCATTTCCTAAGAACCACACACATACACACACTGGCCACTGAAGCTTGGGTTCAGTGATGCTGGGAGAACATTGACTGACATGATAAAAAAAAGGGGGGGAAGCAACAAAGGCGTGGGTGGGACACAGCTGGACATATGTCTTCTAGTATGGCACAATCAAGCCATCAGCAAAGCCAAGCCAGCTGCAGGCCTTTACATACTTCCACCAGAGACCTTAAACTACCAGAGGGGTCTTCTCCTACTGTCTACCCACAACAGCCAAGTGGATGCCCCACCTGTAACTGCAGAGAGAAAATGTTTACATTTCAAACTTACTATTGTACTCCATGACTCATCTCTAGATCATTTTTGCAAAACATTGGAAGGGCAGATGATAATTGGATGATGAAATATTGATCATGCATCTATAGCATAGGCAGAGCTCTACACTGCACGCCCCGTCCGGCCTTCTATTTTAAATCAATAGAAAGATGGATCTTCTCCCAGGTGAATTTGGATAAAATACTTGTGTCAATAAAAAAAAAGACATTAATGCCAATGCAAATCAATGCCCACTGATTGGTTCAGGTTGCTGTTCTCCGAGCAGCAGCTGGCTTCTCCCTGCCAGTCCACAGGTCTCCTCATTTGAGGATGTCTGGGAGATGGCAGATTGGTTGGGAGACATCTCCTTCTACCTGAAAATTGAGAAGAAAGTAGAAATCAAACACACACAACCAGTCAGCAAATCTGGGGCCACTTTATTATCATCATTAACAGTGTGCTATCTTCCCCTGCTTCTGAAACAAATCAAATGAGCACAGAGGGCTGGCTCACCTTCACCCTTCTCAGGGACTGGGTATCATCTCATTTGTGGACATCTGCTGTGCTTGTCTGCCCAGCACAAAACAACACCTGAATCTCAGATATTTAGTACTTCCTTTAAATCATATTTATCATCTGCCTCCTCTCCCAGCAGCTGCAAGGTTTTAGTTCCATGCACTGCTGTGTTTTCAAAGCCTCACTTGGAAGTAATTCTTTCTTCTGTCTCATTCATTTATCTAACAAACTGAGCTACTGCTATGTGCCAGGATTCTATTAAGTTATTGTGCTGTATTGGTGAATCAAATAGACGTTCAAGTGAGTTGCAGAAAAATGGAATGAAGGGTAACTTCCTGGAGTAAGTTAGAAAGCAGTGACTGCAACAGAGAATGAGCAAGGACTGGGTGCAGGAAGAGAAGAATGCTTGCTTAAATAGTGGGCCTCACTGGGAAGGGAACAAAAAGCTGAGTAAGGAGACAGGAAGTGATGTGTGTCTTCGAGTGCAAGGTATTTCTGGTTGTCTTGAAGCAGAAATGTGGCTGGTTTATTTAAGAAACAGGAGGGTGGGAAAGAGTGGCTGGAATGGAGTAGAAGGTTCACACAAGTAAATGAGTCTAAGGCCTCCAGGGTGCCTGTCTCTAACTACCACTGCATAAAGCAAGCCCTAAGAAGAAGCCCTCCCCCTCCCGTCACGCTGCATCATGAAGCATCATCTGCTCAACATCTTTTCAGTGCTTGAGGTAGCACATCTCTTTCTTAAGACACTTGTCACTGGAGGCATCCTGATAAAGCACTGCAGTTGGCTGGGATACTGAAGTACCACACCCACCCCGGGTCATAACCATACTTGTCTTCTCCTTGGGCTCTGGAAGATCCAGCCCCGGAGGCCAAGGCCTGCCTTCCAACCATGCAAGGGAGGTCTGCCTTGCTGACAAGTGAGAAGGAGCCTTTCAATTTTGCAATTTTCAAGTGTCAGAAGGATGTTTGTGGCTCCTCTGACACTCAGCGTCTTAGGCAGATCCTTCTCATTTCCCATCAACACATCTGCTGTGGGCGGTGTGACCTTTGACCTCCGTGAGCCCAGACCCCCCCCCAGGATGAGAACTTGAGAAACACAGGTACCAGCTCCTCCATTCCAGACACCAGACAGGCCCTTCTTCCTTTTGTTACCAAAATGGAACCACATAATACTTTCAAGAGATTCAAATCAGTTCAATCGGGGCTGGGAGTTTGGCCTAGTGGTAGAATGCTTGCCTAGCATGCATGAAGACCCTGGCTTTGATTCCTTGGTACCACATACATAGAAAAAAGCCAGAAGTGGTGCTGTGGCTCAAGTGGTAGGGCTCTAACCTTGAGAAAGTCCAAGGCCAATGCTCAGGCCCTGAGTTCCAGCCCCAGGACTGCCCCCCCCCCTCCCGCAAAAGTCAGTTCAACCAAGCACCAGCAGTCAGCCCCTGCTCTCCCATGTACTGACTTGGCTGCTGGAGAAAC
The DNA here is from genome assembly GCF_031878675.1 of Megascapheus bottae. Classification (NCBI taxonomy): domain Eukaryota; kingdom Metazoa; phylum Chordata; class Mammalia; order Rodentia; family Geomyidae; genus Megascapheus; species Megascapheus bottae. The sequence continues at coordinate 25,657,150 of NC_143532.1, read as the reverse complement.
CACATAGCCCTCCCCCCACAAAAAAAAAAAAAAAAAAACTCAGAAGCTCAGAGAACAGGCAACCTCTTCATTCGTCTCATGAACTGTGCCTCCATGCTAAAACCAAGCCAGTTGGGAGGGCCCAGACATGTGCACAGCAGCATTCACCAGTGGCCCTTAGGTCAAGAGCTTCTTCTTAGAGACCAAACAGATTGAAAACAGCAGCAATCGCCAACATGGTCAGAATCCCAGCCCCTGGAGAGCTTTGTCCTTCTGACGATGACACTCATTTTACACAGGATAGTTTCTGAAATTGAGATGGGCTGCTAGGAAAACAGCCCAGGACATTGCATGGGCACAGAGAAGCATGGGAGAAGGGACAGGTTTCAGCCAGATGTGGACCCAGGGAAGGGTAAACTGAGGTCCAACAAAGGAACGAGCCACCTACAGAGGTGCAGGGAAAGCAGAGGGAGTGGTGGGGGGACTGAGGCCCTGTGAAGATGCCAGCTGGGCACATCTGAGGGCCAGCTGTAGCGGGAGCGATGGGAAGGGCAATAGAAGAGCTAGACCATGCTGGGCCCAGTGTGCCATGCAACTCACTCCCCACCTTACCCCCAGCCATGTCCATGTCCTCCCACCAGAAACCTTCCCCTACTCACCTTAGGGAAGAATCCAAGGTGGCAAACTAGGGCCAGGGCACTGTCAGAGCTGTGTCTGCTCGATCAGAAATGCAAAGCTCTTGTGAAGAACTCCAGCTCAAGAGTGGACACCGGGCACCGGCAAGCAGTCAGAGCCTAACACCAATGAAGACACATCAAAATTCATAGTTCTTATTCTCACCTTAACAGTGGAGAGGTAGAGACTACACATATACAACAGCGCTCACACAGGAGGGGTGCTCTGTAATTTCTCAAGAGATGATTGATGGAGTTTTTTTTTTTTTTAAAGAAAGAAAACCTATAAAAACGATATAGTCCCATGGGAAAGGAGGGACTAACACAAATCTCACAAACCTCACCCAACATCATTAGCAGCATGGCGGAGGAGGTTACATTCCCTTCCATGTGGACCTGGCAATGTGAGTGGGACTGGAAGGAAGCCAGAGACATGGCCTCCTGGAATGGACGTGACCCCAGGGAGGTAAAGGAGCCACCAGAGGAGGGGCATGGGCAGGTCTGAGCTGCAGTGGGGAGGAGACTAGTGTCCAGAGGAGATTTAAAGTGGCCCTCTGTAATTTGGATCCTGAAAAACCCATGTGCTTTAAGCCTTGGTCCCTAAAGGTTTGGAATGTGAGGAACTTCTTAGGAGGTACTTAGTATATTAGGTACTTAGGTATGTTAGCTACTTGAGAATGTTATTTAGAGTGTTACTTAAGTGTGTTGAGTACCTCTTGCCCTACTGCACACTCTTGCCACCATATATTGCCTCCTCACATGCCCAAAGCACAGGGCCAGTTAATCATGGGCTTAAACTTCCAAAACTGTCATCTAAATAACCTTCTTCTATTTGGATGTTGGTTACCTCAGGTACTGTGCTATAGTGACATGGGGTTTACCAGCACATGAGCGCTCTGCTTTGGCGCCCGGGGCCCTCAGTCCTGAGTCTTGGGCCGCCTCCCGTGCCTCTCTGCTGAGCCTTGGAGCTGTGGTGGCTGTCAGCTTGCAGAAAGCCAAGGTCTGAGGCTTGAAGGAACCACTCACCTCACCCTGCAATCACTGCACTCACCAGCAGGGGGACAAACACGAAGCAAGTTCATGTCTCTGCAGCAGCAATGATGACACCTTTGGAGAAGGACTTAGGAAGGGCAGATGAGCCTTTCAATCACTCAGCCCCTAAGTCAGGGAGGAGCCAAAGCCCTGGATTCCCTCAGGAGGAGAACAAGTCCTCCCCTTGCCCAGGCTGCAAGGAGCAACACTCTGCCGGCCTCACGGCTCTGGCTGAGCTGAAGTAGGAACATACCTAAGAACAGGATAGATGCCTAAAGAGAGGCATGACAGAGCTGTCTTCCATGAAGACATCAATTCAAATACTGAGGCCTCTCCCACCACCTCTAGGAAGCAGTGTCCCCATCTGCACAATAAGGCTAGTGACAGTGCCCACCCCACACTAATGTAATAGAAAGTCAGCGAGAATAGCAATAAAAGCTCAGTACCTGCTCACAGCTCAGGCTGTGGCTGCTTTGTATCTACACAATTAACATTGCTGTTATTTTTTAGCCTCCAAGCTACCTCTGTGACCCTCCTACTGGTATTCATACCCTTCCATATCAGATGGGGTTCTGATCTGGATAGGACAGCAATGGCTCTCCTGGCTGGCTCATACACTGTGACTGCTCCCTGCTCTCTCATCATGAGCCCTTGCTCGCCACCTTGAGGTGGAATTCATTCACACAGAAAGAACAAGGTCTCCCACCAACAGCCAGGACTGACTTGTCAGGGAGGGAGTGGACCCACCAGCCCCTGTCAAACCCTAAACGATAGAGGCTCAGCCAACACAGTGTGTGAGCGCTTCTGAGAGCAACTTCTGAGCTCCACTCCAGGAAGATGCTTTGAGGGTATCCAGGTTTGCTTCCCACCCAAGTCCCTCTCTCCAGTGAGGGGCTGGATTGTTAGGTATTAGCAATGAACACCATTATTATTCTGGACACTTCTCACTAAAGTGGCCGCTACTCCGTGGCCTGTATCCACTGGCCTCACATAGTGTTCTCTTCCCAGCCCAGGAAAGGCCAAGTTCTCCATGCCAAGAAAACCTGTCCCAGAGGTCTCTCTTCTGCTCCCTGTGGTATTATTCTCTTCTAGAGTCCCCTAGGCCTGGTCAGGGGTCCCAACTTGAGAGTGAAACAGAGCAACAAGCTCTTCTGAAAGGAAGGTCAGCGTCGTAACTGAAGAGTTCACTGTCCCCTGAGACAGTGCTACAGGACCAGCCTGAGATGTCTGCGACACCAAAGAGACCCAGGGCCATTAATCTCCAGCAGGTAAGAAGTGCCCCAGGATGGCAGGGAGTGGAGGAACAGCCCACTGGCAGAGGGACAGAGAGTAACTTCTGGCATCATTTGGTCTTGAGTCCTAAATGATTCTAAATAGAAGCTCCAGGAAGCTGGTGTAGGTGGCTCAGGCCTAGAATCCTGTTTACTCTGGAGGCTGAGATCTGAGATTGTCCAAGTCAAAGCCAGACCAGAAAAGGAAGTTTATGACTCCTCAGGAAACCAGAGAGTGAAAACCAGAACCGGAAGTATGGATCCATGTACAAGGCAAGCTGAGTAAGAGAGCAGAGGCTCTCAGCCCAAGTATCATCGCAGAAACACAAAACTGTGAGATTCTATAGCCACCATTGTGATGTCCTGTCATTATGACTATCCAGTAAACCCTAACGCTACTCTGATGCCTACCAGGCCTCCCTCTGGTTTCAGATTGGTGTCTCATGTATTTTTCTTAGCAGACAAGTTTTTATTAACTAACCTCCAAATCACACACACACACACACACACACACACACACACACACACACACACACACACTGCCTCTTGCAGCTTTTGCCCTGAATCTACCATGCAGGGTAGATTCCCAACTCCTGGGTGTGGCTTAAATCAAATGCTGTGCTTGCAATCCATGCCCCTTTCAGTGGAGCTCAGTAGAATGAGGTCAGAGCTGGAAGAGGCCCTGACAACCATGGAAAGTAATGGCTTCTGCCCCAGTCTGCGGAGTAACACAAGGGTCTGTGACTTCCGGGGAAATTCAGAACGCTGAGGAAATGCACACATTCATTGATAATGAGGCCACACAGACCAACTAAAGTATTCTCCACCTCATTAAACCAGGAAGCTTAATACCGTTATTGCAAATCACTTCTAAATGTCTTTATTAATAAGGGTAGGGAAATGAATTTGTTATTCCTTAATAAGTGTCGTGGGTTTAGTAGACAAAACCTTTATGAAGATGGTCAGTAAAATAGGTTACTGAAAAATATCTTTGTTCAACATGGGCTGGGAACCATTGAGTTACCTACTTACCAGCCCTTGTCTACCTACCAGCCTCTACCTACCAGCCCTACCTTGTTGTCATCCTCTAGTTATTAACCGACCATCCCCTACCACTTTGCAAAAGCAGCAGCCAAGGGATTTTTTTTTCTCAAGCTTCAAATTTCTCTCAAGCTCTCAGAATATGCTGGATCTCCCTCTCCACCCAAATAATCTCTAGACACTGTGTGCTTGGATTCTCTCTTCTCTCGAACCCTTGGAGTTAATATGATACATGGGTTGAAATTTCCATCAGAACACCTGCAAATCTTAGTAGGGAGAAAGAGGAGGAGGAGGAGGAGGAGGAGGAGGAGGAGGAGGAGGAGGAGGAGGAGGAGGAGGAGGAGGTTTGTTCAAGGAAGGTTTGTGTGCAGCGGCAGTTTCTCTGTATAACTTGGCCCTTGCAACAATCCCATGATGAAGGTATTATTTTCCCTTCTACATATGAGGAAATTAACATTTAGAAAAGTTAAAAGATCTGCCTAGAGAACATATGCTCGGAGATAGCACCCATCTCCATCCCATTCCTATGTTCATTCCCTGACGCTGCTCTCTCGCCTCATCGTGTTCAGCACTGTGGACAGAGGCAGAGCTCACCTGTAACCACTCTGGGGTCTGCATTGGGGACACTGGGAAGAAGGGGGCTGAGCCTCGAGGAAAAAGAATCCACAAAAATGTCTGACTGCATGGAAAGGGAGTTGGTGGAGGGAAGCTATATCAGAATAATCTCTAGGTCCACAGCACTCTGTGCTCGCCATAGACTCATTTTTGTCCTGTCAGCTAGGGAGAAGGGTGAACACCTAGGCTGCCACCCAGCGTGTGTGTAAGGCACAAGTGAATGGGAAAGATATTGATGAGTAAGCTAGACAGAGACAAAGATAAAGAGTCAGCCAGGAGACAGAAAGAGGGAGATATAAAGACGGAGACACACAGAAGACAGAGAGGAGAGATAGACAGAGAGGGAGAGATACAGACACCGAGACAATAATACAAAAAGGAGACACAGAATGATGGAGACAGGAGAGGTAGAGAAGAATGACAGACACAGAGAGGAGGGAGAGAGACACAGAGAGCAAGAGAGGAAACATTTACATTTCATACATATCTATCTATATACATATGTATCCATACACACACACACACACACACACACACACACACACACACATATATGTGTATACATACAAACGTGTATATGGAGGAGGGCAGAGAAATTTAAACATAGGCCATCTATATTAGATAGGAGGTTCGAACTCAGCCCCCTGGTACCGGCTTTGGGATGTGCTTTCACACAGGGTAATTAGGACCAAAATGGACCTCTACACCTGCAAGGCGTCCCTTGCCACCCAGCTGCTCACATTGCTCAGTGCCCGTCCACGGAACATGTGAGGCAGTCCAGCTCTCCACGAGCCCCACGACAGCCCCGCCCCACGACAGCCCCGCCCCACAGGGCCATGCACAGTGCATGGCTCCAAGGACTCAGGACGATGTCACTGTTCCTCAAATTATCCAAGGACACGCCAGCCAAAGTCAGATATGGCTTCTGTAAATGTCTGCTTGGTAACTTCAAGACCACAATGATGAAATGTCATGCAGCATAAGAATCAAGAAGTTGAAATGATAGTGTTAGATCACTTTTCCCACCTGCATTCCTTGGCACACAGACTTGAATTCATTTTCCATTGCTATAAGGAAATACTTGAGGTGGTGGATGTTATAATGAAAAGAGGTTTATCTGGCTGTTTCGGAGGCTGAAGACCTGGCTCTGTTGTGGCCCTCAGCTTCATCAGATCACACAGGTGACATCACGGTGGGAATGTGCAAAAGAGCAAGCTCACAGGGCAAGATCAGAAGGGGTGGGGGCAAGCTGACTCTTTTAGAGAAACTAGACAGGCTGAGGTTACAGCTTCATGGTGGAGCATTTGCTTAGCTCTCACAAGCCTGGACTTGTTCTCACAGGAACCCACTTGAGATGCCCCATGGAAGCACTCCACTGACCCAGTACTTTCCGCTAGACTCCTCCTCTTCCTGTCACCATTCGGAAGACCCAGCTGCCAACACACAAATCCCTGGAGATTGAGCCACAGCACACGCTGATGTGACATGGCATCCAAGGAAGAGAAGAAAACACATTTTGTGTTGAGATGAGTTGAGGAATGCAAATCTAGGCAGGATTCCTTCTCTGCAGGACTTGTCAGAGCCTCTCATAGCCTAACCCAGGCTGCATGGTGCTTTGTGTCTTTCCAAAAGCAGTCAGAGCAGAAGTACCTATCAACATTTACTTAATGAAAGCATTCTTTCACATGGGGCCTTTGTCTTTGTTTTCAGCATCCTCTTAAACTTTTCCCAGAGCACAGTGTTGTGAGTTGTTCATCTGGGAACCATTTTCTGGGGAAATGTGTGTCAGTAATGGTCTCTCAGATCATGACGCTCTAAAGCCTTGGGTAGCAAGCATCTGAAAACATCCACACGAGGTGATATTTAAGGAGAAGGCATTTTCTGTGCCTGAATTAGAACAAACAAGATGACAGTATTTTTCACAAGGTCACCGGCATCTCTAGGTGTCTGTGAGCCAAGGAGTGTCAGACAGAAGGGGCCCTGGGGTGAGCGGACTGAGGCTGAATCTCAGCTCTGCCACTTCCCTCAGGAGCAGGAAAGCCTGGCCCTGGCACCGTGCTCTGTCTGAGGCTCCGCCGGTGCCATCTGTGCAGAGGGTTTACCGTGAGGATGACGTGAAAGCAGTCAGATAATGGGGGCATCCAGCTCAGAGAAGCAGCCACCCAGCCACTGAGGCAGCCTTGATTTGAACTTGATTTGGAACTTCATCCTGCTGCTCTCAGACTCAGGGGGGGGGCTGGCGCTTGGCTCTTGTGTCTCTCCACCCTCTTCCAGGGCCCTTTGCTCTCTCCTGTCCTCTTGTGGCAGCAGAAATGGTGGCACTAGAACACCCTCCCCCCCCCCCCCCCGCCGGCTTCTTCCCCCCAATCCTATTTCCTTCAGGCCTATACCAGAATCTTCTGCATCTCCTTTGGGTTATCTTACACAGGTTCCCTTCAGGCCACCGTGTGTGGACACTACAACTGTCCTTGAGGTCACCCTCGGTGATATGTCACTACCCAGAGCAAATAAATCCTCGCCTGTCTGCTCAATCAGAGCTCATTTCTATCTGCATGTGTCACTGCAGATTGCATTTGAATGGCTTGGGCTCTGTTTTAAATAAAAGATTTATGTCTGAGCTGTCTGAGCCTGCCTTTATTTGAAAATTTCATCTTGTTTTAGGAGTCTAGATTAACTTATTACATTTAGGCAACCTCATGTGGCTTCCAGAGAAAAGGATCTCATTCTGGACATGACCCTGCACACCAATGAGAGAGAAAGCCAGATGAGCAGGCCTCACCACCGGCAAGCCGAGGTTGGACAGAGGCCCCATGCATACCATGGATTTGGTAACTGTGGGACTGTGAGTGGTTTCCTTGGTCTCAACTCAGGGATGCTTCCAGGCCCTTCATCCAGGGGCTATGCTTCCTACAAGAGCCTCCATCAACCTAGCCTTTCTCTGGAGTTGCAGGGGCTTCAGGAAAGACCACACAGAGAAGAGGGACCTTCCCAATTTCACTGGGGACACCCCACACACACACTCTGGGCTACATCTCCCCCAGACATCCTGCCTGGATTCCAGGGTGAGAGCAGTTGGTTTGGTCTTGCTGTGTGACCCTGTGTAAACCATGCCACTTCTCTGAGCTCTTCTCAAGTCTTTTTTCTTTTTTTTTTTTTTTTGCCAGTCCTGGGCTTGAGCTCAGGGCCTGAGCACTGTCCTTGGACTTTCTCAAGGCTAGAGCTCTACCACTTGAGCCTCAGCACCACTTCTGACTTTTTTCTATGTATGTGGTACTGAGGAATCGAACCTGGGTCTTCATGCATGCTAGGCAAGCACTTTAACCACTAGGCCAAACTCCCGGCCCCTCTTCTCCAGTCTTATTTGGACAATGGAGGTTATGGGAATCTCATCTCACAGGCTTGCTGTGTCGGTCCCTGAGTGGGAAACCAGAAGGCTATATGAGTCTGTTTGCTGCTGCTATAATGCAGTACCACAGACACATGATCAGTAAGTAAGACTTGACTTGGCTCACACTTCCACAGGCTGGGGAGTCTGGAGCGTGGCCCCAGCTCTAGTGGAGCAGCCAGGAGATGTGTCCTCTCACTGGGACAGGGTTGAGGGGGCACCAGCATGGGGCCAGCCCACTGCTGAGAGGGGCTGGCCGAGCCTCAGGAGCCAGGGGAAAGAAGCCAGTTCTCAATGCCACAGTAAAGTCATGGCAGAGTCCTCATCCAGCCTAGACCAGGAGTCCCGCCCTTCCCAGTCTCATCCTCCTGGGCCCTTCCCCCACCTCTTCCCCCTTCCCCACACATCCAGTAAATCAAAAGTCTTAACCCCCAGTGTGAGAAGAGAGTACATTTGAGAAAGACTCTTTATAATTCTTCCTAAACGAAGCTGCAAGAACAGCCCTAATCCAACAGGACCAGAGCGACACCCCCACTTCTGCCCCCAGCTCTCCATCCATGAAAAGCCCTGCCAGACAGGTCAGGCCACCTCCCGTGCAGTGCACCCCTCCCCGCCTCCCCTAGAAGAGACCACAGGATAAACCTGCCTTGCTGGCCAGTGCCTTGACCCTGGATTTTCAATCTCCAGAACTGTGAATACCTTTCTGTGGTTTAAGCCTCTCAATCTGTGTGTGTGTGTGTGTGTGTGTGTGTGTGTGTGTGTGTGTGTGTGTGTGTGTGTGTGTGTGTGATGATAGCTCCAAAGGACTAAGATTCCTGTTCTGCTCCTGGCTCCCTCTCCCTCTCCCCATCCTGCACATGCAGCTCTAGCTTTCCTGCTGCGCTCCCGCCATCTACTGGTCAGAATCAGAATAACAGGTAAGGTCTGCACAAGAAGAATCAGGACACACCCCCAAACACACACACCTCCTCCCAACAGACACACCCACACATACACACACACACAAGCATACACATGCACATGCACACACACAGGCATCCACACATGTACACACAGGCATAGACATGCACATGTGCACACATGAGCACATGGATGTGCTCATGCATATGAATGATAACCATGCATGTGTGTGCACGCACACAGAGCCAAAGATGAGCCCTGAAATGTCTCTCCTATTCTTTAATTCACCATCCCTCATACAAGATATCTCAACATAAAGCCATTCCTAAATATGAACCCATTTTTAGGCCTAAGCTTCTTAAATTCAGGGTCACCACTGATCCATCTCCTCAACTTTCCACCAACCCTCTCCGAATCTGGAACCCTGGACTCACTAAGAACTTGCTGTGTTCATGGATTGACTAAGGAATCACACTTCGCTCCTGGAGTCACAGCATTGGCCTGCTCTGTCCAGCTGGGCTGAGGTGACTCATCAAGGAACGTCTGGGACCTGAGTTCAGCAGACCTATTCAGAGCTGATAGATGTATCTCTTGCTTTGTCATCTGACTAACAACTCAAAGGGGAGGAAGACATAGTGACTGTCCCCGTCATTCAGCTGCCTGGGCCTTGTGAAGCGCTGCTGTTCTTGTAGAACTAATAGAGATGAATGTGCTGTGGGGGGGACCCCAGCTTCACACTCAGTTGTAACTCACAGCTTCCTTGCTCTCCCTTTTTTTCAGTTGGAATTCTGATAGTTTAGTGAGCCTGGACTGCTTGCACCAATTTTCATCTTTACAACATTGCATGAAGATACCAGAGACTCAGATAGATCGAGCATCCATGCTCACAACAACATTTGACAAAATAGATGGAAGACCAAAGGAAACCATGCCTATTCCAGGATTGTGGAAAAGCAGGCTATGCTAGACCACCATTAAAAAGGGGGGAATTTTGAAACCTGCTGCAATGTCTGGGAACTTTGAAAACATTATGTTGTATGAAATTAGCCAGGCTTGAAAGGACAAATATGGTGTGATGTCACTTGCGATGGCTTTGCTCTGTTGTGTCACCAGACGTCCACTGATCAAGGGCTGACCACCAACTCTGGGTGGGTGGTGACAGAACCTGGAGGAGGTGAATGCCCATGGAGACAGAGTTTGGACTGGGAGAAATGAAAGGATTGGGCAGGTGAAGTGTAATAATGGCTGTCTAACAATAGGAAAGCCCTCAGTGCTGAACTGAACTGCACTCTTAACATAAGAGCAGCCAGGCACCAGTGGTCAATGCCAAGAATCCAAGCTACTCAGGAGGCTGAGATCTGAGGATTGTGGCTCGAAGCCAGCACAAGCAGGAAGGTCTGTGAGATTCTTATCCCTAATCAATCACAGAAAAAGCTCTAAATGGCGCCATGGCTCAATAGAGTGCTAGCCTTGAACAAAAGCTCAGGGACAGCACCCAGGACCTCAATTCATGCCCTAAAACTTGCACACAAAGGAACTACTCCATTAAGATATTCCGTATCTTATCTTAATTGCTGTATCTTAATTACCATATCTTAATTACTCAGCCACCTGAGTAGCTGGGATTATGTGCGAGACACTGGCACCCAGAAAGCAATCAGTCTCATATTTTTGTGTGTCAGCCCAAACTAAGACAAGGCCTTAGTTCATGTGTCAAACCAAGAGTTCCCCAAACCAAAGAAGCTCCCCCAGCCCTAGCCCTTCACTTTAAGTCCAGCTCAGGGTTTGCTCCTCCAATTCCTCTGCAGGGAATGTGGCCTGGATAGCCTCTCTCTGGCACCAGGGTTGTGGAGGGCTTGCGTGAAGACTTGACCTCCCCCACCGGCCATTGCTCCCCAAGAGTCCCCCCATCCTCACACTGGGGCTGCCTAGTTCCTGAGCCTCTGGTTCATTCTGCCAGTTCTTCTCCAGGCTAAGGAGAAGCAACAGGATACTGGGATGGTCCCCAAAACAGCTGCTTCACTTGAGCAGGATGACAGAAAATGGCTCTGGCCCCAAGGGCAAGGACACTACTTTATAATACATCCAACATGTTTTCTAACCACTCTGTCTGCAATGACCTCTTCTTCCTAATGAGGAGACAGAGGTTCAGGGACATCAGGGTCCTCGTCCAAGGTCATGCAGCTGTGTGACATCGCAGGCATCACTGTGACCTCAGTGCTCACCCTTTGTCTCCAGGACTCCATAGGCAGCCACCTCCAGCATTCTTCACAACTTGGAAACTATCCCACCTGCTGAACCCTGACCTTCTAGGAGGGGCTGGCCCAGGTGTTAGGGTAGAGTGAGGTCATCTTTCTGCCAACCTTCATGGGGGTGCCACATGGGCCCCCAGATACCTGGCCTGGCTCAGTGAGGGGCCATCTTGTGTCCACACCCCTTCCAGCACCACACATGGCTTTAGGAACCACTCCAGGGAGTCCTCTGACAGCAGCTCAGCCAGTTGGTTCTATTCCCCCTGGAGGCTGAAGCAGAGGGAAAAGGCAGATGGCAAAGCCTCAGCAGGTGGATAGCCTGTGTCATTTCCCTGCCTTGGGCCTCCCAAGCCCTACCTTCTTGGCTTCCCTGTGCCAAGTGCGTCTCCAGCTCTTTCCCCAAATGTGTCTCACAATCAGCATCTCCTATTGCAGCTGGTAGTCCATTTGGCCAGCAGGGCAAGATTCTTGCTGGCCCCTCAGGACAAAAGACCACAGTGCTAAGCAGAGCATTTCCCTGGTGCATTCTCCCTGCCTTCTGTCTCTGCTTTGTCTGCCTGTCTCTTTCTCCCTCTGTCTCTCCCTTTCTGCTATCTCACCCCAATCCCTCCCAAGTTTGGCTGGAACATTGAATAAGTTACTTCCACGCAAGCCCTCAATGTCATTCCTCTCCTGGAAATGCTATTATGGTTCCAGAGGCAGTGAACCAGCTTTGGATGGCGTGGGGGGCGGGGGGAAGCTATAGGATCACACTGAGATCCTGAGTTCCAGCGCCAGTTAGTACACACACACACACACACACACACACACACACACACACACACACCTCTACCTCCACAGCCAGGCTTAGGGCAGGTGAGGTATCCATAGTACTGAGTGCTCCTGCCCCTTCCTGGCCCATCTTAGGACATGTCTGTCCATCTCAGGACATGTACAGTTGCTGGTCTATACATAGTGTACATGCCCTATTCTTTCTTAAGTATCAGCTCAGATCCTTCTTCCTGAAGGCCATGCCCTAGCAAGTGGCGGGGAGGGGAAGGGAGTCTGTGTGGACCAGAGAACTGGCAGCCAGGGCAGTAAGACCTGGCTGAGGGTGTGGCAGCTCAAGACCCATCCCATAAGGGTCTGGTTTCTGTCAAACCACAAAGTGGAGGATGCCAGCTGAGGCATGGGGAAGCTTCCTGCTGGGGAATACAGGCCCAAGGGCAACAAGGAGTGAGGAGTTGCAGCTGCCAAGGGCTCTGAGGGGCTATGAGGTCCCCGGATGGGCATCATCAGAATTAAGAACCAGAGAGCTGGGCATAAGAGAGGTGCTTGAAAGGCACTGCACACTTGAGGTGCCAGGCCCCAGGGTTCCCCTGAAACTGCTCACAGAACTCAGCTGATGGGACGACTGTGTATGCAAGCAGCACCTGTCAGTCCTTGCAGTCTCACCTGTCTTACACCCCAGGGCTGTGAGCACCCAGCTTCCTCAAGGAGAAGACCCAGAAATGAGGAGCCCTGAGGAATGGAGGTTCCTGTCACTTTTCTCATCTGAGGCTCTGCAGGCCTCTTCCTCTTCTTGGGTAGCTAACGGTGGCACTGAGTTCACAGTGGATTCATCTGTGCCAGCACCCTGGAAATGAAGTATTATTTTAAAAATGAGGAAACTGAGGCAGAGGGGCTGAACATCAAGTCCACTGACACACGGGCGGCACAAGGCAGAGCCAGGCGCATGCGCACGGCTGTACTTAGCACTTACCCTTGTCCCCACAGCCTGAGCTCAGCTCAGTGTCCTGTCCACTAGGTCATCATGTTCCCCCAATACGGGCGACACCCCACCTGGCCTCTCCAGTCCCAGGAACAGCCACACCATCACTTGGCCATTGTTTCTTCCTCCTGTAAGCGTGAAGCAACCGAGACAGCTGGGAGTCTCTGTGGTGCCAGCTTGGGACATCTCAGCTGGAGCCTCGCAGGACTCCTGCTGCTGTGGGCAGCCCGAGGCAGCCATTCTGCTTCTCAGCCAACTGCAGTAGAGAACTTCCTGCACCATCCCTGAATGCCATCATGCTGTGATTAGTTAATCACTAAGTACGTGGGGCTTTTAATTAACTGCCAGCACAACATGGGCAGCTGTTTCACAGCCACATCTGGTCGGGCAATCCTGAGGTTGGTGGCTGGATACGATGATGCTGCAGAAATGGCAGCTGTCATTATTGTAACCCCCAGAGGAAGCCGTGGGCCAGAGGAAAGGAAGACGGGGACCATGAGGCGGGAGGCTGATGAAGCCAGCACACAATGTAGATTGGGTTCTTCTTCACATTAGAATTCATCAACTCGAGCAAGTAGAAGGAATAAAGAAGCCTAGGGATTCCATGTAACCAGGTAATGCCAGGCTTCAGGCATGGTTGGATCCAGGAGTACAAATAGTGTCAGAGCAAACTGGGTCTCAACTCTCAAGACAGCTGAACTTGTGTCTCCAACAGCTCAACTACAAAGGGCTTAGATGAGATAGTGAAGCTGGCAGTTTCTCTATAAAACTTTCTTTGCTTTCCTCTGAACTTCCAAATACTCCCTGTGCCTAGGTACACATCCCTGTTATCAAAAAGGCCAGTATATTCCAGCTCAGTAACAATGACATCTTAGACTTATAACTCTTTGCAGCAAGGCCATCCTGTATAATACAGTTCACTTATGAAGGGGAAATGTTTCAGAGGTTCCAAGGCAATCAGGCAGACCGATTTGTGTGGCCTGTAGCAGTGGCAGCAGGTAGTGACACATGATAGAGGGAGCACGTGTAGGAGCCAATGGTCACACTTCAATCCAGACAGACTGGGCCTGATCACGTCCAATTACCTGAAGTCCTCCATTAGGTCCACTCCTTCAAGCTCCATGGCCTCCCGATACCACTGCCCTGGGGACTTAGTCTCAACACAGGACTTTCGGTGGACACTCAGCTTTCCACGCCATGGCAATCACCAAGGGCCTTCTGTGACCCACCGCTACCCTAGTTCGGGGCTGAGATGAGTGGATGCTATGCAGTTAAGCAGAGGGAAAGGAACTCAGGCTATAAGGAGAGCGGGGATCAGGTGGGATTTCCACAAGAAGGGCAGCTGGTGGCTGTATATGCTAGGCAACGCCACATTCATGGCCAGATAAGATGGCTCCTCACAATAAGGCCACACCAGGTCTCACGTCCTGTTTCACAGACTGGCCAGAAGGTAATGGTGTTGGCTTACCAAAGGTGCCCAGCAGCAGAGCAGCCACCCGGTCCCAGTTGTCTGGATCACCAGGAATGTTCTAACACCTGCCTGCCCACTGCCAGAGGACAGAGAAGCTCCCACACTGTCCTCACCTGTGCAGGGCTGTGTGGCGCACTTCTATGAGCAGGAAGTGGCAGAAGACCCAGGTGAAGCTTTTCTTCCTTTTTTTTTTTTTTGAAAAGCCCTTGAAGCCAGGTGTCAGGGGCTCATGTCTGTAATCCTAGCTACTCTGGAGGCTGAAATCTGAGGATCATGGTTCAAAGGCAGCCTGGCCATGAAAGTCCTTGAGAGTCTTATCTCCAATTAACCACCAGAAAATCCAAAGTGGAGCTGTGTCTCAAAATGGTAGAGTACCAGCCTTGAGCTGAAGAGCTTAAGAACAGAGCCCCGATCCAGAGTTCAAGCCCCACAATGGACCAAAATAAAAGCACTTGAAGCTGGGGTGTGGTGGCTCATGCCTCTTAGCTACTTAGAAGGCTGAGATCTCAGGATCCTGGTTTGAAGCCAACCCAGGCTGGAAAAAGTCTGGGAAACTCTAGTCCCCAATAACTTACCAAAAAGCTGGAAGTGGCATTGTGGCTCAAGTGGTAGGGCATTAGCTTTAATCAAAAAAGCTCAAGGACAGCATCTTGGCATGAAGTTCAAGCCTTAGAATAGCATCAAAAAAAAACCCCACCCCAAAACACACACAATAAAACCCCGAACTTTTGAAAATATCGTGCATTGTTATTTATTATGTATCATGGTCCCTCACTATGCTGTGATAAAGGTCATTAGATCTTATTCCTCCTGTGTCCCTCTGGCTTACAAAAGATGCCCAGCAGACGTAGGGACCACCTCTGCAAGCCAGCATTCTCCTTAGTACCTGGACAAATCCAGAAGATCTCTTTCAGCCTGGCCCACAGACTTATTTAAATTTCTAAATTGGTTTAGTTGACATGTAATTGCACATATTTATTTTTAAATGTGATTTTGGAGGTTTGGGGGGAGGTTATTTTTTGTGCAGGTACTGGGACTTGAACTCTCACTTTTGCTTGACTTTTTCACTCAAATGGGTGCTCTACCACTTGAGCCACACTTTTAGTTTTAGCATTTCCCCCCTCCTAGTTAACTAAAGATACAAGTCTTACAGATTTTTCTGCATAGGCTGGCTTGAAACTATAGCACTCAAATCTCAGTCTTCTGGGTAGCTAGGATTCCAGGCCTACACGATCAAAGCCTGATTCAACAATGTGATGCTTTGATGCATTCATGTATTACATACAAATGAGTTAGGATAATGATTAGGGCAGGCATATCACCCTGCCCTCCCCTCCCAGTCCTTGAAAATCTCCCTTCCACTGACCACATCTGGGAGCTTAATTTCTGTGTTGAAAACCAGACCACATAGTATTTATGAAAAGAATTTGTAAAGAGCAGATTACATGGCATTTATGAAGAGCCAATCACATGGTATTCGTCTTTCTGTTGTTTAACCTCTTGCTGCTGCCACTGTGCTGTGCAACCTCTCTTTCCACTCCTTAGTCTCCTTGCCTACACACTGAAAGCAATACCCACTTTTGCAGGAAGTAGGGTGGTTGTGGCTCTACAGCCAGCAGGGGTTGGGACCCCAGTGAGAACTTGAGGCCTTGATTTTCCCAGTTGTAACATAAAGATATCCCCAGGTGTGCCTCAGGATAAGTCTACTACTTAATACAACACTGGAAGGAAGTGGGCTGGGGTTGGGCAGGTATGTGGCCAGCTTGACCATATAACAGCTAGGTGGCCAATGGCCAGGAAGACTGTGGGTGCTCCAGGCATGGGCTCCAAAACTATAAAATAGGATTTCAAGGTCAATGATGAGAAGAAACAATTGTAGCAGTTAGAATAACTACCTAATCCTCCGAGTCCAAAACTCAGATGTCTTCAGGGCACGAGCAGGTCACATAGATGGGTGTAGTGGTGGCTCATCCCCTAGGGGAACAGAAGCTACTGAGACTCAGGCATGCCCCATCATTGTTTGATTTAAACAGATCACAACTCTGAAATCTTCCTATGTGAAAGGTTTTCAGTTATAAAATTCTATAGATGCAAAAAGAAAAAGAAAGACAACCCTACCAGTCAGCCTGATCTCACTGGTACCAGATTTCAACCATTAATCAGGTCCTCCTTACTTTTGGGATGAAATGGGCCCAAGGTCAGACTCAATGTCAAACAGCCATGTGGCCCCATGCCAGATCCCTGGCTTCCCATCTGCTTAGACCCCACAATTCCCTGCAGCCATTTCCCTTGGAGTCCACCAGCCCCAAGACTGCACTCCCTTGACAAGCCAGCCAGCCATGTCCTTGAGGCTCTGTAGAGCAAAGAAAGGACATTTCTAGGGAACATGTAAACCACAGAACATTCCACAGTACATGCCCTGGAACCCACTTAACACATTTGCTTGGAACATCCTACAAAATTTGAGCAGATGTGGGCCTCAGAGTCACAGCCTCTTGCATTGCTGCCTGTCTGAGGTGAGAATTTGGAACAGCCACTAGAAGTCCATTTTTGCTATTCACATATTAGTGTGTGTGTGTGTGTGTGTGTGTGTGTGTGTGTGTGTGTACTGAAGTGGGGTCTGCGCATTTTCCCTTAGCTTTCTCATTCCAGGCTGGTCTCTACCACCTAAGCCATAGTTCCACTTACAGCTTTTAGGTATTTAATTAGAAATAATACTCTTCCAGACTTTCCTTCCCGGCTGACTTCAAATCTCAATCTGCATATCCCAGCCTCCCTAATAGCTAGGATTACAGGTGAGCCACCAGCGCTTGGTAAGAGCACATCTCTTTAGCAACCCTTGTGTGTTTCACTGATACTGAATATTAATAAGCCAGAAAATGGAATAAAATAAACACAGGCAGTCAGTCAGCTCTGCAAGGCTATACAGCATCAAGGTGGAAAACCCCAATGGCTTTCACTCTCATAGCCTGAGCCCGGTCAGAAGAAAAATTGAGTCACACAGAAAGAAGTAGCTTGTTCGAGTCCCTGGGGATCCCGTTCTGCCCCCAGCCCATGGAGTTCCAGGAGAGAGAAGTCTGAACTGAAGGACTCATATAGGTGTCACCATTCAAGGGTCCACAAGTCCCCAATGTGGAGCTCATTCTCTGATGACTCCTCTACAGCGTCAAGGTGGATGACTGCATACTTTCCATGCAAGTGGCCCACTTTTCACAAGACAGAATTGGACCCAACAAGCCAGGCTGTCAGTATCTTACATGCTAATTGGGCTCCTGTGTCAATCTAGTCAGGGATTAGGGCGTGTAGGGTTAAAACCAAATTGCTAATTGGCTTAGAACAATCAGGACCCACCCCTCAAATTAGAGTGGCATTTACTCGCCCAAACTGCCAGGGAGATATCACATAACTCATTAGGCTTGATGAGCATTTCTCCAGAATGAAGCCACAGAATCTCTGTATCCTCCTCCTCAGTGCCTGGCATCATACCTGACACCAAGCAGAAACCCAGTCCAAACTCCTACTGTCCCTTGGCATTTCCTTAGGGCCTAAAAGGGGTGATGTTTGGTTTCCTCAAAATGACAACAGCTGCTGTCCACTGACAGAGCAAATGCCTACTGTTTGCAAGAGCAGTGCTCTGATAGCCCAGTTCCCAGCCAAGCCTGACAGGGCCCCAGGGGGCATCTGGAGAGTGGGGTAAAGCTTCCAGAAGTTTGGAGCTGCTGTCTTCCTTGCTAGGTTGGGGAAGAGAAGCCCTGGATGAAGACATCTGAGATGAGCCTCCTGCAAGAATAGTATTCATTCTCAGCACAGCTCTCTGTGCTGTGCCTGCCTCTCACACAGGAACGGGCCTCACTCATCACACTGCCTCAGAAGACAGCCCCAAGAGGGAGGAGAAAAATCTCAGGTTTCCATTTTGTTTGGTTTGGTTGTGAACCAAGAAACATGCCACTCTAGTGTGGGGCTGAAATGTCACCTAAGGGTAAGGCTCGAACAAAGCTATGCAGAATACAAGTGTTATGGTGGAGACATAGAGAGGCTGATGGCCGGAAGAAAAGCAGAGGTGGCAGGTAAAAGCCAGAGGGGCGGGGATGAGCAGCCCAAGCCTTGACTCCCACCTGTTCCATTTCTGCTTCTGAGATCACCAGAAACGCTAACTTTCTAGTGAATGCCCTTAGAGGAAGCTCTCAGCCTGGGCCACTGAACACCGACTCTTCCATTGCCTCTTTCCCAGCCACCAGGCAAAAGCCTGTCAGCCTTGTCCAAGTATCACTCCTACCTGAGCTGGTCTGAGTAGATTTCTGTTCTCAGAACAGCACGGAAAATGCCACGGTGAGTCCTAGGGATGCCAGTGCCATGATGGGTCCAGTGGACTCAGGTACTCTGCCACCTACTTGTATTATCTTTAGACAATCCAGTCACGTGGATCTGCTTGCTGTTTACTATTGCAAAATAGTTGTCCAGCATCCTCGGTGCCAGGCAGGCCCCGGGTTTGACATTCAGACCTTCAAAGGCCCCAGGACCATAATACAAAAATAACTGTTTGAAGCATAAGATAGATGCTAATACACCAATGTGTATTATGTATTCAGTAGAAAAGAAACACTTAACAGATTTGTCAAATTAAAACCTCTTAGTACAACTGCTTAAATAAGGAAGGAAGGAAGGAAGGAAGGAAGGAAGGAAGGAAGGAAGGAAGGAAGGAAGGAAGGGACAGTCTTAGTGTTTACATTTTCTTGGGGGGGAATAAGTCTTAAAAGAATAAGAGAGCTTGAAATTATCACTGGTGGCTCATAATCCTAGCTATTTAGGAAGTTAAGCTCTGGAAGATCATGGTTGGAAGGGAAAATATCTCAGAGACACCATCTCAGACAACTCTTTTTACTAGCAAAATACCATGTCGGAGACATGGCTCAAGTGGTAGATCACCAGCCATTGGTAGAAAAGGCTGAGCAATAGCATGAGGTTGTGATTTTAAACACAGTACCTAGTATTAACACACACACACACACACACACACACACACACACACACACACACACACACACCGCTCCTTAGGCTCTATGTCCCTTCTGTCATAGGTATCTCTGGGCTGTTACAGGTAGAAGAGATAGTGGAATAGTGATACTCACTAGACACTGGGTTGAAAATAAACTGTATGACTTGTGGAGGAGGGTTAGAAGGGAAACGCTAGGAGGAAAGAGGTGACACTGTTCATAAAGAAATGTACTCATTACCTGACTTATATAACTGCAACCCCTCTGTACACCACCTTTACAATAACAATAATGTTAAAAAAAATAAGTAAAGAAAAAAAGAAAAGAGATCATGCCAAATTTCAACCCCTGCCTTGAGAGAATCAGATGTCAGGGGTGATTGGTTTGCTGTGTAAGAGTAAATTCTATTCCCACATCATCTGTGCATGCAAGTAAAAGAATGGGCCATCAATGAAGGAGAAAAAGGGAAAGAAAGAAAAATGCAACTCCTTTATTTTCTGGGATAGAAGCACCAGCAATTTTACCAGGATATGAGGAGATAAACTTTCCACCAGAGTATCTCCCAAATGCAACTGCATGAAGGAAATCTAGGGAGTGAGGATTATGTTCTAGGTTCTAGTGGAGATTGTACCACTCCCTAAAGGACATCTGAGGGGTTCTGTTTCAGTTGTAGCCAAGTGTGCAAACACTTTGCAGACACTGGCGTCATACATCTGTCATCCTAACTACCCAGGAGGCTCTGACTTGAGCATCAAAGTTTAAAGGTAGCCTGTGCAGGAGGACTGTGGGACTCTTATCTCCAATTAACCAGCAAAAAGATTATGAACTGAATTTTCTGAGCCCAAATACAACCTCCTTCAAATCATTTCTCCCAAATATTTGTTTCAGCAACCAAACCTAACCGAAGACACCACTAAGAAGTTCAACAAACCTACAGTGGGATGAATATTCACATCTACACCTAGACACATCACAGGCAAAGACAAAGCAGAAGTCAGTGAGGGGAAGGACTTAAAGCCAGGCATGGGGACCAACAGTGGTGAGCAGCTGACTTCCTGCACTCAAAGGTGGAAGGCAGGTGATAGGGCAGCGGCTCTTGCAGCTAGGTATCTCTAGCCAAGGCTCTGCCCCAGCAAGGAATACCTGCCAGACTCTTCCAAAGACGAGGCTACTGGGCATGATTCCTGCACACTGGGAGAAGGGTCAGTACTGCCCTCGGCCATCTCTTTGTAGGATGCTGATCTCATGCTGGCTTCCCAAAGGCCTCACCTTTTAATCCTATCAATATAGGAATTTGAATTTGTGGTGGGAGACATTCAGGTGACAGTAGCCCTAGTGAGTCTGCATAGGATCAAAGCCGTCCTTGATCCTGGCTCATCAGATTTAGATCTGACTAGGCTTCCTCCTGCCTTATATCCTAAATACCAAGCCCTGCACACAGGAGGTGCCCGGTCATTATCCACTTAAGAGAATAAATGGACCGAGAGGAAAGAGCTCACTGAAAAAGATTCGTTCTGTTTACAATACATGTGATGCCAATCTAAGAGTTTAGATTATACCCCAGGGTCCATGAAGATTTTTTTGAGGAAAGGAAATGACTTTGTCTCCATCCCGTTTGGTACCATTTTCTCTGTTTTTCGTCTTGTACAATGGAAGTGGAGTTCGCAGGCCATAAAGGAAGTCAGCACAGGAGTCAAAACGAGGGCGGGTGGCCAGTGGGACAAAGTAGAAGGCAAGCTAATGTTCTGCCTCCTTTTGTCCCTAAGGGTCACCTGCCAAGCCCAACAGTGACCTCACAATCGCTCCCCAAGACAATATTCCAGCAGCTCACCCGACTCTACCTTTTAGGGTCTCCTCACAAGGCTGTGTGCTACCTTCACAACATCAAGACAAGATGCAGGGAGCAAGACCGCAGGAGAAAGTTCCGAGGCTTAGCCGAGACTTCACGTCCCAGGCCCCAGTGGACATCAAGAGTATGATGCCCACGGAGAGGAAGTCCATGTGGAGGACACCGGAGGAGAGGCGGATGTCTGACCTCACCCGGGTGCTGGAGTGGATGGAGCGGAGGTGGGGGAAGAAGAAGCGAGCCACGCAGGTGGGTGTGGTACTGGGAAGAAGAGTTGTTGAAGGCTTCCGTCCCATCCATTGGGACAGGGGAGAGAGACGGAGATGTTGACATCCCAAAGCCACAGGCACTGGGATGAGCTAGTGGAAGCGTACTGCTAGATGTTAGAGGAAGAACAGTCCATAGGGCAGGCCTCTTAAGTGTACCGATTTGTATTCACCAAAACTAGGCTCCACTCCTCCTGCCAAGACTGGCGTGTACAGGAGGCTCAATTATAGGCCTGGCTCCCAGGGCCATGAGAAAGGCAAGACTCTACTACAAATGTGGCAGGAGGCCGGGAGATTTACCTCTTAAGGGGGCAGAGTTTCCAAATGTAGCTGTAAATGCTCTAAGATGTAAAAGCAGTCCTGGGTTCAAGACCAGCAGGAAACTGTCTATGTGGGGAATGTCAGTTTCCTTCTGTGTTCTGAGCCAGGCACAGGTGACTCACACCCATAATCCTAGCTACTCAGGAGGCTGACGTCTGAGGATTCGAAGCCAACCCAAGCAGCAGCAAAGTCCATGGGACACTTATCTCCAATTAACCAGCAAAATCACTGGAAGTGGAGCTGTGGTTCAAATGGTCTAGACTTCGAGGCTTGACAGGAAAAAAAAAAAACTAAAGGACATTCTCAGGCCCTGAATCCAAGCCTCACTAACAATAGACAGAAAGAGAGCAAGGAGAGGAGAGGAGGGGAGAGGAGAGGGGAGGAGGGGGGGAGAGGCGGGGAAAGAGGGGAAAGGGGGGAGAGGGGGGAGAGGGGGAGGGGGAGAGAGGGGAGAGAGAGGAGAGAGGGGAGAGAGAGGAGAGGGAGGAGGGAGGAAGGAGAGGGGGAAGGAGAGGGAGGAGGAGAGGAGAGGGAGGAGGGAAGGAAAGGAAAGGAGAGGAAAGGAGAGAAGGGGAGGGGAGGGGAGGAGAGAGGAGGGGAGGGGAGGAGAGGAGAGGGGAGGGGAGGGGAGGAGAGAGGAGAGAGAGGAGAGAGAGGAGAGAGGAGAGAGGAGAGAGAGGAGAGGAGAGAAGAGAGAGAGAGAGAAGAGACAGAGAGGAGACAAGAGAGAGAGTGGAGAGAAGAGAGAGGAGAGAGAGAGGAGAGGAGAAGGGAGGAGAGGGGAGGAGAGGAGAGGGGAGGGGAGGAGAGGAGAGGGGAGGGGAGGGGAGGAGAGAGAGGAGAGGAGAGAGAGGAAAGGAGAGGAGAGGAGAGGGGAGGAGAGAGGAGAGGAGAGGAGAAGAGAGAGGAGAGGAGAGGAGAGGAGAAGAGAGAGGAGAGGAGAGGAGGAGAGGAGAGGGAAGAGGAGGAGGAGGAGGAGGAGGAAGAGGAGGAGGAGGAGAAGAAAGAGAAAAAGGAGGGAGGGGAGGAGGGGGGAAGGAAAGTACAAAAGGACATTGTCTTCTTGGAGTCTTTGTGCAGACAGGACAGGATCCTCCCCACTGTCCCCTGCCACGTCCCTCCTCCTCATGCTCTGGGTTGAAGGGCACCCATTCTACTACCATTGTTCTCCCCAGACTCCTGCCAGCCGGGCTCCCCCTGTCTACCTGCCTCAGAGGCCTTTCTTACCTGGCTTTCCCTCTGTAGGAACTTTAGCGACCAACTTTGCCCTCGTTTCCCAGAGCTTTCCATCTCAGGGCCACCTTCGGTCCAGAAATGAGTTGGGTCCTTGGAGACTGAACACTGGGTCAGGATGCCACTAGCAGTGCCACAGCCAGCCTAGAGCAGACTGAGTGCCATGTTCCTAATGGCGGTGCTGAAGCTGTGGCTAACGTTCACAGCGTTTCTGGTGCACAACATTGTGCGTGGCTCATCTTCTCAACAGCCCTCAGCCACCATCTTAGAGCAGAAACGGACATGAAAGAGAGGCATTTCCTTTGAGGAAGTTGTCCCTAATGAAAGACAGAGGTTTCCAAGTCAATCCTCAAGTTCCTGAGCTTTCCTAGAGCAGTCCTCAATTTTCTCTGTTCTCCAAAGTTGAGCATCCTTGCCTTTCAGCAAAGTGCTGACTCTGCTCCCCAGCTTCCTTCTCTCCAATACCCGGGAAGACCCCGACTGCCAATGCCATGAAGCCACCTGTGAACAGCCCTCTCCCTCCATGATGCCAGAGAGTTACAACAGCCCTGCACCCTCAACCCCAGCCCATCTGAGCGTTGCGTTCATTAGAACTCACGTCGCTGTCACAGACAAAAATGACAACCATTTTAATGCCTAACATGTTTTTAAGGCTTGGCCTCTTTGGTGGCATTCACTGCAAAACTCTGTGAACCTAGAGAGAGCAAACTTACACTGACAGGGCTCCTTGGACATCCTCCACTTTCTTCTAGCATTGGGTCTTGCTCCCACCCAGACCACACAGAGAAAACTAGCATCCTCAGTCTCAACTACAGACATTTCTGAGTCAGGGACAGTGACAGTGCCAACAACTGCACCCATAGGATGGGGAGGGAGTGGGAGAACATTGGTAGATCCTCCAGGGATAAAGAGGACCACAGGAGGTAGCCCACCCTGGAGGAAATGGCCTTGTCTTCCCCACCCGCTGGTCCTGACCCAAGACAATCACCCTCCCTCACTAAGCCAAGCAAAATCCTGTGGTTAAGCCACAGCTCCCATTCCAAGAAGGCTGAAAGCCAGCTCCTTCTCACTCACCCTGCTGGCTCATGGGAACTCCCCTTCCATCTGTATGGTGACCACTCCCACCCACCCCCCACACACACCATTCATAGCCACTACCCCACTTCTTGAGATGGAGAAACTCAGCCCCTAAAAGAACAGCCATTTTCCCCTGGGTAATGCAGTAGATCCAGCTTCCATCCCGCAGTGTCACAGCCTAGCCACTGTGTTTGTAACCACACATGGCAGGGCTCCAGGGACAGCCAGCTGAGTTCACTTTTCTCATGATAAATCGGCATCTGCTCTGCTCCACTGAGAGACTGGGTGTGGTGCTTCCTGGAAGACATCACTTCATGTACCTTGCTGGACTTCCACCTACAGAACACTGGAGATTCCTAGCAAGCTTTCCTTCTGCCCCTGGAATGGCAGCTGGTAGGCAGGCCCAAGCCACCAACAAGGAGCCCAACTCAGACAATGCTGCTCAGGTGACAGTGCTCACGTGATGGGGACCTCTGTGTGGAAATAGGATGGCTCAAAGTTTTATGAAGAGCAGAAAGGAGTGGGAAACAGGATGCTGGCTCAAGATGATAGGAAGAGAGGAGAGACATGAGTAGACTTGACTGGAGCTGGGCAGGGAGTCACAGAAGGCCTTTTGGAAAAGACTAAAATTCCTGCCAGGTCTTTCATGGAGAAAGGGTTAGGAGGCTCCCAATGGGTACTAAAGGAATGAGAGACAAAGCCACACCTGCCATCTCGAAGGGCGTTGTGCAACACTGAACATAGACCACCAGGGTTGGATACCATGATGTGTTTAGAGGACAAGGGACAGAGAGTGGATGAGAGCTGTGGAGGGAGCCACAGGAAGGGATACAACATTCACAGCAGCCTTCCACACGGCACGCGGGGAAGTCCTGGAAAGGCAACGCAAAGCCTTTCCCTATCTTTTCAGAAGCAAAAGGCCAATGAGGAACTCTTTAATCCAGACAAGGAAGAAAAGAAAAGCAAAGCCAACTGGAAGGTGCGTGGAGAGACCCAAAAGGTGTCGTTCCGGGGACAGGTAATGCTCTCCCATTGTGCTGTCTTCCACCTCCTTTCCTGCCCAGAATCTGGCTACAATTCCTACTGGAAGCTATGAAACTCACCACTTGCCCACAACAGCAGCCAAAAGAAAAGCCCCTGTCCCCTCCCCACTCCTGTCCCGCCTCATCTAACAAATCATTTCACTCCAAATGCCATCGCTCCTTCCTCCACTCTTCTCCCCAACACAGCTCAAGAAAGACAGGAGCACCAATAGCTAGGGAGCCACAGAATCCCCAAGTCATGTGGACAAAGGGAAAGCTGAAGACCCTATTACTAGCAAAGGTTGTGGGGTCCCAGGGTTCCTAGCAGCGTCCCTCTGAGACAAGTCAAAATAAAAAGGGGAATATTACTAAACTGGCATCAAGAGCGCTCTCTCCCCCTCACACCACTCTAAGGGTCCAGGGTAGGCCTCCCCCCCCACCCACCACCACTTTTGCCCATATTTTCAGCAAACTCCTAAAATGGCTGTTTGGGTAAGGAGTCAACCTCTGTAACTGGGTACCCTCTCCTATTCCCTTCAAGGACCCAAAGCAAACCAAGAGAAGAGTGTCCACGTTCTCCAAGGTGTTTGGCACAGACCAGCTGGGCAAGCAATTGAATACAACCTTGGGCAAGGATGGTCAGAGGAAGTCTGGTAAGGGAATAGGCTTGGCCCCAGGACATCCTAACTGTTCTCGCTAGGACACTGGGAAGATTCAATTCTGGCTCATCATGAATCAAAGCTGGAGAATCCTGGACATGTCTCTCCACCTCTGGGGTCCAGGTTCCTCTTGTATAAAACAGGACAACACACCTTGTGCTATGGTTTAGCTGCAAAGCAAGTAGACCACCTTAGCTCATTGCTGAAAGTGCTTCAAAACATGGCTGGCCATCTATGATCAAAAGGAGACCTAGCCCTGGCCCAGCCCTTTGGCTTCTCTAAACCAAGGGATGTGGGCAGAGAGGAATCAGGAAAGAATTCCAACTGCCCCATTAGGCAAACAGTCCATAGGGGAAGTGGGGAGAGCCTCGGGGCAGGGACTAACAGTTCTATGCCAGAGTGCCTTGATTGTGCCCAACAAAAGAAAATCTGTTTTCTTTTTGTTGTTTTTCTTTTTGTTTCAGTTTGCCAAAGATATTGTGAGCAAACTACAGTTACTTTCTGTCAGATTGCCAATGTGACTGATCATAAATACAGGACCCTGGACTGATCCCAGAACAGTACTTTAGAGGAGAAATTCATCAAATTCCAAAATGCTCTGTGAGGGGCCATGGGGAACTTATTGCTTATGAGACAAGAGCCATGGTTACACAAGATGTTACCAGGCAGAAAAAGTGATACCCTCTTTGGTCTCATTGTAAATGTTCAATAACCCCACATCTATGCCAAAATAAAAAAGTGTATTTTAAAAGTAACGCCAAATTAGCCTAAGCCTTAGGTGAAACTTGACACATTAGCCAAGTTTTCTGTGACTCCCATGTTGTCTTGTTCCAGCTTCCTGGTCCTCTTTGTAGCCCTCAAGAATTTCCTTGGATCTTCCTTCCACTGAGAGTGGATTTCATCTGCTTCTTTCAGACAGGCTAAAAGAGCCTTGATTCCCTCCCCACCCCCACCCCAAACAAGCTTTTAGATGGAAGCAGTATCATAGGAGCCATGTACATGTAGTTATGTAGCCAGCAAGTTAGAGATCGGCTGTGAGTTTTCCCTCTACCACCCCCAGTACTGGGTCTGGAACCCAGGACCTAGTTCACTTGCAAGCTTTTACCCAAGGCTACTCTACCACTTGAGCTATGCCTTCTGGCTTTTGGCTGATTGACTAGAGATAATGATTTGTTGGACTTTTCTACCCAGGCTGACTTTGAACTGCAGTCCTCAGATGTCAGCCTCCTGAGTAGCTAGAGTTATAGGTTGGAGCCAGCAGCACCAGGTATCTCTTTTTCTTCGTGGTGTCTTGCCTACTGCCCCATATTGATCCTGGCTATGTTTTTCCACAAGATTAGACACAAGCCCAGGAACCCAGGGCACAAAACTTAAGGAAGTGCTACAGCATCAACTAAAGAATGAGAATCTTCTCAAGTTCCCCAGCACCCACCCCTTTTCTCCCCTCTTTCCAGTCCTGATCAGCTATCCTTCTTCCTCTGCCCTCTCTTCTCATTCCCTGTCTCCTCTGCATTTGTCACCCCCATGGATTCCACTTGTAATCAGAAAGATCTTTGTTCTATTTGTCTTATTCCCAAAGTAGTATATAGAGATATTCTTCTCAACAAAATCATTTCCTTCAGAAAGAATCTCATACTAGCTGACTAAATAATTATTTTAATCTTATCACCCACGGATGCAGCAGGCGGGCTGATTTGACAAATTCCCCCTTATGAGGGAGAGTGGAAGTCTTTTCTCTCCTCATGTAATACAACCAGTAGCCACTGGAGGACAGTAAATGGCTCTATCCAAGAGCAACAGCAGGTGTTCAGAAGGACCACCTGGGATAGGGAGGTAGAATCTAGGATTCAGGGCTGAGCCTGGACACACCAAAGGGGGTTTCCTGTGCACAGTGGTAAAAGCCTACATTATACATGCATGAACTGGCTGAGTAAATAAGTCCAAGACAAAGTAGCCCTTAAGAAATACATAGAATAACTTGCATGCCCATTCTCAATGTTAGTTGGAAATTGTCACGGGCCCAAGACACTCAGCATGCTTCCATGAGCTCTTCATCTCAGAACATGGCACGTTCAGACACAATGGTTCTTCACTAACCACTCTCATCTACATGAGCAGTTATCATGAGCAGTGCTAGGTCAGATTACTTTCATCTAATTCTCTTCCTTTCCATGTTCACTACTGGTATCTGAGTTTAAGCTTTGATCTCTTCTTTTATGAAAGCCACTGCCAGATTTCAAACTTCATGGCTGCCACATTTACCTTTCAAACTTAAATTTGAGCCTGTGCCTGGTACCTAAACCTCTAACTCTAGTTACTCAGGATCACGGTTCAAAGACAGCCCAGCAATGAAAGTCCATGAGACTCATCTCCACAACCACCAGAAAACTGGAAGTAGAGTTGTGGTTCAAAGTGGTAGTCGGATAGCCTTGAGCAAAAGAGCTCAGGAACAGTGCCCAGGCTCTGAGTTCAAGCCCCATGACCAAAAACCAAGCAACAACAACCAACAAGCAAAACTTAAATTTGTGTCTTTAGACTGAAAGTGAGTTTCTTTATAACACCATCAAAGAAAACTAATAAAGTTCTAGTAGACACTAAGAAATTAAGACCTACAACTGGATTGGAAACTCACAATAATTCTCTTAGAATAAACTACAAAACCATTCTCTATGAACTGATTAAAAAGAAAAACTAAAGTCTACTCAAATCAGGAAAATCATACTTAAGCAACAAAGAATTAGAGCCACTTGGTAAAAAAAAAAAACAAAACAACAACAAAAAAACAACCAGGACCAGGAACAGGAGATGTGTGTCTTGAGGCCAGTAAAGGAAAAAAGTTTGTAAAACCTTAACTCAAAATAAGCTATACATGGTGGTTCACACCTATAACCCCAGGTCCCTCCCAGAGATAAGATTATACTCCAAGGCCAACCTGGGCAAAGTTCTATCAAGGAGCTATCTGAAAAACAAAAACAAAAGGATTGTGGGCATCATTCAGGTGGTAGAGCACTCACAAGGTAAAGGAATGTCTTGATTTCCATCTTCAGTACAAAAAGAAAAAAGAAGAAGTCCAAGAGATAAAGAATGAAGTGTCTTCTGTGAAACATAAACATTCAGTAAAGCATGTTAACAGGCAAGATGCTCAAATAAAAGAATCACTGAATGGGGCCGGGAGTTTGGCCTAGAGGTTAAAGTGCTTGCCTAGCATGCATGAAGACACGGGTTCGATTCCTTGGCACCACATACATAGAAAAAAGCCGGAAGTGGTGCTGAGGCTCAAGTGGTAGAGCTCTAGCCTTGAGAAAATCCAAGGAGAGTGCTCAGGCCCTGAGCTCAAGCCCAGGACTGGCAAAAAAAAAAAAGAATCACTGAATTCAAAGACACCACTGAAGTCTGGCACAGTGGCTCTCATCTGTAACTCTATCTACTTGGAAGGCAGCGATTGAGATTATTGAAGTTTGAGGACTGCCCAGGCAATAAGAAAAAATTGAGATATTCCCCCATTTCAATAAATAGTTGATTGTAGAGGCATGCTCCTGTCATCCTGACTATGGCATAAATGGGGCAATCACAGTCCAGGGAATCTTGGCAAAAGAAAAACACTATCTCAAAAATAGCCAGAGCCAAAAGGATAGGGGCATGGGTCAAATGTAGCTCAAGTGGTAGAGTGGTTGCCTGGCAAGTGTAGAGATTTAAGTTCAAACCCCAGTAGAGAGAAAGAGAGAGAGAGAGAGAGAGAGAGAGAGAGAGAGAGAGAGAGAGAGAGAGAGAGAGAGAGGCGGGAGACAGAGGCAAAAAAGAAGTTCCTCGCCTGAAATGAAAGGATACTACCAACATTAAAAAACAAAAAGGCATAAAACATGTAGAAAGTAAAAATATAATCAAATCCCAAACACTGTACTATAATAGTGGCCTATAAATCATTCCCCCTTTTTGGTAGAGCCAAAGTGAGAGGTAGCCTTGAGCAGAAGAGCTCAGGGACAGCACCCAGGCCCAGAGTTCCAACCCCATGATCAATTTTTTTAAAAAAGCAAATATAAATAAAAAACAAATATTTAAAACTACAGGAAAAAACAAACTACAATGAGTAACATAAAACTTGCTTTCCACCTTTTGGTAACTGTCATATAATAGTAGTATATTAAATTGCATATATGTATCAAACTATTGACTTCTCCTCCAGCTGATGATGTTGCTGTTACACTTTCCATGTTTTTATCCCATGTATCCATCCACTAACACATTGTTATAATGGTGGTTACTCATAATTCTAAAATGTAGGTAGAGTGCTATAATTCAATACATGTATATAATGTCTAATTATCCAATCAAGACAATTAGAATTCCTCTTTTTACAAACTCTAAATCTTTGTTTTCTTATTTGAAGTCTCATAGATTATTGTAGAATATGGCTAGTAGTCTGCTAGATAACACCAGATCTAGTTCTTACCACGTACTATCCAATCTCTCTCCCCCTTCTCTCCCTCTCCCTCCCACAGAACCTGCCTCCCCCCTCTCTCTCTGAATACTGAGGCTTGAACTCATGACTTTATATTCTCACTGGCTTTGTTATTGCTCAGGACTGGTGCTTTACACATTAGCTTCACTTCCACCAGCTTTGTGCTAATTAGAAATAAGAATATCACAAACTTTTCTTCTTTGGCTGGCATTAAACTATTGTCCTCAGATCTCAGCCTCCAGAATAGCTACAATTACATGTGTGAGCTTCCTGCTCCTAACAGAGCCATTCTTTTAACTAGGACAATTTCCATTGTCTACCTCAATCATGTAAAGCATAAATACATTAAAATCAAATTCTTGTAGTACAGGTAGCAGTTGATTCTATTTCCATGAAGTCCACTTAATGTCTATGTTTAGAGGAAAGGTTCCGGTTATAGTAATTTGTTCATAGATACACAAGATGAAAATATATAAATAATATAATTGGGGACATAAAATAGAAGAAAACCAAAAATCATAGGGTTTTTTTGCCTTTTATGAAAGCTTAACTGTTAGGAGGTTAGAGTAGGATTCTGGAGGTTTAAGTTGTTTTCTGGTGACCACAGCGGAAAACCCAATAATGGAGTTATTTCTTTGAATGTCTGTAGGTCAGTCCATTCTCTACTGCTAGAAAATAACACCCAGAACTGGGTAGTATGGCTACCAGTGCTGGCAACAGAAGTGCCAGACATGGTGATAGAACCTAAGAGGGCTTCAGTGTAGCATCATGGCATGTCTGATGCAGAAGGGAAGTAGATGATGCAGGAAAGAAACCTGAGGGACAGACTTGCTTCCTATCAACACCTTCCTCTGACGGGGACTTCACCTCTCACCATTCAACCCAGTCACACTGCAAACCAAGTCTCTAATGCAAGAATTTGGGCAACACATCCAAGCCAGAGTATTCTGTAATCAAAGTACAGTGAATGAAGGCACCAGAAGAAATCCAACCATATGCTGCACTCCAGAGGCTCATTTTAGCTTTAACTAATATGCTGGCCATCATGGATGAAAGAAGATAATCTTCAAAATGGTTACAGGAAACAGAACACCAGAGGCTCATGCCTGTAACCCTGGCTACTCAGGAGGCTGAGATCTGAAGATGATAGTTCACAGCCAACACCAGGCAGGAAAGTTCATGAGATTCACATCATTAACTACCAAAAAAGCCAGAAGTAGAACTGTGACTTAAAGTGGTAGAGTGCTAACCTTGAGCAAAACAGATTCAGGCACCTAGGCCCAACACCAGAATAACAACAAGAAAAGATCACATGGACCCAAGAAGGTTATTAAATAACCATGAAAAGATCAATTCATCAAAAAGACTTAGTAGTTCTAATACTTATTCACCCAACACCATATCCCCTGAATAGATAAAACAAACATTAACAGAACTGAGAGGAGAAATAAATAGCAACACAATGGTAGGGAGAGAATTTAATATCCTAAAGATAAAAGGAGAGGTAGATCAACTTGACAGAAAAATCAATAAGGAAACAACAGATTCAGAAAACACTGTGGACACTCCAACCACCAGCTGCAGAATACAGTTTTCCAAGCTCATCCAATATTTCCAGGGTAGGTCATATGTTAGACCATATAATACCTTTTAACAAATCCAAGAAAATTTACATCATTTCAAGTATCTTTTTCTGGGCATAGTGATAATGAATCTGAAATTAGTAGCAGGAGGAAAAAAATGGGAATTTTTTTATTGAAATGCATGGAAATTAAACAATTCCCTCCTGGATAACTAAGGGATCAAGGAAGAAATCAAATGTACATTTTAAAATCTCCAAAACAAACTGAAGCAAATACCACATATCAAAATTGAGCATGACTGCAAGGCCAGTTGCATTTATACTTATATTAGAGAGAGAGAGAGAGAGAGAGAGAGAGAGAGAGAGAGAGAGAGAGAGAGAGAGAGAGAGAGAGAGAGACCAAATAATGAAGCCAACTTTATACCTTAAGAGCTAGAAAAATAGCAAAGTGAGCCCAAAGATAACGGAAGAAAGTAGTAAAGTTTCAAGCAGAAATAAATGCTACCAAAAAAGATTAATGAAATAAGTTAGGGTTTTTTAAAGAGATAAGAAGCCTTTAAGTAGACTAATCAAGAAGCAAGAAAGACATGAATAAACCACAAATGAAAGAGTATACATTATGATTGATACAATAAAAATAGAAAGTACTAGGTACTGGTAGCACATGCCTATAATCTAGGCTATTCAGGAGACTGAGATCTGAAGATCACAGTAGAAAGCCACCCCACACACGAAAGTCTGTGAGACTCTTATTTCCAATTAACCACCAGAAAGCCAGAAGTGGCACTGTAGCTGAAGTGGTAGAACACTCTCCTTGAGCTGAAGAGATCAGGGACAGTGCCCAGGCCCAGAGTTCAAGCCCCATGACCAACAACAACAAAAAAATAGGATTGTAAGGGATTATTACAAATAATTATACAACAATATATTGATGCCTAAAAGTAATAGAAGCCAGAATTGGTGGCTCATACCTGTTATCCTAGCTACTCAGGAGGGCCATAGTTCACCACCAGCCAAAAGTTTTGGCAAAGTTTTGCAAGACCCCATGTCAGCCAGCAATAGCTGCAATGCTGTGGTACATACCATCACCCTGGCTATTGGTAAAAAATGAACAGAATAATCAGTGAAGGCTGGCCTGGCTCACATTTGAAACCCTCCGATGAATAACAAAAGCTGAGTGCTAGTGCCTCAGGTCTGTAATCCTAGCTATTCAAGAGGCTGAGATACTGAGAGTCTGTTTTGGAGGCCCATAGGAAAGTCTGTGATACTCCCAAATAACCTGTAAAAGAACAGGGCTGAAGGTGTGGCTCAAATGAATACAGTGTCAGCCAAGCCAGTAAGCCAAGTAAACGCAGGGTCCTTGAGTTCAAATCCTGATACCAGCAAAAATAAAATAAATAATGAGCAGAATGGTTAAAGCTATAGCTGAAGTGGTAGGTTATCTGCTTAGCAAGTTTAACACAAGGTGATCAAAAATCTCAGTACTGCCAAAAAAAGAAAGAAAGAAAGAAAAAAGAATAGATAAATTCCTAGAAAATGAAACCTGGTAAGCAATCCTGACTCATTAAGAAACAGAAAACTAGAACAGACCATAACAAGAAGATTAAATCAACAGTCAAATGTCTGTCAGCAAAGAAAAGTCTGGTGAATTCTATGACACATTTAAATAACAATTAATATAGGAGGGCATGGTGGCTCATGCCTGTAATCCTAGCTACTCAGGAGGCTGAGATCTGAGGATCAAGATTCAAAGCCAGCCCAGGGACCAAAGGACCTGAGACTCTTATCTCCAATTAATCCTCTAGAAAAATGGGAAGTGTGGCTTGGCTCAAGGGTAGGGTGGTAGCCTTGAGCTGAAGAGCTCAGGGACAGTGCCCAGGACGAATTCAAGCCCCACAACCCACAAAGAAAAAAAAATTAACAATCCTTCTCAAACTTTCCAAAAATTTTAAGAAGAAAGAACATTTCCAAAATTATTCTACAAGCCACTCCCTAATACCAATTCTGATAACAGATTTGTGTTATGATTTCGATAGTGAAAAATGCAACTCTTGTCTCTATGGTTTCAAAAAATGAGTCCATGGACATAGAGGGAGAAAAGTAAAACAGCAAAGATATATCCAATAAGAAGGCAAGCAGAGCTCCCACTAGACAGGAGGTGTCCCAAGGGAGACACTGCCTGGCACGTGTTTTGCTGGGGTTAATAAGGTGTCTGTAGGAGAGAGCTACATGACACTCAAGATCATTGGACAGCCTGAAGGCCATAGCAATCCCCAGACCCATTCAGAGGCACCATGGGTTCCACGAAGCCTGTATGAGCTCTCTGTGTATTCCTTGTGCTGATATTTAACCCCTCTGACTGGGAGCCCATTTCAACACCTCCCTCTGGGGATCAATCATCAGTCTACTGTTCAAAGGCAAAGCTTCCTGGGGCAATGGGACACAATGCCATGTGCCACAGTGATTGATGTCTCTGGGACTGGTCAAGGTCATGGTGAGGGACTCTGTTCTGCTCTCCTTTTGGCTGTAAAGTGTTCCTGACAGTGCCCTGTATGCAAGTCTTGTTCTCCAGCAGCTGGGCTTCTGCTTTATGAATTGATCTCATGAAGTGACTCATTCTGAGCTGATTCTGTCAGGGATCAGGACTTCAGTTGGAAGATGTAGATAACTAGGAATATGCCTTGGAAAAGGACCTTGGCCCCAACCCCTTCCTGATCCTCTGTTTCCTGGCCACCATGAGATGAGTAACTCTGCCTATCTGCCTTGCCACAGACCCAGAAAGAATGGAGTCACCTGCCCCAAAGCTGTAACCTCTGAAGCTCTGAGACAAAATAAACGTTAACTCTCTCAAGCTTGATTTTCTCAGGTATTTGCCACAACAACAGAAAGGTTAAGTTCCTATTCAAAATATATACAACTCAATAAGAAAAACCTACAAACAAAACACATGGATAAATGACCTAAAATTTTTACATATCAAAGATGATATGTGAGTGAAAACAGGTATGTGAAAATGTGCTCATCATCACTCACCAAGGAAATACAAATCAAAGCTACAAGAAGATACCACCGGGGCCGGGAGCTTGGCCTAGTGGTTAAAGTGCTTGCCTAGCATGCATGAAGACCTGGGTTCGATTCCTCGGTACCACATACATAGAAAAAAGCCAGAAGTGGTGCTGAGGCTCAAGTGGTAGAGCTCTAGCCTTGAGAAAGTCCAAGGACAGTGCTCAGGCCCTGAGCTCAAGCCCAGGACTGGCAAAAAAAAAAAAGAAGATACCACCTCATTAATGTCAGAGACAAAGAAGCGCCAAGCTCCTGCCTGTTTTCAACTACTCGGAAGGTAGAAATTGCATATCTAGGCCAGTCCAGGTAAAAAGTTAGTGAGATTCCCCTCCCCTCAACTGTTAGAAAGCTGGATGTAGTGGCCCATGCCTGTTGCTAGGTGACAAGTGTCAACAGGAAGATGGTGATTCAGGCAGACACAGGAATACACAGGAGACTCTATCTCAAAATGAGTTAAAGGGACTGGATATGTGGATGAAGAAGAAAAACATCTTCCAAGCAAGAACAAGGCCTTGAGTTCAACCCCCAGTACCACACAAAATAAGGAATAGCCAAAGCACAAAGGGCTGGGGGTTGTTTTAAATGTACCTCAGTAGCAAGCCCACGGCCCTAGGTTTAGTACCATGGGAGGGGGGAAGTGTTGGAGAAGGTGTAGAGAAAAGGAAATCTTGTATGCTGGTCACGAGAAGGTAAATTGTCACAGACTTTTGGAAAATCCTATAAAAATTTCCTTGTAAAGGTAAAACAAAAGCAGTGACGGACAGAGTTATGAAATGATTTAGCAATCCCACTTGCGAGTATGTGCCATAGGAAGTGAAGTCAGTATTTTGGCAGCATCTACTCCTCTACATTCATCTCAACCCTGCTCACAGCAGCCAAGAAATGGAATTAAGCAAAGTGCCCATCAACAGATCAATGAATTAAAAAGAAGCAGTGTGTGCATACAACGGAAGGCCATTCAATCACAAAAGAGAAGCAAGTCCTGTGTCGACCAAGCTAGAGGTCACTGTGCCAAGTGAACAAATCAGAGACAGGCAAATAAATACTGGCTGGCTGTCCCTGCCCCTGTATACAGCATCTACTCAGAGTACAATAGTGTTTAGCAGTGCTGGGATGGTGGTAAAGGGGTACAAGGTATCAATTATGAGTAGATTCTGGAGGTCTAATGTAAGGTCATTGTATGTTCATAGGACAATAGTGTAAAATACAGTACTGTGTACTTATAAGGGATGGTAAACACACTGTCCAAACATGCACACATACAAAACATAACTAAGCAAGGTGATGCATGTTTACCAAGCTGCCTGTCACAGTCATTTCATATATGTATGTATATATATATATTCCTCTTAAGTACATATACTTGTCCCATCGTACAGCTAGAAAAATTAAAGTGAGTATTTTGTTCAACCTGGCTTTCAGCCTTCTAATCAAAGTAGTTACTTACACTGTATGAAACTATTGATAACACTGTGTTTTCATTTAACATTTTGATATTTATTCATTGTCTGTTACTTCCTTTTTGCCTGAAAGCTTTTGTATTATTTTGTATTATTTCTGTTTCCTTTTCTTCTTTTTTAGCTTATAAGCCATAACTCTGTTTCACAATCTCAGTGATTGATTTAGAAATGATAAAACACACATCTTTCATTTATCTCAGCCCAACTTCACTTCATGGAAAGCATAAAAAATAATTTCCAATAATATGTTTTCATTTTTTTCTCTCAGATTTTATGCTTTGATGTCACATAGTTTTCCATATGTTATAAATTCCACAACACATCCTTCTAATTTTTTTTATTTCAAAACACTATATTTTTAGTCAGGCACAGGTGGCTCATATCTGTAATCTTAGCTACTCAGGAAGCAGAAGTCAGGAAATTTAAGCCCAAACCCAGGCAAAAAATGCACACAATTCTATTTCAAACAATAGTAAGCTGGGCACAGTGGTGAATACCTGTTGTCCCAGGTACATGAAAAGCATAAATACATGGGGGTGAGGAGCATGGCCTAGTGGTAGAGTGATTGCCTAGCATACACAAAGCCCTGGGTTCAATTCCTCAGTACCACATACACAGAAAAAAACTGTAAGTGGTTCTGTGACTCAAGTGCCCATGGGCAGTGTCCAGACCCTGAGTTCAAGGCCCAGGATTGGCAAAAACATATGAATAAATATGAGGATCATACTCCAGATCTTTTTAGACATAAATGTGAGATACTATTCAAATATAACAAGAACAAACAAATCAGGACACGTGTTAAGTAGCAGAGCATCTGCCTAGCAAGCACAAGGCCCTGAGTTCAATCACCAGAATTACAAAAGTAAATAAATATTTTTTAATTCACATTTTCAAGAGACATTTAAAAGAAGACATACGTGTTTATCTGCATTTCTAGTCTTTGGCATCTCTTTGCATAGATCTAGGTTTCTGGACCCAGGCATTGTCTGTCACCCAAAGGTGACAGACAGTTCACATAATTTTATGTTTTCATAGAAGATTTATTTCACTTCTGTTTTTGATCGTTAACTTTGCCTGGGTGTGGAGTTCTAGGCTGACCATTTTTTCTTTCTTTTAATAATGAGCTATCCCACTTTCTTCAGTGGGAACTTGGCTGTCATCCTAATCTATCTCTTTACAATATACCTTTTCCTTTGCCTTCTTTTAAGATTTTCCCCTTTAAGAAACTAAAGAATGATTAGTCTTACTGCTATTTGTTTCATGTTTCTTCTGTTTGTGTCTTGGGTTTGTTGAGATCCTTGGTTCTAGACTTCATCAAATTTGGGAAATTTCCAATACTGGTTTTTATTTTTCTCTCCCAGCCTTTTCAAGTTCCCCAATTCTAATTCTACATACTTAAAGCTCCACACGTCACTGGTTTTCCCTTTCAGTCTTTTCTCCTTGTGACTTTTCTTGTATAGTGTGTGTGTGTGTGTGTGTGTGTGTGTGTGTGTGTGTGTGTGTGTATGTGTGTGTGTGTGTGTGTGTGTGTTTTACTTTTTTATTTTATTGTCAGGGTAATATATAAAGGAGTTACAGTTATATTAACCAAAATAGTAGGTGCATTACTTCTCACACATTGATACCCCTTCTCACGTTTTTGTCCCCATTTCCTCCCCCTTGTATAGTTTCTATCACTGTGTTTTAATTTTACTAACACTTTCTTCTGCAGTGTTATCCATTAGTAATCCTGTCGTGTGTATTCTCTGTTTCACACATTGTCATCCTCTCTAGAACTGTGATTTGGGTGACTTGCAACCTTCTGTATCTCTCCTTGAAATGTTCGTGGCCTTGGCAAATAGAACAGACACACTGAGATTGCTGGCCCCCTGCTCTGTGTGGGCTTATCCCGACTCACCTGAGGGGAGCCTTCCCCTCCCTCTGAAGTCATCTGTGCCGTTCTCACCTGCTCTAACCACCCTGCTCTACCTGGGTTATAGATTCTCTCCCCAGCTCAGGGCACTATTGACTCTTAAACCTCCTCCATATCCTATAGCCTTCCTGCAGCTAACCAGGATGCTCACAGAGCTCACCCCATTTGTGTCCTGTGTTTTCTGTTCCCAATGTCTGAAAACTACAGTTCCTACAATATGACCCTTTTTTGTGCCAGTCTTAGGCTGGAGTTCAGAGCCTGAGCACTATCTTGGACTTTCTCAAGGCTAGAGCTCCACCACTTGAGCCTCAGCACCACTTCCAGCTTTTTCTGTGTATGAGGTATTGAGGAATTGAACTCTGATCTTCGTGCATGCTAGGCAAACACTCTACCACTAGGCCAAACTCCCAGCCAACATGGCCATTTTTTAAAAATTGCTTAGAAAATGGTTTCTAATAGTTTCAGTTCCTAATACCTCACCTTGGCTAAAAGCAGAAGTTTCTGTTTGGCTTTTCTAAGATATAAACCTCACTGAATTACAATGGCAGAAAGTGGGAGGAAGTTTCCAAATTGGGTTTGAATTTCAGAAAAGTCAAAAGGTCACTTTGGATGCTAGGTGACGGATTCTGGTAAAAAGTTTCAGAGGAAACAATCAGAGCACATTTCCAGTGCAAATTTCAGCAAGTGGCAAGTTCCTAGAAACTGGGGGGGGGGGGGGTTGTTTCCACATGCCCCATGTCTAAACCAGGTCACTGCACATTTCTGCTGCAGTGGGTTCGAGAACCATAGCCCTTACTGTCAGCCCCAGGCACCAAAATTGGACCACTAGAAACCTATCTGTTCAGGTATAGAGCAAGAATAGAGGGGTATGTTATGTTCCCAGACAAATGGTATCAGCATGAGTTAATGCCATGGGCCACCACTAGACATGGGGTCTTGGTCATGTGACCTAACCTTCATCAGCTTTCTCATGTAGTAAATGGATATGATGTGTGCAGGTTCTAGTTCCTTCCTCCTCTAGAAAGCCCATGAATTGGAAATACCTGTAACACTCTCCTTGTTCTTTCCAATATAGGTACCTCTGGATCTAGAAGAGGATCAGACATCCCAGGAAAGTTCATGACCCTTCCTCCAAGAGAGTCCCATCTGTGTCAAAGAGGACATGCAGACCATTATTCACCTGGGGCATGGTACCAGTTCCCACCATACAAAAACCGGGACCCTATCACCTTGTGAAGGGCAGCTGCCAGGCCAGCATGCCATAATGGGTATAAACAGTCCTGATTCAGCCACATTTCTAATGTGAGACCTTGGGCGAGTCATGCTGTCTCTAGACCACTGTCCTTCCATTTCTATAATTTTTGGAAGCCTGCACTCATCCCTTGGGCATATCTTGCGAAGATCCCTAAACTTAGCTGAAAAGATTTCTGCAGGTTCTCAGAGAAGAATTGCTTCACAAATAAAAAGGAATTAGACTAACACCAGCCCTAAGGTGGTACTTAGGCTGAGAGTAAAGACCGTACTGCATAAAGCCTACCCCAAACCACAGAAAAGCAATTGTTAGTGAATGAACGATATTTTCAGATATAAAATTAAGAACATAACACAGTGGTGGATCATACCTGTAATGGTAGGGATCAGGCGGATCATGGTTTCAGGCCTGGCTGACAAGAAAGGTCATGAGCCCCCATCTCAATCAAACAGCAGAGTGTGGTGGCATGAACCCCTGTCACCCCAACTATGTGAGATTGGGAGGAATTTGGTTCCAGGCTAGCTTGGACCAAAAAAAAAAGTTTGCAAAACCCCAAACCAACCTGCACATGTCATCAGCTGAGGCAAAACATAAATGGAAGGATCACAGTCCAGGCCAGTCCAGACAAAAAGCAAAATCCTATCTAAAAAAAAATAAATAACCAGAGCAAAGAAAAGCACTAAGGTGGTGACTCAAGTGGCAAAGCACCTGCCTCGTAAGCACAAAGGTCTGAGCTCAAACCCAGTGCCACCACAAACAGAAATTAAAAACTCAACTGCAGAAAGAGCTCTACAAGAGAACAAAGGTGTATCGCATTAGGAAATAATGGATTTTTAAAAATCAGTCTTACCGTTACTTCCATTATTGTAGACCATAGCAATATCATACTCAATATCAGCAGACTGTACCAAAAAAGTAGGCAAAGCTCACAATAATGTGAGTATAACAAAATTATGTGCTAGTACTAAGGCTTGCTGTCAGGGTCTGTGCACTGTCCTGTCATCTTCCCACTCAACGGCCATGCTCTCCCCCGTGAGCCATATCTCTACTTCCACCTTTTTGCTAGTTGTCGCTAAGAGTATCATGGACTTTCTTATAACTGGGCTGGTTTTGAATACTAATCCTTAAGCACAGGCTTCTGAGTGGCTAGGGTTTTGGGTGTGAACTGAGCCACCACCAGGGCCCAGCTAATATATATATATATACATATATATATATTAAATATACATCTTCATCCCAGTCCCCTTCTGCCTGCCCCACCTCTCACTGTCCCAGGATCTAACTCCCTGGTGAC
Organism: Megascapheus bottae; assembly: GCF_031878675.1. NCBI lineage: Eukaryota > Metazoa > Chordata > Mammalia > Rodentia > Geomyidae > Megascapheus > Megascapheus bottae. Next base: position 25,616,340 of record NC_143532.1, on the reverse strand, counting down.
ATCTGTCCAATTTCAGACTTAGACATCAAAGATGCAATCGCTCTAGAGTCCACTCAGCGACCCTACCGTCGGCAAAGCTCATCCCTGGACCCCGTGATACAGGAGGGCATATTCAGTGGCCGCAGGGTGAACATCATGAGAGACTGGACAGCCAAGGCTCCTGACACCTACGAGCGCAAGCTGAAGACACTCATGGACAAGGGGACGGAGCCCAAGATTGAGAGCGTGAAGATGCTCAAGCCAGAGGAGGTGCTGAGCTGCCGGTGAGCGGCCCCACAGGTGCCCGGGTCCTAGGGCATGGGCGCTGGAGCTGACAGCAGCTCTGTCCGGACCCTTGGAAACCCCAGGGTATGCTCAATATGCCTGAGCTGTGACCCTTGGTCCCAAAAGACCACTCCAGGCTCCAGGCTAACCTTCCTAGCTGCCTCCTGCTGTGTTAGATGCTGTTAGATTCTAAAGCCACAACTCTGGCGTTTACAGGATTCTTCCAATCTACCCCAGAGACCATAAGCATTACTCCAAAAGGAAAAGTGGAGCTCGTGTTGCCTTGAGTTAACAGGAAATCCCTCTGAGATCCTTTATGCTAATGTTAAATGGTTCCCATCCCTGCTATATGTTTGGGGTTTTAGTCTCCCAAGCGACCATGAACAAGGTATGAAGCCATTTGGGGCTGGTTGTTCTTAGCCAAGATTCCACTTGATTGCTTGTTCTCTGTGTTTATTTGTTTGCTATGTTAGTACTGAGACTTGAACTCGGGCCTGGCGCTCTCATGTGATTTTTTTCACTCCAAGCTGGTGATGTGACACTTGAGACACTCCTTCACTTCCAGTTTTTTGCTGGTTCATTGGAGATAAGAGTCTCTAGGATGTATCTGCCCAGGCTGATTTTAAACGGTGATTCCCAGAACTCAGCCTCCAGAGGAGCTAAGATTTCAGGCCTGAAATCTCTAGCATCCAGCATTGTTCTATTTCTCAGGATTTACTAGGTTTTAGTAATGCCATACAGCTGAGTTCCCTCTGCACACACGGAAAAAAAAATCCAAAGATATCTCTCATGAATCCGTCATTATTCTTTGCTATAAGAGCAAAGCTGACTAGTTAAACTATTTAGCCAGGGGGAAATAGAGACCACAGAATTCTGTGCTCATCATTCTGCAGTTGATAGTAATAAACTCATCATTGAACTCACCTGTGGGCTGGCAGTGGCTGCCATTCCCTGACTGGTAAGGGGGCAGATAATCAGAATGGGTACCTGCTCATAGGTGGACAGGTACAGTCCCATTGACTGCCCTAGTTTAGGGTACTGTGCTGGGTACCTCTCATTGGCTCTGACAGCCTTACCTGGGCTTCATGGTGAGGAGGAAAGATACCTGGACAGAACTCCTACCTCCCCACCCCTGCCCCCCACAAGGAGGCAGAATATCTGAAGAGACATCTACAAAGCCATCAGAAACCCATGGGAAGAAGGGGTGAATCAAGTTTGGTAGGATCACAAAGCCTCCCCAGAGGTACAGATATGTAAAATTGTCCCAGGCTGGCAACTCAGGGAACAAAGGAGAGACTCGTGAAAGGACCTGAGCTGGAAAGAAAAGTGAGTGAATCTCAGCAAGATCTTAAAGGCAAAATGTCATTACCAATGGGCAGAAAATCACATTGTACCAACCTGCAGCTTCTCCCATATCATCTGTTACATAATAACCAACCGCTGGGTGCCAGTGGCTCATGGCTGTAATCCTAGCTATTCAGGAGGCTGAGATCTGAGGATGGTAGTTCAAAGCCACCCTGGCACAGAAGTCCATGAGCTTCCTATTTCCAGTTAACCACCAGAAAACCAGAAGTGGTGCTGTGGCTCAAGTGGTGGAGCACTAGCCTGTAGCTGAAGAGCTCAGGGATAGTGCCCAGGCCCAGAGTTCAAGCCCTGTGACTAACAAAAAATCAACAACAAAAACCAACTAGCGGAGGGTCTCACAGGTCATACCAAAGATAACTCCAAGCAGGCAAGCCTGGCGGTACACATCTGCAGTGCCCGTCCTCAGGAAGGCTGAAACAGGGGGAGCGTGAGTGCCCAGTCAGGACTCTACAATAGCGAGCGAGGCCTTATCAGGGATGGAGGAACTTTTTTTTGCCAAGGGCTTTTTCGATATTTATAACAATACTCACAGGCCATACACAATTTTCCCAGCAAGAAAGCTGTGGGCAACAAATGTCCTGTCGTTGGGCCAGGAGTTTGGCCCAGTGGTTAAAGTGCTTGCCTAGCTTGCGTGAAGACCCAGGTTCGATTCCTCGGTACCACATACATAGAAAAAAGCCAGAAGTGGTGCTGAGGCTCAAGTGGTAGAGCTCTAGCCTTGAGAAAGTCCAAGGACAGTGCTCAGGCCCTGAGCTCAAGCCCAGGACTGGCAAAAATAAATAAATAAATAAATAAATAAATAAATAAATAAATAAAATGTCCTGTCATGCACCAAAGGATTCTGATGTATAAACAGCTTATATGGGGAAGGTTCCACACCCCTGACATTGGGACAGAGGTCAAGGTCAATTGTGGAGTCAGGGATTCTGGCCCCAGAGCAGAGACTTTCTGGATCAAGTGGGAGAGATGGAATCAATTCCATCTTCAGCATCTGTCCCAAGTGTGGGATTTCAAAAAACATTTTTTGAATCAATGTGCTAACAACTTGATTGGATATTATTAACACAAAATATACACATCTACACCTAAAGCTGCCCAGCTATTATGTCCACACTCGTGGATTTATACCACCTGGCCAGTGGCTTCTAAAGGTGTGCATGTACCGATAGAGAGATGAATGGGGCTGAACCTGTTATCCTAGCTATTCAGAAAGCCAAGATCTGAGGATCACAGTTCAAAGCCAACTTGGGCAAGAAAAACCTGTGAGATTTGTATCTCCAATTAACTACAAAAAGAAAAAAGAAAAAGTCAGAAGTGGATGTGTGGCTCAAGTGGTAGAACATTATCCTTAAGCAAAAATGTCCAAGGACAACACCCAGGCCCTGAGTTCAAGCCCCAAGATCAGAAAAGAGTGCGGGGGTGGGGAGGGGGAGAGGAATTCCCCCAGTCAGCTTCCTGTGAAAGCCATGTGGCAGCTTCTTCTAAATGCCATTTGAATTGTGACATTTTAATTAAGAGTCCTCAGAATAGGATCGCCCACCCCCACCTAGTTGATAATTCCCAGATGAATACCTTTTATTGTATAACTTCACTTCCTGCCAACTTCTGCTCTTGGGCTAAGTTCAGAAGCTGTGGGGAAGCAGGGAGAAGAGTGTTACACTAATGCCAGCAAAACCATCCCTCAGAGTCCCCACTGTAAGGCAGCTCCTAGCACCTCTGCAGAGAACCCCATTGTCAACCTCACAAATACAAGAGACTGGGGCTCCAAGGAGGCCCCCCTTTTGTCTGATGCCTGCTGCCTTCCTTCTCTCCCACAGATACCTGCGCCTGTCCAAAAACAACATTCGCACCCTGCTGAAGCTCTGCAAAGATGCAGGGATGGACGTGGATATCCACCCCCACATGGTGGAGGCAGAGATAGACGCCAAGAAGGTGTTTGACCGGATGCCCAGCATAGCCCTCTAGGGGCTCTGCAATGACCCCCCCCGCAGGCTCCCTCTGCTCTGGGCTCTGCTACCGCCCCTGTGTAGCTGCAGCCCACCCTGCAGCCTGGCCCAGGGCATCTTTTAGACCGTAGACAGGAAAACACGCCCTAACTGCATGACCCCTCGTGCTGGTGTAGGCTTTGTCCTCCCCACCTGTGAAGCAGCTTTGGGAGAAATCAGGGTGCTCCTTACAACAAAGGAAGAGAGCCCTCTTCCTAGGAAGAAGTGAGAAAATAGTCTTGACAGGGGTTTCAAGAAGAACCATGGCACACAGCTCTGATTGGAAACCTACACATCCCTGCATAGAGCCAGGCTTTGCAGGGAGCTGGCCCTTGTAGGTGCAGGGCAATGCTCATCCCGGAGCAATGGGGGTGGGGAGGAGAGAAGAGGCTGAGTCAGCACCTAGGAACTCTAGGGCTGTGTTAGATGCTCACAGCCACAGGGTCTCCACTCACTCTGGGACCTTTCAAAGCCGACAGGGGCCTCGACATTGGCAACATTCGTTCTTTCCTGAACCTAAGCAGCCTAAGGGGGCAAAGCAACTTTCCTTTGGTCATGAGGGCACAAAATGACAGGTCTGGGATAGATGGTGCTGGCCCCCTTGTATAACAACTGACAGGTCAATCTCGCAGGGCCTTTCAGAGCAGCAGCCTTTACCCATCATGTCTTCCAGGACCCCTGACGTCTGAGGCTTCAAGCCCAGACCCTTTCGTCCCCATCAGCCTTTCAAGTAAATTTGATTCTCACCAGCCCCATGTACTAGCTGTGTAATCTTAAGCCAGTTCCTTTAACCTCTCTGTGCCTTTATTTCTCATCCACTAAGGCTAGCCCCAGGTGGGCCGACATCAAGTTCTGGTACCTAAAAGTTCCATTAAAATGAGAGCTGTTGCCCCAATTCCTAGTGCATAAGGAGCAAACTTCCTAGAACCCCATTTCCAGAAAAGAGCCCGCAACAGATTTGACCACATTGAATCACACCCTATCCACAGTAAAACCCCCGACTTCCTATCCATTTTTAACTCCCACAAAGTATGAAAAGGGCAGATCATGTAATAGAAAAGCAGCAGATATCTTGGACAGATGGCAGAAACTTCTAGAAAGAGACCAATGGACAAATGTCAGGCTGTGGTGGTTCATGCCTATAATGCTAGCTACTTGGGAAGCTAAGACCTGAGGATCAAAGTTGGAAGCCAGTCCAGTCGGGAAAATTCATGAGCCTGACTCCTACTAACCACCAGGAAACTGGAAGTGGTGCTGTGGCTCAAAGTGGTAGAGCACTAGGTTTGAGCAAAAAGTTCAAGGACAGCACCTAGGCCCTGGGTTCAAGACACATGACCAACAAAAAAAGAAAAAAGAAAAAGTGGCAGATATCTTGGACAGAGCACAAGAACTACTGGAAAAAGGCTATCCAAATGGCCAATGGACACTAGTATTCAGTTGTCAGAGACTGTCACTGACAAAGCACGTCGCAGTACAAGGACACCTGCACCTGAGTGCCTGGGGGGAGGGGGGGAGGGGGAGGAGCAGAACTGGCTGTTGCTGAGTGTGTTGCACTTCTGCTGGGCCTACAAGTTAGACACATAGAGAACGTGTAACAGAGCACACACACACACACACACACACACCAACAGACATGTGCTAGTTCTCTAAGGTTGCTTTACTCAGTGCAGCCGAAAGTAGAACTGGTCCAAGTACCAACTGCCAGGTCAGACTACAGTCATTGACTGTGGCAGAAAAAATGAAACTGAATCATACCGCATGGTGCAGAGGTGGGAAAATATCAATAGCACCAGTGTAATCTCATTAACTTGGCCTTCAGTCCAGGCCCAATTGATCTATGATGTTAGAAGTCAGATGATAATAGGGAAATAGGCTGGAGGGGAAGGCTTTTGTATAGGTATGTCAAAAAATTACTTTAGGTTAAAGTACCTTCAAGGCTGGGCATAGTGATAGAATCTTATAATCCCCACCACACAAGAGGGGGAGATGGGAGGAGGGAGCACCTGCCTAGCAAGCTCCAGGCTCTGAATTCAACCTCTAGTACTACAAAGTAAACATAAAAAAATATAAAATAGTAAAATTAAGCCACAACAGCCTTGTATACATAGTGAGACCATATCTCCATCAGCATCAAGAGTACATGTTGAAAAGAACTATAGTGTTTTTACTAAAACAGTTCTGGTTTCACCCCAGTATAAGTATCCTACTCTGTACCACCAGGTGGCACCAGATCACAGCAGAAACTGCTCTCCTGGCAGCAGCCATCTCCCAGCTACAGGCAGAACAGTCCATCTGAGGGGCAGCAGGGTCTTCTATCCTGAATCATAACTGGGTGCACACATGTCCAGCTACTTACAAACCAGCAGAGGGCCACTGGATGTGTCCTCTTCTGAGTTTTCAATCCTTCCAAAGATAGGGCAAGAAGTGCAACTTAGCAAGGGGGTAGCCATACAGGCAGGTTAGAAAGCTGGAGATGCCTTAGAGCAAGAGTCCCAGAAGTGAGGAGGAGATCTCTGCACACTCTTGGTCTCATCTACCAAGGTAGATGAGATGTACGCAGACACAGCTACCACTGGCCTGAAATGGGAACACTTCTTGTGACAGGTAGGCAAGCACGGGACTGCTCTCCTTTGGGAAGATGAATACCAGAATAAGAAATTCAGAGAACTGGGCCTCACAAGTTCTCAGGCTTAAAGAATATGAACAACACGCAACTTCTAATAAATAGCCCTGATGCTAGTCACATTTGTGGTTTAATTTATCCAACATACAATGACCTATATTCAAGGCACACAGCAGGCCTTTGATGAGTAGTGCAACCAAATTGGCCATGGGAACATAGTTCTAGGGATGATGCCTGGTTTGGTAAAAAGGAAAAGTGTGGGTTTTGGGGGTTCTTTTTGTTTGTTTTTGCTTGTGTGTGTGTGTGTGTGTGTGTGTGTGTGTGTGTGTGTGTTATGAGATATGTTGAGTAGTGCTGGTTCTAGTACCTCTGCTCAAGGTACAAATCCAGAGAGTGGTTCTCTTGGAGATCAGCATTCGATCTGTGGCCCAGAATAGAGTTAGTTCTACCAAGGCCGCACACAGGAAAGTCACTTCTCCTCTTAGCTCTGGGGCACTTACAATCTCACCAAGCCACAGGAAGCCATCACCCTCTCAAGCATCTTCTGAGTCAGGAACTCATGAGCAGTGCATCTGGGATGCTTTAGTTCAGGGACATTTGTGAGGTTCAGTCCAGCTTCGTGCCAGAACTACCACCATTGGCAGGCTTAGCTGGGCTGGATGATCCACTTCTAATGTGACTGGATCTCACTGTAGCTCCCTGAGTCTGACTGTGGCTGCATAGCCTCCAAGGCTGCTTGAGTATCCTGCCAGCATGGCAGCCTCTACAGAGCAAGCATAAGAGAGTAGGTAAGAGCTTGAGACTCCCTGGGGGCCTCACTCCAGAAGCCTTTCTATGTCTCATGTAGCACAGAGCTCAGTCATGATCAGTAGGAAAGAAGAGCATGGTGGTGTGAAGATCAGGGATTGGGCATTGGAGGCCATCGTGGCAAATGGCTACCATAGGTACCATTATAGGAGAAAGGGTCAGGAAGGCAAGGCAGGAAGAATAGGAGAGGTGGCAAAATGACCACCTTGAGCTTCTCATCGGGAGGAAATCACAAGGTAAGAAGGATAGGTAATGAGTGATTACTCAGCAAAAAGCACCCACAGATTGGAAGGGGCAAAAAGAAGGTGAGAACTCAGGAGACTCACTAAGAAATCCTGGCCCTAGGTGGGCCACCAGAGGCATCCTGAAGATGGAAACATTTGAATTGGACTGTGTAGGGTATAGAAAATAGGAAGAAGGGAGGGAGTGAAGGATACAGCCTCCATGCATACCCTGGCTAGGATCGGTGGCAGACAACCTACCATCCCATGTGGCCATTTCTCCATGCATGTGAGTGCACGTGTGGACATACACACTCACCCACTCTCTCCCATGAGCCTGGCTGGGTCCTCTGCCTCAGCAGGGCATCACAAGCTGCTTTGCTCCAGGCAGCAGGCAGCAGCAGCCTCCCCCAGGATGCATTAGGCAGGCTCCACTGGTCAAAGTGGGCCAGAGGGAGAAACAGGGCTCCAGGGAGCTCTATCCCCCAACTGTAGGAACAACAAAGGCTACAGGGCCTTCTCCTTCCCTCCCCCTGGAGGTGGGAGAGGGAGAAGGAAGGAATTAAAATGCCTCATCCTAAACAGTCCATGGCTACAGTCACATCTAGGACAGACAGCCCAGCAGAGGCCACCTTCCCACAGGGTCCCAAGAGCTGCTGTTGCTGCTGCTCTGAAGCAAGCTAGAAGTCAGAGTAACTCTTCCAGGAATCTCTGGGCCCACACCAAACACCAGCCCCCTAGCTCCATCATAAACCGGTTTGTAAGTCCAAAATAAAATTCCCTTGCAGTCTCCACATGCAGGCTTTGTCCTGAACCCTAAGAAACTCCCCAAGAACAAAAGCTCTGTTCACACAGCCCCAGTTCTAGTGCAGAGGAAAGGGAGAAACTGCCCCCATAATCACACCAGTCAGCACTGGGATACAGGTCTACAAAATGCCTTTACTTTTGTTTTTAAATTCCATCTGAGGAAATGAAAAGAGTGAGTAGAGACACGCCCAAGAAGACAGGAAGTTTCAGACCAGGTATGAACAAGAAGGCTAGACTCCTCCTTGAAGCACTCATTCCCAGGGATTGGTCAACTTGCAGCAACTGTTTCTTGAGCTCTTCTTACATGATAATGACTGCATTCAGCCCCAGAGATACAGAAATGAGAAAAAAAATTAGTCTTTCACCTCAAGGAGCTTACAGGTTAGTTAAAAGAAATAGATCTAAATACGTGTTTTTAAAATACATAAAACATAAGTGCAAAGGACCACTTGAGGAAACAATTCGGAGAAGGTGTGCTCTTCAGAGGATAGCCAGGGGGAGACCTGAGCAGGTGCTTTCAAACCTTGTCCAGTAACTGCAGAAGAGAGTGTGACAATCGATTAATAATGTCTTCCATGGTCACTGAGTTTGAGGGTGGTCACACGTATGCCAAATATTTATTTTCTTGGTTTATATCTTTACTAGAATCCTCCCTAGGCAGAGAAGACCTATACATAATTCGATTTCTCCTAGAATTTATCATGAAGTAGAGCAGATAGACCACCACTGAGAGTAGAAACCACAGTAGGATGCAGCTCACCAACTTTCTGAGGAGGAAAAATCAAGGAAGTGAAATAGAATTAGCAAGTGAGTGACAATGCCAGCCAATGCTGTCCAGGCCTTAAAGAGCTTCCACCAGGAAATGTGGGAGTTGGTTGGAAGGAAGAGTCTCACGTTACACAGAAAGCACTTCACTGGAGGGTGCTGGAACATCTTGATGGCAGCCTCAGACGGAAGGATCATGCTTATAGCGTGTACAGCCATGATTAGATTGGGCACCACCTCTTCCTGGAGTGCTTCTCCACCTGTGCTCAGAGCCCCAGCCCTGTCTTTGCCTCACAGGTGAGGACTGATTTTCTAACACCAGTCTAGCAGTGCTTAGTATCTATTCTAGAATCCACCGGAAGACTTCTGATTCCCATTGCCATGGCTTCAGGGCAGCCAGCTCCCTGCATCTTTGAGAAGAAATTGTTAGGCCTCTCTACTCTTAGAGTAGCCTGCACACGCGCTTCCCTGCACTTACCACTGGCTGATGTTTCTGGGGCTCTTGGTTCCTTGTCTATTGGCTCTAAGACAATGGTCTGTGTCTGCTATATTCACCTCCAAATCCCAGTGGCAGGCTACTTAACAGTTATTGGCTGAATGAACTGATACAGAGAAGAAACATTTGGAACAATGCTGAGATGTTGGATCTTTGGACCTTGACTGGGTTTCCTGGTAGTTGGCAGAGTGTGACAGCAACATGGTGGCAGTTTTTTTTTTTCTTCTTCTTCTGAGTCAGCGTCTGAACTTCAGGAGAAGGTGATAAGCCTCATACCCTCTGTGCCCCTCATCCTCCAAGCTGGCTACTTCTTCTGCCTATTCTGTTGGTCCTGGGTGGTGTGTTGGTACCCCCAAGGCAAGACCGGTACCCGAGGGAGCCCTAGAAGATTAGATCAATATGGTATGCCAAAGACACACAGGGGCATTGTGGGAGAATCACAAAGTTTAACCAGAGACAGCTCAGGGCAGCTAGACTGAGAGTTGCAAGTTAGGGGTATGGATGACAGGAAACTAGTAAGAACCTTTAAGAAAAGGAACCCCAGGAGTTGGTGGGGGCAGACATACCCATGTCCCAAAGAAGCCAGACTTTACAGAGACAAGGAGAAATATCCCAGCGTGCCTGCTGTGGTTGACTCCTGTAGACCTTGGTTTTCAGAATGCATCTCATCAAAGAGGCAAGTCGCCTATTTTCCCACACAGCGCGTCTTCGCTAGATCAAGACTCCACTGAAAACACAATGGTCACAAAAATGGGTTTTGTGTCTTGATTTTGGGTTTTCCACTCCCTCCTCCCTCTGATAGCTATTCTCCATTATTGGCCAGACAAAGCCCATCCCAAGATCCCCGCGTCTCCGTTGTAGCTCGAATCTGTCCTTTCTCACCTGAGCGTTTACGCATCGCGTCTCCACGAAATCTTTCATCCCATTGACATTGTAAGGGTTCAAAGTAAGGAGGTTCATGTTGTCAAAGAAGCCTTGATCTGAATGCCTTCCCCCCACTTTCTCCTTAAATGAGTTAACAGGAACCCAAGTGTCTGTTGAACCTAAAATACTTTTTTTTTTTTTGAAAAAAAAAAAAAACACACATTTCAAGGTAACTTACGGTGCACACTTTAAGAAGCGAAGACTCAGCGTGTACCCGGCTGCTTCCTCCTTGAAGCTCTGGTCTTCAGGGCTGTGGGAGGTATCCAATCAGACAGGCCGCCGCTGAGGGCCAGGGAGGAGGGCTGCCGTGGTTTTATTTCAGATTCGAGCTAAGACCATGAAATGGAAGACAGGAGGAAAGTGAGTGAGCGAGTGAGTGTGTATGTGTGTGTCTGTGTGGAGACGGCCAGAATAATGAGTTACACTAATTCATAGAATTTCATTTTGGCCATCCCACACGGCTCCTTTTTCTCTTGAAGGCCACTTTGAAAAATTCCCGTTTTCATAAGTCATTTACTTCCCCTAGGAGGGCAGGCCTTCTAAAAATATGCCCCATTTCTTACACCTCAGAAGCAAATTATTTATGTTAAAGCCGCTTCGTTATCCTGGCCCCACTGGGCCAGCTTGGAAATGGAGGTGACTTCCAGAAGGCCCCGTTGTCAATGACAAAGTCCTTGGAGGGGCCTGTTCCCAAAGAGGCAAAGCAAAGCTTCTGGCCAGACTTGCTGGGCCAAGAGACCATTGCAGGCCAATAAAGAAAGGCCCATCCATTACCCTGCACATGTCAGCAACCAGGCCCTGCCCTAGGCGCTGGGGAGCCACGGGGAAGCAGATTGGACTGCTCTTGTTGACCTTGCATTCCAGCATGGGACTACAAACCGAAAACTCACACATCTGCCTATGTGAACCAAAAGGTAAATGGCCTTCAGAGACCCCTGATGGGCACACAATGGTCCCTGTGTATCTGGAGACTGGGCATTCATACATTGAGCCAATTTTGTGGGTCGCAATAATTTTTACCAGATCCACTTAGATTTGTGTGTGTGTATGTGTGTGTGTGAGTGTGTGTGTGTGTGTGTGTGTGTGTGTGTGTGTGTGTGTATAGCTTGAACCTCTCCCTTGGCTTTTGTGCTCTAGGTTGGTACTCCACCATTTGAGCCACACCCCTCCATGTTCGTTCAGCTTTTTTTTTTTTTTTTTTTTTTTTTTTTTGCCAGTCCTGGGCTTGAGCTCAGGGCCTGAGCCCTGTCCTTGGACTTTCTCAAGGCTAGAGCTCTGCCACTTGAGCCTCAGCACCACTTCCAGCTTTTTTCTATGTATGTGGTACCGAGGAATCGAACCTGGGTCTTCATGCATGCTAGGCAAGCACTTTAACCACTAGGCAAAACTCCCGGCCCCTCTTTCAGCTTTTTGTTGTTGTTTTTGTTTATTTGGTTTTTGTTAATTGGAGGTAAGAATCTCAGATTTGTCTACTTGGGCTGGTTTCAAACCACAATCCTCCGATCTCAGCCTCCTGAGTAGTTAGGATTACAGGCCTGAGCCCCTGGCCCCCAGCCAACTCTCTTCTCTGGCCCTGATTTCCTAAACAACACAGCATCACAGTTATTAGCATGGCATTTATGTCGTGTTGAGAGTCATAAGTAATGTAGAGATGATGAAAAATCTACAGGAAGATAAGTATAAGATGTATGCAAGCAGAACCATTTTGTGTATGGCATTTGAATTTCCCCACATTTGTGATCTGTATGGGTCCTGGGACCAATCACCAGCACATTAATCCAGGGGTGACAGTACTTGACATTCTGTAGGTGAAACTTAAAAGATTTCTTGAAGCAATGCTCACATGACAGAAAGAACAAGTCTTTAGGAGTTCTAGGAGCAGTGTTTCTGGGAAGAGAACTCTTCTAAGAACAAAGGCTTTGAGGAAGAAACTGGGATCCCTCATTCTGGACAGAGATTGAGGCAGTGGGTAAAGGGAGGAACGACCAGGGAAAGCCAGTATAGAGCTTTAAAGCCCAGTATAGAGCAAGCGAATCCTGTGCTATTGCTCAGTCTCCAGGCTTCCCTGGCCAGCATATTCCCAGAGCCTCCAAGACCCACAGGAAAACGTGCCCTGGTAAGAAGGAGGATGCTGGGCAAGACTGCCAGTGGCCCTATAGGAGAAATTCCCAGCCCACCCCCTCTCATCTCCATTCCTCTGTCCACCTGGGAAAACGCAATTAAAAAATCACCTCTGAAAAATTGGTGGGAGGAGGAGGAGAGTCTGGGAGGGGACAGGCTTTAAATGTAGGTGGAACCTGTCATGGGCCCCCCAGAGGGGAGTTTGTCTTCCCCCTTTAATCAGTCACAAGTCCTGTCATTATCAGTGGGGGAGAGAGAGTGAGCAGACGAGGAACCAATCCCTGGAGAAGCCCTCTATTCTTCCAATGTCCATAAGGCAATTAAGTCTTCACGTTGGCAAACCGGAAGGCTTTCAGGGGCTGCGCCAATTGGTGTATCTCTATAATGAGAGCCCTCCTGCCCCATGCACATTTACCCAGTAGCTGCCCGCCTCTCCCGGCCCTGCAGACATGTCTGGCTGGCTTTGACCTTGGCCAGCCTGCAGCCTGTCCCTGGCCCAAAGCAAACTGGGATATTCCTGGAAGGCAGCCTCAACCTAGAATGCTGGGCATCCATGGGGACCAGAGGGTGCTCAGGCCAGGATAGGGTGAGGGGCAGAGATCCCAGGGGAACCAGAAGGTAGGCCCTGATATCAGCCAAGTAGGGGTTCTCTGAGAAGTGCCAGGCCAGGACCAGGGGATAAAGAGTCTTCAGTGATCATTCTCATTCCCAATGAGCCCCCGATTAAGCCTCTATTATGGGACTTTAATTGGAGAACTAATTATTAGGCTGCCATTGTGTGCTGCGGGCGAGCTGGAATGGTTCACCCAGAAGCCCGTGAGACCATAGCTGAGGCTCTCCTGGGTTACCTGGCCGGCGGGATGGGTGCAGGTGGGGGATGGCTATCTACACTGGAGTCTGTCCTGGAAGCCAGATATATAAGGGAAGCAGTGCAGGTCTGGAGCAAGCCCAGAGGGAGGAAAATGGGGAGATGTGATCTGGAAGGAAGAAGCAGGTGATGGGCTGAGGGCAGCTATGGGGGCCCCTGTTTCAGCCTGGCTGTGGGAAGCCAGGGAAGGTCTCTGAGAAAGTCATATTTACATTCACAGGGAAAAGGGAAGCAGGGTTGCAGCCAGAGCACATCAAGATCCAAAATGGATTGGGTAGGGCTGTGGACCAGGCCCTGGGAGACAGGGCCCAGCAGAAACCTGAGCAGGAAAGTCTGAGGGTGTGGCAGACACTTGGTAGTTTAAAAGAGAGGTGTGTTGGGATCAACTCGGTGCTTTCTATCACTCACTGGACAGAAACTTGACAGTCGGGGGCTGAGGTAGGAAGAGTCAGTAGGGCCGGGACAGGAACTTACTGAGAGGGCTAGGAGGGGCAGTTTAAACCCGAGATGTAAGTATAGCAAGGTCTTTTTCTTTCCCACACCAGAGAGCCACAAGCAGGAGCAAAGGAAGGTGCACAGCCCAGTCAAGGAATGGAGGGGGTACGCTGATCCAGATCCATTGCACTCATAAATTAACACACTGAATTAAAACCCTTTTATATAACTACTCACAGATAATTTGAGGGAAAAGAATGTTTAAAGAAGGAATGGAAGTTAGGCCTTCAGAACAGAGTGTACATGGGAGGGGAAGACTGGTTCCAAGATGGCTATGGCTGCCTTCTCCTCAAGAGCTGCACCGGGAGGCCTTGGCCTTGGCCTTGGCCTTGGCCTTCCTGGAGACAGCTTTGCTAGGAATGAGTGGAAGGCCTGAAGCAAGCTCCAAAGGCTCCACAGCTCTGACATCTCAGGAGCCCACTGAGTCCACAGGACAAAGGATGTTCAAAGACAGGCATGATGGGTCTGGGGTGAGCTACGGGCTCAGCCTGTCCTCCCCGCCTCCCCACAGCCTACTCAGGCTAAGCTTCGTCCTGTCTCAATGACCATTGTGGTGGTGAAGGTTGCCACGTGGGGCTTCTAGGACCGCTGTGGGCCAACCAGAGAGAGATCATCACATTCCTGTCCCTCACGACATTCTCAGTTCACAAGGCCTAGGGACCAGCCCCATCACCACAAAGCAACCAAAACACAGGCAAAGTGAGAGTTGATGACAGTCCCAGAGCAACAGAGATGTCACCTGTTCCTTCCTCCAAGTGCCACCATAAGGAAGGTGTTTATAGAATGTGGTGGCACAAGTGAAGCTGCCAGGCTGCCCCAGGCCTTGAGAGCACACCCTAACTTGCTCATGGAGCCTGGGGTGGTTTGGAGCCTCCACCAAGAAGCCTGAGGCCTGGCCATGCTGCATTTTTCCACTACTGCCTACCTGGGTTTTCACCACCCCCACTGACACTCCAGCACCCAGGCCTTGGCTGGACTCCTTAACCCTAGCAGCTAATGATAATGGAGGCCTGTACTCCCCTTCTCTGGCCCAGCCCCCATCAAAGCCTTCCTATAATGACATGGGATCCTGAGAGAAAACTACAGCCTGTTGAATGAGACTTCTTGTCTTTGCATGGCAGCAGGGAAAGAAAGGGCTGCTTTGGTGGGTTTTTTTTTTTTTCCCTTAAAAATTCTCATGGAGAAGATGCCTGTGAGTAAGGAGATACTAGGTGAATGTGGGTGGTAGCCTGGGGTGGTAGGCCTGGTTACTCTGCATCTAAGAGCACCACAGATTTGACTAGAGTATGACAGTTCTTACCATGTCTCAGCTCAGACACTTGCAGTGGCCCCTGTGAATGGCTTTTCAAGCCTGTAGGAGGTTGATACTTGTATCAAAACAAGGTCAAATCCGTGATTCAGCATGCCTACATAAAAGGGTAATGGTTTACCTCTTATACACCAGCAAGTCCATAACTAATCTGCCATCAGATAGAGCTTGATCCAGGAGCTCAATGATATCACCTTGGCCCAGGGATCTCTTTTCCTTTCCTTTCTTTTCTTTCTTTCTTTTTTTTTTTTCCCCTAGTCTGGAACTCTGGGCCTGGGCACTATCCCTGAGACTCTTTTACTCAAGATAAGTGCTTTACCACTGGAGCCATAGCACCACTTTGCAGCTTTGTTTTTTTTTAGTAGTTTATTAGAGATAAGAATTTCTTTTCCTGCCTGGGAGAACTTTGAATCTTGATTCTCAGATTTCAGTCTCCTGAGCAGCTAAGATTGCAGGCAGAAGCCACTAGCCTTGGGCTCCTTTTTCATTTCTTAAAAAATGTGTTTGTTGTCTTTAAGTAGCTGTACCAACCCCCGATGGTTCTGAATGGCTCAGTTCTGACTACAAGGTTCCCTTCAAACCAATCACTTTAACCCAGAGTTGTTTCAAAGGCTTGAAACTACTGGATCCACGTTTAGATGGCTAATCCCTGGCTCTTTCGAAATGCATCCAGCCCTAAACCAGCCTTTCTGTTCCTACTGAGCATCCAGAGAGATGGGTGGTCAGGGCTCCCTCACGTTCACAGCCATGTCTTAGAATGCTATTTTCCTGGACTCCATTAGAAGTTTTTGTATTTGTTCTAAATAGTCCTTCTTTCTGCCTCCAAGGTCATGGCTCAGTGTCCCTTATCTGGACACCATTTGCGTTGGGGAGGCAGATTTTCAAAAATTATGGACAAAGAAATGTTCCTTAGGCCACACAAAATTTAAACCCAATTGATAATGCAGGCGGAGTCTTCTCTACATCAAGTGAGCTGCACAATGCCCACGAAGAAACTAAAATGTTTGTTTTTTAGTAATTTTCTAATGTTTTAAAATCATGCTTGGTCAATTCAGAGCATAAGAAACCCACAAATACTGCATACAAAGTGATACTTCAGTTTCCACCTAGCAGTAATGACCTCTTTTCTCTATTCTGTTCCCAATGCAATACCACTATCACACTGAACCAAATTAACAATTTGTTAAAATCATCTGTCTATCAATTCTTGTTCGACTCCTCTTAATTCTCTGCAAAAGACCATTTTTACCATGAACACATATTTTCAGGGTATCAGGAAAAGAGAGAGAGAGAGAGAGAGAGAGAGAGAGAGAGAGAGAGAGAGAGAGAGAGAGAGAGAGAGAGAGAGAGAGAGAGAGAGGTTCATTGGAAATGTACCAAGGATAGAAAATGAGAAACAGGGTCTTACCCTCTTGGAAAACATGGCAGGTAGAGAGGAAACTCACCAACTACAGTAATTAAACACGTTTTTATTTAAACATACAGTACATAACTCTAGTTTTAGCATGCATTGGTCAGTACCAAGTAGGCTATGCTGAGATAACAAACACCCCTAAATCTCGCCGACTCGCAAGGATGTTGCTCTTGCTTCTCGCATTCATGCACATCATTCATGAGTATGCTTGTTCATCACCTTTCCAGACATGCCATCCCCCCAGCAGAGAGCAATGCAGGACCTCATGACACAGCTCAGACTTCTGCCAACATCCCATTGACAGGGTAAGTTCCTGACCTGGGATGGGAAGCTTCACCCTCTGCGAGCAAAATTACAGTCCACAGACTTGCTGTTGATCGGGAGGCAGCCAGTAACATGGGAGATGACATAGCACATCCTACTCATTAAGCTTTCCAGGACATGCACATGGGTGGGATACTGAGAAGAGAGGAAAGAACAACGAAATAATGCAAGCTGTGCACTCACAATATTGGCCTCGTCCAGACAGCTGGGGATAAGAGAAGAGATCACACCTGATGATACGCCACAAATTGGTGGCCCCTGAAAACCTGTCCTTATGAGCCCGGGTGAAACTGAGGGTTTGACCAGAGTAGGAAGGAGACAAGGAAGCTGGAATTGGGTGAGCAAAGGTGTCCACCTTGGCAATAAGATGGTAAAGTGGCCAATAAATCAACACTCCCTGGCCATTGTGCTTATAATGTCTTTTCGAGCCCTCATTCTCTGTGACAGAACATGTCAGGCTTCCTTCTTTCCTTACACTCTGGGCTTTCCCTTCTATTTCTGTTCTGTTAAAATTATCCGAGACTTCCTGTGCTGTTCAGTGACCCATATCCTTTTAGTTTTAGGGAAGTGATGAAATCTCTCTCTCTCTCTCTCTCTCTCTCTCTCTCTCTCTCTCTCTCTCTCTCTCTCTCTCTCTCTCTCTCTTTCTCTCTCATCAAATTTATAACAGAGGCAAGGCATTTCTAACCTCATTTTTACTCAGAAAGAAATAGGCAGAGATTTGGCCAACCTGCCACATCAAGTGTGGGTCCATAGGGGGACAAGGCAAGGTGATTTAAGGGTGACCCACTGGACTGGATTAGGTGGGTAAGACTCAGAACGACAGACACGCAGGCAACTACCTAGGAAGGCAGGCGAGCCTTTGCAAGCCTGGCCTTCTAAAGGCTTGACAATTCATTCCATCTCTGTGCTCGCATTGGGGAAGTCTTCCATATTACCAAGATAATACTGTATTAAGCGAGATTTTTGTATTTGGTGTATTTAATGAGTGAGCAACTCCCCAAAGACCTTTCAATAAAGCCAGTAAATTTAACAGGAGAAACGCATCAATTGGCTGTGTGGCTCCGGCTAAGAGAGCTGCCGCTTTCACAGACCCCGGCGTGTATTATGCTAAGAAAGCGCCGGAATCAATCTCTGAGAAGAAGGCTAAAAGGTGGGTACAATTAAGCGGCTAATACGCAGCCCTCGGCTGCCCCCGCTGAAATGATTATTTTAATGTAAAAGCAATGAAGTTGATGAGAAGTCGCCAAGTTAGGAAGCTGCCCGCTCACCCGCACAAGTCTTTTGCTGAAGGGTCTCTGAGAGGCAGGCTGCTCATCAAGGCAGGCCAGAGACCAAATCAAAGACTAAATGCATAAAGGCATGCCACCCTCCGAACACAGGGCTTGGATGAAATCGATTGATGGAAAGCAATATTAGGGGTTTTGACAAGAAGGAAGAGAAGATAAAATATTCATTTCTGTCCTCCTCATCACGTCTGTGGGCCACCTCGGTGCCCTTGCAAGGGATCAAAGGAAGTGAAGGAGGTGGAGATGTTGGGGTGAGTGGGGCTCGATCCAGGCACAGTACACTGGGGTTTGGGTCTGTCTTAGCAATACTTCCTCGACCATCTTGCAGAACTCAGCTGAGAACTGGGGTGTTACGCTGTTGGGGAGCAGTTTTTGTTGCTCAGTGAAAATGAACTGACACTACCACAAAGCAGTCCCATAGCATCTGTGGGCCACCCTCCAGTGGCTCCCCCACTGCCAGCAGCCAGCATCGCCGGGAAGGAGGTCCGAGGGCACCGTGGATGGAGAATTGGTGGCCACTTCTGCCATCTGCCTCCTCAGTTGGAATATGGGTGTTCCCTCAGTTCGTGAAGGAGTTAAAACCCCAAAGTCAAAGAGAGGATAGACTTAATCCATTCTGGTGTTTAGAAGTAATTAGTTTAAGACACTAGACTAGAGATTCCACAATAGAAACCTAGTAGCTTCATCAAGAGAAAAAGATCGTGCACGCACGCGTGCATGCAAGCACACACAGACACACACACAATCATGATAAGGCACAGCCAACAGGACATTCATAAGAATCTGTGGAGGCCAGGAGTGTACCCTAGGAGTGGAGTGCTTGCTTAGCATGCACAAAGCCCTGGGTTCGATTCCTTGGTACCACATACACAGTAAAGGCTGAAAGTTGTACTGTGGCTCAAATGGTAGAGCACAAGCCTTGAGCACAGAAAGCCTCAGGGACGGGGCCTGGACCCTGAATTCAAGCCATAGGACTGGCAAAAAAAAAATCTCTACCACAATGTTGGGATTTTTCAGCTTCCAAAACTGTAAGTCACAATAATCGTCTTTTCTTATTTATATAGTCCAACTAGGACATTCCATGGTAGCAGCTGAAAGCTGACAGACGACTACAATATATATGTGTCTGGCTTGATGTGTGTGTGGTCACTGTCCTTTCCATCTATTTCCCTCCTTTTCCTCCTTCTTCATACAGAAAATATCAGGAGTTGACGCTTTCAGTCCTTGTCTTGATGCTCCTCGTCCCCTCTGGAGTGGGAATGAAACTCCACCCAAGCTGTTCTCAGTGAAGACCATAGAAATCCATTCATGATGAGTGGAACCCTCAGATTGCAGCAGCAGGGCAGTACTGGGGCTTGAACCCAAGAGGCTTTCACTCTTGTTTGGCTTTTCCCCCCAAGACCAGTACTCTACTACTTAAACCATGTTTCCACTTCAGGCATTTTGCTGGTTAGCTTGAGACACGTCTCATGGACTTTTCTGCCAAGGGTAGCTTTGAACCACAGTCCTTAGATGTCAGCCTCCTGAGTAGCATGAGCCATTGATTCTCGGCAAGCACTCACTCTATTCTGTTCTGTTTTATTTTGTTTTGATGACAGGTCCTGGGGCTTGAACTCAGGCCCTGGACGCTGTCCCTGAGCTTATTTTGCTCCAGGATAGCATCCCATCACTTGAGCCACAGTGCCACTTCCAGCCTTTTCCAAAGAGTATGTTGGATATAAGAATCTTCTGGCCTTTCCTGCCAGGGCTGGCTGTGAGTCATGATCTTCAGATCTCAGCCTCCTGAGTCCCCAGGATTACAGGCATGAGCCACGGATGCTTGGTGAGTACCCTGTCTTTACTACTCAGGTCCTCTCAGCTGTGGCTCGCTCCTTCCTTCTGGAGCCTCTGCATTCAACAGGCAACTACATACTCATGGAGGGATTAGATTTCCCTGTAGTCTGGACCAGGGCTTGGATAGGGCTTCATTTCCATCAACGAAACGTCTGCAGAAGATTCCAGAGGTGGCAGTGGGTATGACTTACCCTTCACCAGTGACACCATAATTGGAGGCCACATGGCTACCTAGGCCCTGGTGGAAGGCAGAGGCTACTGGAGTGGTTATGGTTTCTGTAAGCCAGTGGCTTACCTGTCATTGTAGCTGTCCCCATTCTCATGCTCCCTGTCCTGTGATTGCCTCATCCTAGAAATGCTGGTTCTCCAGCTGTGGCCTGCTCTCTGTCCTTCCCTGTCCTTGCTCTTTGGTTCACTCTCTCTCAACAGCTTCCAGGTTGAGATCTGTAGCTCCTGTTGCTCCCAAGCTTCTGTGTTATACACACAGCCATTTCTGAATGGGTGTTTCAACGAGGATGCCAAGCCTGCCCTTCTTGCCCTCCAGAGCCCTTTCAAGGTCGCCCTTTTTCTTGGTAAATGCTAACACCCACCTCTCCCTGCACATCCAGCATTAACCAAAATGATACACCCCAGTGTCTAGTCTGTCTCCCATTTACCTTCCACCGTCAGCCCAAACCACAGCTTCCACCACAAACCCAGACCAGTCCATTTTGGTATTGGTGTGAGAATGGAGCTGACCAGATTGATAAATCTGTGACTGCCAAGGTTTCCACTGCACCTGGCACCAACTTCTCACCAAGACCCACAAAGGCCTTCCCAGTTTCTACCTGCCCCACTCAGTGCCCTCCACTCCATGCACATACAATCAGTGTTCCATCATGCCATAGTGCCCCCAACTAAAGTTGGCCTTTCTACCTAAATAAACCACTGAGTAGGCTCTTAGTAGGCAAAGCACAGAAAGGTTAATAAACTTCCCGATGTCGCATGGCTTCTGAAAGGTTGAACTGGGATTCTGGCCCAGGAGGGAGGGAAGACAGCCTCTAGAGATCTGTTCTCCCATTTCACATAGGCACATACCTGAGCAGGAGAATCAGACCTAGGGCCAGGTGGATTGATTATTTACACTGACCATGCCCCATCATTTTATTCTAATACCTAGATGTTTGACATCTGGGTGGTGAAGGAAAGTTGCTAGCTCTAAGTCCACTTTGACCACAAGCTCCCTGAGCCAGTTATTTGGAGATGGAGTCTTCTAGACCTTTCTGCCCAGGCTGGATTTGAACCTCAGTCCTCTAAGTCTCAGACTCATCTGTGAGGGGAGGAGCTGACAGAGATAATGAGGGAAAAGTCCGCAGATGTGCTGGGGCACCTCACACCACCAAGGATTATCCTGGGGGAATCTGTCTTTCCCTTCTGGGTAACAGCGGGGACTTGAATGAACACGTAGATACTGGCATCTACTGAGGAAGAGGATAGCTAGATGATGCCACCTTCACCTGCCTAGGCGACACCCACCAAAGACAACCATAGTCAAAGCCCCAAAGGGAAAAGAGTTGTCATGAGTTCAGCCTGCCTAGGGACTTCATTTCATTTCCTGGGGACAGCAGGACTGGATACCACTGTGTCTAGCCAATTCTGTAGAACCAGCTGTGGAGCTGCCTGTTGCTCTTGCCTCTCACCTGGGTCAGGATAGAATAAAGTAGATGAGCTAAGAAAGTGAGTGGATACAACCCAACTTCTTCAGAGAAGCAATCCAGTTCTACTCTTTTTCTTCATCCACACATGGTATCTTCTCAGCCTCCTAAGAGCCTGGACCACAGTCTGTGACATGAAATGAAGAGCCTGTCTCTCCATGGGAACGTGGAAAATAGTGGACAGCAGCAAAGCAGAATCTGGCCACAACCACCCATTCTACTACACCTCCACATCAATGGCATCTTGAAAGACTGTTGCCCTCTTGCTCCCACAGCTTGTTACAATCAGATCTTATTCTTTCATTTATTCTTGTCCCCTACAAGAAGAGCCTGTGACGTGATATGATGCGATGTGTTGTGATGTGACATGACATGATGTGATGTGACATAACGTGACATGATGTGACGTGACATGCCTCAGTTAAGTGACATGCAGCAGCAAACACAGGAAAAGTCCTGTCTCCAGGGTGTTCCCATTCTTCTGAAGCAACTAAAGAAGCCAAGTTCCTAAGAGAAACCTAGTCAGCGAGTGGAGAGTCAGAATCGATGGTGGGAACTAGGGAGGTGGAGGCTACTCAGTTTTATGGATGACCACAGAATGCCTGAACAAGGAATTGATGTGTGAGCTCAGACTTAAATCATGGAAAACAGTCAAATAAAGACTGAGGATAGAGGGAGCAATAATGACAAAGGCCCTGAAGCAGGAAAAAGGTTTGCATATTTGAAGGGCAGACTATAGGCTCCTTTCTGGAGAAAAGGGAGGTCAGATTGCATAGGTGGGGTTGCTGGGGAAGATCACAGAAGGCCTTTTGAGCATGAAGGGAAGCTAGGTTGTATTCTAAGAAATGTGGACAGGACTGGAAGACTCTGTCCTCCACTGGGTGATTTACGAAGTAGGACATCTGAACTGGGCCAGTATTGAGCATGGGCCTGGCTAAGCTGTATGGATCAAGTAGTAACGTGTTGGCCTTGAGTACAAAAGTTGTGGGACATCACTCAAGTCCTGAGTTCAAGCATCAGGACTGGCATCAAGAAAGAAAGAAAGAAAGAAAGAAAGAAAGAAAGAAAGAAAGAAAGAAAGAAGGCTTTATATGAGGTAGACATTCCATGCGACTTTCTTTCTTCCTTTGTAAGGGGCATCGTAGCTAGAGCTCTGTGCACTCTTTCTAGAACCCCAGATGCACCTGTGTCCCTGACCTCGTGATTGTGCATGCATGCTCCCCTCCCCGCTGCACAGCCCCACCTCCACTTGGGAGTGACACAGTCTGACTGTAGCCACTGCATTCACTTAGTTGGTGAGTCTTTCTGAGCACTTAAGATGGCCAGGCCCAGGCCGAGAGTTTGGCCTAGTGGTAGAGTGCTTGCCTAGCATGCACAAAGACCCGGGTTTGATTCCTCGGTACCACATGCATAGAAAAAAGCTGGAAGTGTTGCTGAGGCTCAAGTGGTAGAGCTCTAGCCTTGAGAAAGTCCAAGGACAGGGCTCAGACCCTGAGCTCAAGCCCAGGACTGGAAAAAACAAAACAAAAAAGATGGCCAGGCCCTGTGTCAGGACTGCGTGGTAAGGAGAGAGCCATAGCGCATGAGCTCTGTTATTGGTCAGGGGGCAGTCCAGAAATGTTCATATAATGGATCTCTCAGCTGAGACAAGCAGGCAGGAGAAGACCAAGGTGATAGAGGAATGACTGGGCCAGGGGAAGGTAGCCCCTGACCTTGAGGTGTTGAGGGTCATCAGAAATCAAGCAAGCAGGCAGCAGGGGCAGGAGAATGGGTGCCAGCAGAGGACAGCATGTCAGAGCCCAAGGAGAGATTCTTCCAACAAGACAAACCTGCCCTCCCCTCATGGAGCCTTGCCAAGAGGAAAGTATTAACCTCATCACTGTGATGAATCAGCCGACGCAGACTGCTTATGAAGAAAAGGAAGTTCATTTAGTTCTTTTTCTTTTTGTGCCAGTCCTGGTCCCTGAACTCAGGCCCTGAGCACTGTTCTTGGGTTTTCTCAAGGCCAGAGCTCTACCACTTGAGTCACAGCACCACTTCCAGCCTTTTCTATGTATGTGGTATCAAGTAATCAAACGTGGGTGTTCATGCATGCTAGACAAGCACTCTACCATTAGGCCAAAGTCCCGGCTGGGCCATTTTGTTCTAAAGGCTCAAGGCCACATGTCTGCAACCAAGCTGGGTTATGCTGAGGTCTCTCCTGTTGCCTGTGTCATGTCACAGTGGACTGCAGTAACAAAGTATGTAAAGGAGGGGTGGATAATGGCTGAAGCCAAGGAGGGAGGAAGGGTAGGGCTAGGCTTGGAACACCCTCTCCCCAGAGGCATTACCCCTGTGACCAAAGAACCTCCCTCAGGGAGAAGAGCCAGTGCAAAGTCCTCCCAAGGAATTCACCACAGAAACTCTTTCAGAGCAGGCTTTTGCTTCCACTTAGCTTCCACATACAGTAGCCTTATGACCTAGATCCAGTGATGGTCACAAACTCACAGGGCTGAACACCATGAGCTCGTATGTGCAATCCACAGGCTCAGCTCAGCACTTGAGGTTTAAAAAAGCAACCCAGCAGTTGGAAAAGGAGGGTGGCAGCACGCTGTGTGGGGCACCTATACTGCCTTTTCAGTGAACACACAAATCACTGAATCAGATACCACAAGGAACCTGGGAATCAGAGCCCGGGCACGTAGACAAATGGTTTCCTGACTCAGCTAGCAGAAGAGTCTGTGATCCATCACATACGATAGGATGCCACAGTGACGTTGCAGTAAGATCTAAAGCTGGCCTCCAGTTGCCTATCACTGTTATGGCTGCTGTTTTCGATCTGACATCTCTGAGGCTGGTGGAGCCACTGGTCCAGATCCTCCAGAGTGCCCCCTGCAGCCAGAGTCCTGCCAAGGTTAGGAATCAGGCCAGGAGAATTT
The DNA here is from genome assembly GCF_031878675.1 of Megascapheus bottae. Lineage (NCBI taxonomy): Eukaryota > Metazoa > Chordata > Mammalia > Rodentia > Geomyidae > Megascapheus > Megascapheus bottae. The sequence goes on along the minus strand of NC_143532.1, from coordinate 25,591,818 downwards.
GGAGCCAAAGAGGGCCCTGGCAAGCCATTTTAGGAGAGCAAGCAAGAAGGACTGTCTCTGAGAACCCAGCTTCCAGAGAAGATGAGCTGCTTTCTGCCTGGCCTGGCTTTGGCATAGCCAGGTTCTGGAGTCCCCCAAAACTAACCACAGGCTGTCTGCTGCCAAGAGCCAAGACAGGAGAGAAACACCATTAACACCCGATAAGGAGAGTCTCTGCAGTGAGAGCAGAGGCCACACTGGAGCAATGGTCACCAAGACCAACAGGAGAACCTAGTTTCATTGCAAACTCTCCAGATTCAGCAAATTCATCTCCAAATCCTGATGGGAGGAAAGGAGACATGGAACCCAGGGAAATGATCTTGGGATTAGAGGACAGAGATGCCAATGTGCCTCTCGGTGCCATGTGAGTGGGAAAGGGTGTGTGTGTGCACATAATGTGAGTGTGTGTGTGAATGGGAATCATGAGTGCAAGTGTGTCCGAGTGTGTGCTGGTGTGTGAGCAGATTTCAGTGTGTGAGGTGAATGTGTGAGTTTGTATGAGTGCGAGGCTGTGAGTGTGAGTTGGGAGTTGGCAAGTTTTTCTGACTGTCTGAATGCATGTGTGTGTTGGTGAGTCTGTGAGAGTTTAGGTGTGAATGTCAGTGTGTAGGTGAGTGTGTGAGCTTGTGTGAGTGTGGGTGAATGGATGTGTGTGTGTATGAGAGAGAGAGAGAGAGAGAGAGAGAGAGAGAGCGTTTGTGATTGTGTTAGCATGAATAAATGTGAGCCAGCTGGGCTTTCCCACCCTGGCCTCTCCCCCTGGTCAGCCTCTGTCTCTGTCTACTTTGACTGTTTTTCTGTCTCAAGGTCTTTTATTCCTAGTCTCTTTCCACGTCTGTCTCTCCAAGTGTGTTCTGTCTCGTTGCTTCTCAGCCTCTGTCTCTGGTGGTCCCTCCTCCCTCTCCCTCTCTCTTTTTCCCTCTTCCTCTCTATTTCTCTTTCCTCTGCAGGTCTCCTCTCATCTCACTCCCAGCAATCCTGGCCTTCTCCTTCACCCCAGGAAGATCTCTTCTTCTAGCCCCATCTCCCCCCCCAACACACACACACTTCCTTTGTACTAGAAGTACATCTTCCAAAAGAGTGGAATCCCCCAGAGACTTGGGTTTCTGGGTCTGAATGCTTAATTCCACATTCCTGCTCTGCAAGGGCAAAGATTCCCACCACGTTGTATCTTAGCTTATCTTGCATTCTGGTTCTGCCTGGCTAAAATGCTCTCCTTCCTCCCTGTGGCTCACAGCCCTGGCGAAGGAGCACACATCAGACTCCTCTATTTGTTACGCCTCCACCCCCCACGGCTCCCACCCCACCCCACCCACCCCCACGCAGTGCACTTGGTTTGATGTGGAAGGTCAAAAACCTCAGGCAGGGTCTTCACCTGCTCTGCTCTGCCTCTAGTGAGGCCAGGGCCTGAGGACCATCCCAGAACTCTTTGATTTTGTTCTGCTCTACTCAAGAACTAGCACTTACTGGTTTCCAATTACATCTAGATCTGTTTACAATGGAAAACGAGAAGGGAGGGGCTCCGGTGAATTAAACACATTCTCAACACTACACCACTGACTGGTTTCATTGGCCTCTTCTCCCTCCTCTTAGAAAACTAGGACAAAGAAAACTACACAGTGTGCTAAGTTATACAACGTACACAGCTACCCAATGAGCCCTCCCCTGGTTCCCGGCTGCTGGGTTCCTGGAGAATCAAACTTTCCCATGATGCTTTGGGATACCCCCCTGCCTCTAGCTCTTCTGCAGACCGGGCCTTCTCCCAGGTCAAATATCCTTCCTCAGGGCACTTTCCTGAGCCTTCACCAACACTGGATTCCTGAAGACAGGACTGCACAGTACTCATGCCCTTCAAAGCGCATCACCGAAAATGTCATTGAAAGTCTTGGTCTGAGTTCTTGGTTATTGTCTTTTTCTCCCCTGAAATGGAAACTCACTTAGAAAGAAGGCCTTATCCACCTGTTCAAATCTACGTCCTCTAGGTTCACAACAGCTGGGCTCCAGAAAGCATGGACAAACACACAAATGCAAGGTGTGGGAGGGCTTGAACACAGAGTGTGACTGACCACGCAGATGTTTAGGAGAGGACAATGGAAAAAGGGCCCACATGTTTAACAGCTGGATGCTCCAAGCGCCACAGACACTTACTGCCAGGTATGCAGGAGCAACTATACCCACAGATGGGATGGAACTAAGAGCCTCTGGCGCCAGGACAAGGAGTTTGGGCTTTACCAGCAGGCAGTAGGGAGTTAGTGAGGAAGCTGAAGAAGCAGAATGACATTGGCTGTGGTTCTAGAAGAATGACCTAGCAGGGCATGGGTAGACGGTCCCAAAAGACTGGGAGGAAGGCTCTTCCTACATGGAGGGATCCAGGTGACCAGAGAAGAGGAAAGACGCTGGAGCCCCAGTTGAAGTCCTTTCCTTCCAGGGTCTGGATGTAGACAAAATGCCAGCTGTATGCACACAGGAGCCAGACCCAACCGAGAGGGAAGAAAGTCTCTTGTGGTCTGCAATCTCCCAGATATATTTTCTAAAAATCAGAGCAGGTCAGGATCTTTGTTTTCTATTTTTCCCCTGCCCACTTCAGGGCAATGAGGAGCAGATTGTGTTTCCAAACACATCCCAAGAATCTGCAGTGGAAGTTGAAAGAATAACCCCAGGCTTCTTGGTCTAATTCTCAAGGTCAACTGATATCATTAGAATAACATGAACTCAATTTGAGTTACAGCAGGGAAATCATGTTAGGAAATATGGGTCACTCACCACCGAGTAATGAAGCTGTTACCTCGCGCTATCGGAAGTGCTGGCTCACAAGCCTGTCAACTGTCCTCACCCCATTGTCTGGCTGCTTCTTAACAATGGAGTCACTCCCAAAATCAGACCCACTTGAAGAGCAAGATGTGTGATTGAACAGGGACAAAGGCAGGATGTCCCAGAATGAAGGGCAGATCCATTTGCATTGGTTTCCAATGACAAGTTTGCTCTGTATTTCTTGAGGTTTTCTGCAAAGCCACCTGACCCCCTGGGAAGTGAGGCAGAGAGAAGGACCTGAGGCCACAGGTCATGCACAACCAGTACTAGGAGAAAGGGGGGGAATGCCAGCACCCCATCCGGAAAAATCAGGTTCCACGAGCCTATGGAGAGAGACAAAATAAGTAGACAGGGATCACAGACATAGAGGGTAACACCCCACTGTGAAAAGCACCATGCCCCCACAGCAGAGTGGTGGCCCTGAACAGATTTTCCAACATTTCCCTGAAAACTACGGATCAGAGGTTCTTATGAACTCTCCTTATTCTAGAATGGATACACACTGAAGCTGCACAAAATCAGGTTCTGTGCTCCAGTGTGTGATGTACGGGGGTAAAAATGGAGTTAATGGAGGCTGGGCATTGATGGCTTGTGTCTATAGTTACTGGAGAGCCTCAGATGTGAGGGTTGCAAGTTCAAAGCTAGCCAGGCTAGGAAGATCCACAAACATTTATCTCCAATTAGCCACCCAAAAGAGTGCTGTAACTCAAATGGTTGAGCACCAGTCTTAAATGAAAACAAACAAACAAACAAACAAGCAAATCCTCTAGTGTGTTACTCTGTCTGAGACTTTGGGTCCTGGTTCAAGAGATCTATCTTGAAGTCTGTACCCCCTGAGCAAGGAAGGCAACACTGAAAAGGAGAAAGCCTGGACCAGTGCCGGAGCTTCAGTGGTGGATCCCACAGCTGTCATCCCCACTAGGTGGCGCTCAGGAGGGCCAGCAGCTCTGGTCATGCTTGACTAGTGCACAAACCCACTTCAAATCCATGCTGCAGTCCACGTGTGGGAATTGATACTAAGGGGATGACTGGGAGGTCTTAGTTACTCACCCCAATTTGGAATGTCTCTGAAGCACCAGAACAGCCCCCCAGAGTTCCCAGAAGGATCACATGGAGGCATCATGTCTAGCCTATCTCCCTGGCCCAGCCTGATCCCCTTTCCCTGTGGCCCCAAATCTTCATGCTCCCGCCCAGGGCACTCTCTGGCACCCCAATGTTCTCATCTGCCAATGGAGAGGAATGCCTGCCTTACCTCTTGTGAGGGTGGAATGAGGTCCCACAGGAAACATACCAGGTTCTCTGGGTCTGTGTCCTCTACTTCACAGCTGAGTGCACAGAAAGGCCTTTATTTGCTTTGTCTCTTCTGTGTCCACTGATCCTCTGCCCCAAACCCAGGGAGGGAGATCCCTCCCAAAACAAAGTATAGATAGAGTTCCTCTCAGCCCCATCAAGTAAAAATGATTTTCAAGGTAAATTTACTCCAGGAGACCCTGCCATACAAGGAAATGCCACCAACATTAAGTAGAATATGACTGGTTTATTCCCCCCACCTTTAGAAGAGGGGATTTGCAAGTCTATCAAAGAAAGTCTTGACAAAACTCATTCCACCAGCAGTGGGCAGCAGAAACAGGAGGAAAAAGTTTGCCTCTGAAACACCTGGTGGAGGCAGACTCCGTCCCTCCGCCCCCCTTCCTGCCTTCCCAGGAGCAGGAGAGAAGCAGGAGAGCCTGAAATAGCCTCACTCCCAACAGTGCAACAGGAAGCTCCAGCCCCACGCCTGAATGCCAACATGCAACTGACACAGGGAGCCTCCCTTGGCCCTGTCATTTACCTTCAGGGGACTTGCTGCCTCCACATCACCTGGGAAGAGGGAGGCTGGCAGGGATCTGCCAGGGGCGTGGTCCCGTGCTTTATCCCAGGAAAGGCAGGAGGAAAATGGGTGATGAGTTGTTTCAGGGCTAAGAACTCTTCTGCCTACTCTTCACTCTGTGTCCATCCCAGACACAGGGGCTCAGTTTATCCATGAGCACAGGACTCTACATCTTGTCAGGACCTAGGACCTACGAAACATGTCTGTGATTAAAAATTATATTATATGTACATAAGTGTATATGTGTATATAAAGAGACTATAGACACAGACTATATAGATGCTTGTATATAGATATATATACTATATACATATATTATATATGCATATAGATACATATAGATTATAGCTATATAGATACATATAGATTTAGACTCTAAAATATGAGAGCACTATGAAATCAAAATTATAACAAAAGCAAGATTCTGAAAGTTTTTCACATTTTAAAGCAAATTAACAATAGCTGTGCAACTGTATTCTGAATAACAGCATGGAAAGGGATCCACAAAGGATTTACAATCTTCCCCTCTCCCCCACCCCCCAGTACACTTCTTTAGGCTCCAGGGACTCTCTGTTCTCTTCTCTTGGTATGCCAACATGGGGCACCACCATGCAAGCCCCTGTAATCGTGGTCATTCTGGAACAAAGGACAGTGTCAGATACCCCAGAGCAAGCCCCCTCACCTGTCTACCTCACCCCCAAAAGACTCTTCTCTGTAGTCATGGATTTTTAGCATAGATCTGCATTCCTGGCTACATACTGGAGCTGATTCTAAACATGGAATTCTCACTGGGTCTGTGTCATCACCTGCTCATTCTAGCCAGGTTTGTCTGTCTCTTCCTTCCTTTTTCTTCCTTCCTTCCTTCCTTTTTCTTCCTTCCTTCCTTCCTTCCTTCCTTCCTATCTCTCTCTCTCTCTCTCTCTCTCTCTCTCTCTCTCTCTCTCTCTCTCTCTCTCTCTCTCTCTCTCTCTCTCTCTCCCTCTCTCCCTCCCTCCCTCCCTCCCTCTCTCTCTTTCTTTCTTTCTCTATTTCTTTCTTTTTGTGTTGTTATTGAGGCTTGAACTCAGGAACTCCCATCTCCGCTGTTTTTTCTTGCTCACAGATGGCCAGATCTAGAGCCACATCTCCTTTTTTTGGCTTTTGGCTGGTTAATTCAAGTTAATAAGAGTCTCATAGATTTGTCTGTCCAGACTGGCTTCAAACATTTCTCTATGAAAGCCACCCAATTCTTTGTGGAAGAGAAAAACCATTGTCACTGATTTAAGAAAAAAAAGTATTCCTGTCTCTTCCATCTTGACACTCTGTTTCCTTCATTTCCCTTTAACTTCATTCCTTAAGCTAGAGATTTCCTAACTCTGACCCTCCGTGATACTCGAGGAAATCACACAAGACCAGCGGAGGGCAGGAGCCCCAGAATGGAAGGCAGCCCCTGCCCACTGCCTGCTGGTTCCCCAGTTGGCAGAAATCTCTTTCCACAGTCGGTGGGAAGGGTTGTGTTTATTTTGCAATTAACAAAGAACAAAGGAAGTAGCAGGGGGGCTTTTGGGGTGGTGCTTGTGGCTTGCTTTGGGGGGCCAGAATTCTTGACCCCCCCCTCCTACTGTTACCTCCAGGCAGAAGTGTGAGGGATGTTAAAGCCCTCAATCATTTCATAGGGGTCAATATTCTTTGGGGGCCAGGTCACCTGCTGTAGCAGATGGTCCTCTATTCCAAAAGAGAAACCTGGGGCAAAGCTGTGCCCAAATGGGTCTTGGGAATACTCAGGTCTGTGGTGAAGAGCAAAGAGAATCCACAGTTACTGATGGAGGGGCCATGGAAAGACCAGTAGACCATGGCGCTACCTGCCCTCCAAGGGTAGACGAAGAGACCCTTAGTAGTTCTCTCTGATGCCATCTTCGGGGCAGGTGGGGTTGAGTAGACCCCTGCTAACAATACCAGAGTGGCTGAGAGGGGGGGGCTGACAGTATTGATTCTGCAGCTAGGGCTTGAAGTTACCCACAGTAAACAAAACAAATTATATTTACTTCCATGGGAGCCCGAGATTTTTGACAGCAAAGAGAGACTTATGGTAGAGTTGTTGCTGCATTTATATTTAATAAATTTAAGAGAGAGATGAAATAGACTTTAGCAAGGCCAGTGAAATATTTATAAAAGCACACCGAAGCCATGTAAGGGAGAGAGAGGGAAATAAAACAGCTCGCATGTGGGATCAAATCGAGCAAGCCAGCTTTTAACCTGACAGCTCCCTAGCACTGCAGGCAACAGCTCTGCCAACAGGCCACAGATGTACCACACCTGAGCTAGCCAGGGAGACAAGGAGGATGGGGAGGGAGGCGAGGTGGGCACGGGTGCGTGTGCACAGACACAGCCAGCTCCATGCGGTCCAGGGCAGCTGTCACACCTGCCCAGCTGCTCAGGTGTGCCTGGCACCTTGCAATGCCAGCCAGGGCACGTTTTCCCACCCCTGGCCCATATCCAGTCTAGCCTATGGCCTGGTAAGGGCAGACAAGGCTCCTGGGAAGACCTTAGACAGCTGGCCTCTGAATATCCTGGCTTCTATCTTTGGGGAGAGGCCATCTGTCTTCAAACTACTGTCCAAAGCAGTGTTGCCTTTGAGGGAGAGAAGTGGGCTAGAATATTTAGCTTGCTGATTCAGAACATTTTAATGCATATATATATATACATACTCATGGTGGGAAAATGAGAAGAGCAGATAGACTCACAAACATGCACAGCTCATCATCGACAGCTGACATTTCCATCAAGCGTGGTTTCAGCCAGGGAGGGTGACTTCAGAGCCTGTCACCTGCTGCTGACATGTTACACAATGGTCCCTCACTGGACATCTTTTCTTCCTAACCTTTTTTCTCCTGTCCTGATTCCAGTAGAAATTCATCCTGGAAACTCCATTCAACCCTGTCTCCCCCACAAAATGTCTTTTCTCTGCTTCTCCCCATCCAGGGTTCTCCCTCTGCTGAGCCCTCACGACATCTTTTGCTGTGTGTGTGTGTGTGAGTGTGTGTGTGTGTGTGTGTGTGTGTGTGTGTGTGTGTGTCGTGCTTAGATTGTCTTGCTTGATGACTATACTACATGTTGGAGTTGCCTGTCTCCCCATCCACATGGAGGGTCTTGGGTAGCCCATCTTCTCCCTCTCTGTCTTCAGGGGCATCACCATTGTACCCATGCCCTCATAAGCTCTGAACAATGCCATCACTGACCACAGACATGTATTCTGGCTTAAGCAGTTGAGCTGAGGAGGAATTCTTCTCTCCTTAGGGAAAGTACATGCATTTTTGGTCAAGTACCAGTGGCTCACACCTGTAATTCCAGCTATTTAGGAGACTGAGATCTGAAGATCATGGCTTGAAGCCAGCCCAAGAAGAAAAACTCATGAGACTTCTATCTCTAATTAAACCAGCAAAGAATCAGAAGCAGAGTTGTGGTATAGAGTGTAATAGAGTGTCTGCTTTAAATGGAAAAGTCAAGTCAGAGTATGGGGACCTGAATTCAAGCCTCAGTACCCACAGAGAAAGAGAGAGAGAGAGAGAGAGAGAGAGAGAGAGAGAGAGAGAGAGAGAGAGAAGAGAGAGAGAGAGAGAGAGAGAGAGAGGAAGAAAGAAAGAAAGAAAGAAAGAAAGAAAGAAAGAAAGAAAGAAAGAAAGAAAGAAAGAAAGAAAGAAAGAGGAAAGAAGGGAAGGAGGGAAAGAAGGAGAGAGAAAGAAAGAAAATGAGAGAGAAGGGAGAGAGGGAGGAAGGAAAAAAGAAAGGGAGAGAGAAAGGAAAGAAAGGGAGTGAGAAAGAAAGAGGAAAGAAAGGGAGAGAGAAAGAAGGAGGAAAGAAAGAAAGGAGAGAAGAGAGAGAGAGAGAGAGAGAGAGAGAGAGAGAGAGAGAGAGAGAGAGAGAGAGAGAGAGAGAGAGAGAGAGAGAGAGAGAGAAACACTTGGGTCCATTTTTCCCACAAGAAGCAGTGAACCTTTGCCTTTCAGCGCGCAGGCTGAGGAGCAGAGATGAGTGAATGGAAAGCCATTCACCCAATGTCTTGGTAGAGCGAGCACGCAGGCTTGCCTGAGAGTTCCTGACCCCTTACCTCAGTCTTTGCTCCTGTTTTCAGCATTTCTCATGTCAAATACATCAGCTGTCCCCAAGCTTTGTCTCCCTCGCATATCAACCTTTTGAGCCACAAAAAGCTGCAAAAACTCATCCAGATGTTCTCAAATGTGTTTCTACTAGTCGTTCAACAAAATAATCTCTGCAAAATAACTTTTCTATGCTTTGGCTTTTATGAATCCAGGAGGAGGAGGAGGAGGTAGCTTCAGATAGAAGGCTGGAGGGACAAGCCCTCTTTCTCCTCCTCCTCCCCTTTCTCCTCCTCCTCCTCCTCCTCCTCCCCCCTTCCTCCTCCTCCTCCTCCTCCTCCTTCTCCTCCATTTCCTCCTCCTCCTGCTCCTCCTCCTCCTTCTCTTTCTCCTCCTCCTCCTCTTCTTCCTCCTCCTTTATGCCAGTAATGAGGCCTGAACTCAGGACCTGAACACCATCCTTCAGCATTTTCATTCAGTGCTGGTGCTCTACCATTTGAGCCAAAGCCCCACTGCCTGCCTTTTGGTTGTTAATTGGAGATTAAAGAGTTTCATAGAATTTTCTGCCCAGGTTGGCTTTGAACTGAAATCCTCAGGTCTCAACCTTCTGTGTAGGTAGGATTATAGACACACACAATCAGCATTTGGCTTTAAAGAGGATCTAATGAGTATAATTTGCCCACACTCAATTGCACAAATTTCAAGTGTTTCATGAGATAAGTTTTGACATATATGTACATCATGAAACTATCACCACCTTCAAGTAGTGAACCTACCAACCAACCAACTTTTTGCCATCCCTCCTACTTACCCATTTTCCCCAAGCCCCAGTCTATTTGCAGTCTGTCTGTCTTTGTGGATTACTTTGAGTTGCTACAATTTTATGTTTGCAATCATACAATATATACCTTTTATGTCTGACTCCCTTCATTAAACATTTTGTTGTACTGATATTAACTCTTCTGACATGGGCAAGTCCTCTCTTCTCTCTTTCCCCCACCCCTCTCTCTCTCTCTCTCTCTCTCTCTCTCTCTCTATATATATATATATATATATATATATATATATATATATATATATATCCAGAATGTATTTATATATTTGTTACATTGTATTTCTTTCAACCTATTTATTGTCTTGATGGATTCTTTTCAGATTTTTCTTTTAAACAAATGCTGGCTGGGGATTCTCAGATATTCCAGGTACACATGAAAAAATTTCCCCAGAATATATAGAAGCAAAATTTTTCAGTCCAAATTGCATGCATCTTCAGCTCTGAGTGTATCTTAGTCCTCTAGTATCGTTACAGTTTTGTATTCATGACAGTGAGGCAAGCGGCAGTGATGTTTCACCCCTGAATGTGCATTCATTCAAATATGACAGCGATTTCCCACAGTCCTAACAATGGGAGAGGCTCCTGGCAAGGGGAATTACCACTCCTCTAAGTCACCCAAGGATCTGACCATAGCCAGCTCTGGCACGTTTAATATCTGTCAAGTCTAGCCTGAGAAGGCAGCTCTCTGATTATTCAGCTCTTCTTTAATTTCTCTCAGCAGTGTTTTATGGCTTGCAATAAACACATGTTGCACATCTGTCCTTGGATTGGGTCGAGGGCTTGGTATTGCATGGTTTTACTCTTGCAAGTGAGATTTTTGAAGGGCACCAATACCTTGCATTTGCTGTCTTAGCCACTCAGAAGACTGAGATCAGAAGGGTTTGAGACTGGCAAGGAAGAAAAAAAAATGTGATGCTCCATCTCCAAAATAACTGGCAAAAAGCCAGGCTGGAAGTGCTCAAATGGTAAAGCAACGCCCAAATAAGCAATACACTCTGAGTTCAAATCCAGTACCAGCAAAAAGAAAAGAAAAGGGGGCCGGGAGTTTGGCCTAGTGGTTAAAGTGCTTGCCTAGCATGCATGAAGACCCAGGTTAGATTCCTCGGTACCACATACATAGAAAAAAGCCAGAAGTGGTGCTGAGGCTCAAGTGGTAGAGCTCTAGCCTTGAGAAAGTCCAAGGACAGTGCTCAGGCCCTGAGCTCAAGCCCAAGACTGGCAAAAAAAAAAAAAAAAAGAAAAGAAAAGAAATAAAAAGCATTCTCAGTATTAGTTTCTGACTGTTTCTCATTGACATTTCCAGCTAAACATTCTGATGAGTTCTAGTGGTTGAAAGATGCTATTACATGTAATATACAGAGAACTGCATCAACTGCAAGTAAAATTGATCTTACATCTTCCGATTCTTTCCTTCTCTTTCCTCCCTTGTGATTGGCTGGAGCCTCTGGGGTAGTGTTAATAGGAATGGTGAGAGGTCTTGTCTCTATCCTACCTGGTGTCTTAATGGGAACACACCAGTTTGTCATCACTAAGCACAAGGATGCCTGCAGGTTTCCCAGACTGAAGAAGATTCTGTTTCTAATGTGCTGAGTTTTTATATTATTTTATTTGCAGATAACAGGGCTTGAACTCAGCATCTCCAATTTGCCTGCTTGGCTTGCTTGCTCAGTTGGCACTCTGCCATTTGAGCCATGTCTCCAGTTCAGCTTTTGTCTTGTTATTTTGGAGAAGGAGTCTTGAAGAATTTCCTGCCAGGACTTCAAATCATAATCCTTCAGTTCTCAGCCTCCAGAGTACAGGCATGAGCTATTGGTGCCTAGCTATTTTTATTTTTAAATAGAAATGAATACTGACATTTATCAAATGATTTGTCTGTGTCTACTAAGGTGATCATGTTTTTCTTTCTGATTTTGTAAAGATGATTAATTGCATTGATTAATGGTAAACCATCTTGTTCATGATTTATTCATCTTTTTACTTGATAATGGATTCAATTTCCTCAAGTTTTTTTTCTTAGAATTTTTGTATTTGTGTTCACAAAGGATATTGATCAGTAATTTTCTTTCTTATAATACTTGGGTTTTGTTGTTGTTGTTGTTGTTGTTGTTTTGCCAGTCCTGGGGCTTGAACTTAGGGCTTGGACACTGTCCTTGAGATTTCTCAAAGCTATTCTCTACCACTTAGCCACAGCACCACTTCTGAATTTTTCTGTGTTTGTGGTATCAAGGAATTGAACCCAGGGCTTTGTGTATTCTAGTAAGCATTCTACCACTAGACCCCCTCCCAGCCCAATACTTGGCTTTTATGTCAGGTTAATGTAGGGTTCCTTGGGTGATGTGGAAATAGTCTCTCTTCATTTTTTTTCCAAAAGCATTTGTATAGAATTAGTATTCCTACTTTTTCAATGTTTGCTTGGGTTTACAAGTGAAGCCCTCTTGGTTGGAAATCTTATTTGTGTGAAAGTCTTTGTTTCTGTTTGTGCCAGCACTGGAGTTTGAACTCAAGACCTCAAGTTCTTAGTTGGATCATTCACTCGAAGTTGGTGCTCTACCATTCGTCTCATCTCCCCTTCCACATTTTTACTAGTTAATTGAAGATAAGAGTCTCTTTGATTTGTCTTCCTGGTCTGGCTTCAAACCAGGATCTTCAGATCGCAGCCTCCTGAGTATCTAGGATTTCAGGTACAACCCACTTAGTGCCTGGCTTCTTCGTGTGAAATTTTAATTACAGATTCAATTATTTGAATCAATACAGAGCTATTCAGGTTCTCTGTTCCCTCTTGGTTGAGATTTGATAGATTGTGACTTTCGAAGATTTTCTTTTTCCATTTCAACTAAGGGGTTGAATTTACTGGTAGAGTTATTCCTAACATTTCCCATTATCCTTTGTTAATGTCTGCTAGTTCTACAGAGATGTCAGCTCTGTCATTGTTGATATTGGTAATTATTTCTCCCTTTGATCAGTCTGACTAGAGGTTTATAGTTTTACTAATCTCAAAGAATTACCTTTGTGTTTGAACTCAGGGCTTTGTGCTTGCGAGGCAGAGGCTCTGTCACTTGAGCCATGCCTACCGCTCCTCTTTCTTTAGGTGATTTTTAAGTAGGATCTCACCTTTCTCTAGGGGGCCACCTCGAACTTTGATCCTCCTACCTAGGTCTTCCGTATAACTGGGATAACACCACCAGCCCAATTAGCTTGTTAGTTCAGATGAGGCTTTGCAACTTTTTGCCCAAGTTGGTCTCAAACTTAAATCCTTCTGATCTTTATTTCCTAAGTAGCTGAGCTAACAGGAGTGAGCCTCTGCACCACACTTTTGAGGTGAGGGGGCAGGGGAGAAGGAAGAGAGGTCCAGTTTGAGACCTTTCTGAATACAAGCCTAAAACATCATAATTCTTTCTAGAAACTGTTATTTTCACTCAGTAAAATATAGTATTTTTTCTCTTTGATTTCTTTGACACGTGAGTCAAAAATGTATCATTTACTTTCTAACTATTTGGGATTTTTTTCCCAACTTTTCATCATTCCTTCCTAATTTAACTCCAGTGTCCTCAGAGTATGTCCTGTGAGACTTAAATGTGTTTAAGTTTATTAAGACTCATATTATAACCCCCAAGTGTGGTTAATGTTGGCCAAGTGCCAGGTGCAAAGAACCTGTGCTCTGCTGCTGGGGTCCAGAGGTCTCCTTATGTCAGAGAGGGTGAGTCAGATATTGGAGTTGGCATTCACGTCTTCTGTCCCGGGTCTGATTTTTCTGTCTATGTGTTCTAGTGGTTATGAGTGAAGGTTTATCATTACAAGAGTTGTCTGTTTCCCCTCCGGGTTTGTAAACTCTCCCTTCATGTATTTTTGCAGCTCTGCTACCAGCTGACTAAAACTTCAGGATTATTATCTTTCTTGATATATTGATCCTCAAGTATTACCTCCTGACCTTTTTACTCAGTCATATTCTGTTATCTGAGCACCATGTTGTCTACTTGTTATTTTTGTCAGAGATAGCATCTCTGTACATTTCCTCCCTTCTACTTTTAACTTTATTAACTTCTATGCATTTAACATGAAGTTCTTTGGCTGTTGTATGTCTTTTCCCCCCAAAGAAATCCTGTTTTGAGGATTTAATCCTCAAATTTTGCTTCATGTTTGAAAGATATTTTTACTCACTGCAGAACTGAGGGTTGTTTTCTTTTTTTTGTGCTTGAGAAGTTCACTGAGTTTCTTGGATTTATACATTTTTTTAGTTCTCATAACTATTGGAAAAAAATAACCACTCTGTCTTCAAATATGTTCTCTGCTCTTTCCCCCTTTTTTTTTTTTGCCAGTCCTGGGCTTGAGCTCAGGGCCTGAGCACTGTCCTTGGACTTTCTCAAGGCTAGAGCTCTACCACTTGAGCCTCAGCACCACTTCCGGCTTTTTTCTATGTATGTGGTACCGAGGAATCGAACCCGGGTCTTCATGCATGCTAGGCAAGCACTTTAACCACTAGGCCAAACTCCCGGCCCCGTCTTTCCCCTTTTTTTAAAAAAAAGGGACTCCAGTTATGTGTGGCCTTGTGTGTGAAGGCTGACCTTCTGTTCACTTGTGAACCAGTGCTGTCTCTGTTATAGTTTCATTTCAGATTGTGACCAGTGCTAAAGTCTCAGCTTCACTATTCTTTTCTCCCATAAAAAGGAAGTTTATCCAGTGCAGTTTTCAGCTCGAACTTGGCAGTCTTTATTTCTAAGATGTTTTGTGTGTGTGTCTTCTACATGTCTTTCTTTTTTCACCTTAATTTTTAAAAATTATTTTTATAAAGGTGATGATGTGCAGTCACATAAGTGAGTAAGGGGTACATTTCTTTTTTTGGACAATGTCATCCCTCAGATTAGCCTTTTAAACCCTTGGAAAGTGGTTGTTAGAACTGCTTTTACGTACTTGTTGCTAGTTCTTTTGAGGTTGGTTTGGTTTGGTTTTTTTATTGTGCCGATATTAAGTTTTGAACTATGGGCTTTGTGCTCAGATTTTCTTTTCTCATCTCAAGGCTGGCGCTCTCTCCCTTGATCCACACCTTTACTTCTAGTTCTTAGCTAATTCATTGGGAATGAGACTCTCTTAGACTTGGATTCCCAGGCTGGCTTCCAATCTCAATCCCTCAGTTCTCAGCCTCCTCAAGTAGGATTACAGGACTGTGCCACGAGTATGTGGCGAGATCACTTCTGATGATATGATTTCCTGTTCCCCATGGGACATAGCCTCCTATTTCTTTATACATGTAATATTTGGTCATTGGGTTCTAGGGATACAATGCATTTATTTTTCTTTTTGTATTTTGTACATTCTTGAGCTTTGTTCTGGATGCAGCTGAAATACTTGAAAACAGCTTGACCCTTGGAGGCCTTATGTTTAGGGCTTTCTAGATGGTGTTCAACCTAAGGTTAGTTATTGCTCACTACCTAGGCTATATCTTTGGTTCCAGTCAACTTCCGGTTACTGCAGTAAATATGTAAAGTGATCCACTTACAAAGAGCAAACGTTCATATTGGGTGGAAGCTCGGGCAATTCTGTCTGTAGTTGGGTGGCCCCATGGCTTGAAGCCTGTGGTGAAGAGCCCATGGAGGGGCATAGCTGCTTACCCCATGACGGAACGGGAAAGATAGTGTGGATATTCCTGGGGCCCTGTGGGCTCTGTCTTTTAAAGCTTCCTCTACTTCCCTATAATGCCAAACCCTCCCACACAGACCTTGAGGAAACACTTAAGATCCAAAGCACATGAGTACCCCAAGAATTATTGGTTCTCTGGTATGACTGCCTTGATCTCTGACATGAATCCCAGCCTCTGGCATGAAGTTCTCCTCCCTCTTCCTGGCCTCCTATGCTTCCTTGCTGGGCCTCAAGTACTTTCCTCAGCCACACAGGCTTACTGACATGTGGTGAACACCCCTTTCTGTGAGGGAGGTTCCCTCCCTCCGATTCTTCTATCAGTTCATTCTAGCAGGGTTCAGCTCTGTCTCCTCAACTCAGGACATCTGCCAGCCCCCTCCCTGATCCATTCTAACACAGGGGATTAGAAACCAGCATAGTCACAGGACTCATTGATCTATCCAAGAGACTATTCTTCATTTCCTAATGTCCAGTAATGCACTTTCACGTTTCTTGTATCATTTTTTTCATTGTGTCAAATGGAAAGGAAAATACAGCCAACGTATCATTTTGGCTAGAAGTGGGAAGTTCTTTCCATAACAATGACAAATGTCATCTCCTGCTGGCAGCCTTCTCTAAGAACCATATTAAGTATCACCCTCCCACATCATCCAGTGATTCCTCTGTCCTAGGGGTTTTTTTTGTTTTTATTTTCCTTTTGGGGGGGGGGATTTTGGGGTACCAGTACTAAAGCTTGAACACAGGGACTCAGGGCCCTGGCCCTGTTCCTTAGTTTTTTCACTCAAGGCTAATGCTCTACCACTTGAGCCACAGCTCTACTTTTGGCCTTTTGGTAATTGAAAACAAGAATCTCAGACTTCTCCGCTGGGCCTCACTTCAAATCTTGACCTTTAGATCTCAGCCTCCTGAGTAGCTAGGTTTCTAGACATGAAGCCACAGTGCCCATCCTTGACCTGGTTCCCATCCATCTGTTCCATTGTTGCTTGCTTGTTTACCCACCTCCTCACTCAACCATAACTAACTAAACACAAGGGTCTGTGTCTTGTTCACTACATTCTGCCTGGCACACAGTCGGCATCTGAATAGTATTGGCCATTTTGAGGATGTTTTACTCAAGAAAATTAAAACAACAGTCTCAAAGATTCCCTCCTTGGTCCAGTCAGATACTGGGAAGACAGAAGCTTCATCCAGAAAAGTGTGAATAAGGGTCTAGGCGAGGGGATAGGTACCGCGCTAACACACCAATTTGTCTCTCTAAGACCCCCACAGTCACAGCTCACATTAACCAGCCAAGCCACACAGACTAGGGAGCATTCAGATAGGAGAGCTGTACGCAGAACCAGGAAAAAAAAAGAAAATCTGGGCTTCCCAGACAAGCAAGAAGCCAGATCTCAGGGTGACAAGCTATGGGTATACAGCCTATAATCTCCCCTTCCACCAACCCTGGGTCCCCTCCATCGTACAAGATCCTGGAAAAGGCCTCCCATCTAGGCATTTTGAGAGTGAAGCAAGTTTCTAAAATGTTCAGGCTTTCAAATGATATTCTGGTCTATACTTGGTGAGGGGGAAAAAAAACTCTTTCAAAGAATGAAAAGGCTTGCCCACCTTTCCTTTCCTTTCTTTTCAATGATGGCATTTCCATAAGAGGAACTGCTTGATGGGCCTGTTCCCTTTAAATTATTTTCTAACAATCCAGGCAGTCACACATGATGGCTGCCTCTCCTTGACTCACCTTTCCTTTCAATTACTTTGGTTCCTCAGCTGAACAATGGCAGAATGGCAGCCCCTCCTGCCTGGGACTGCTGTAACTCCGTGCCTCTACGGCCAGGTGTCGAGGCTGGACTCCGGCTTTGTTCCCCTGGCCAGACGGACCGGACTTTCATCTTTCTGTCTCCCCTTTCTGTGCCATTTAAACTTTAACCTGGTAGTAACTTTGCCCGCCTTGATTCCCGATTCAAAGGCTGGCAGATGAAAAGCCCTCCCCTTGGATGTAGCTTGAAAACTTCACCCTCAGTCTCTCTCTATCTTTGAACTGCCTTGGAGCCTTTTTGCCCAGACTGTTTCATTCTCCCTGGGCCTCTAGCTTTCAGGCCTGGGGGCTTAGCAAAGGCAACAATGAGGGCTTCCAGTTGGGGCCTTGCAGGTGTTCCCAGGTGGGTAGCTCACACACACATGCACCCAGGACCATGGACCCTGGATCTCTCGTGACATCATTTCTGGCCTTTAGGACAAGCCCCCTCCCCAATCCCAGCTTCCCTTCACAAGCCCCAGACCCACAGCAACTTCAAGGCTTCTAGCCCCAGGTGGGTCTTCCAGAAACTTTTTCCTTTTCAATGCCAGGCAGGCCACTCGCAGCTCTCAGATGTCGGGCAGGGTACAATGAGAGGATTCTGAAATCACAGAAAAATTCAGGTAGTCAAGAGACCAAATGGGACAGTGGGGGGAAGTGAACTACAGAGAAGGTTAGAGGTAAACCCCAAAGCAGACACAACTTTTCTTCCCCCAGGCAGGCCTTCCACTGCCAAAGTGTGGAGCATTTTGGGTCAGTCTTATGTGGTCTTCTTTGTTTGACAACCAAGACAATTCTGAGCATCACCATTGTCTCGTCTGTGTTCAGAGCTAAAGACCATTGACATGTGTTGAATGGTGGTCCTCACAAAGACATGTCTGTGTCCTAACTCCAGGAAGCTATGGACATTGTCTGCTCTGGAAAGTAATGAAAGGAAGAAAGGGGAACTGGAGAGCTGTAAGGAAAAAAGGGATTAAAAAGGAGTGGATGTAACATGTGGCAAATAATATGTGGCCTGTCATGATAATTCTTGTTCCATAGTGTCTTGAGTTCCTGCCCAAGTGCTTCTTCCCATAATGCTGTGTGTTTCCACACAAGCATTCCCATAATTCCCTGGGTGCTTGTCCAATCAATGAA
The DNA here is from genome assembly GCF_031878675.1 of Megascapheus bottae. Classification (NCBI taxonomy): domain Eukaryota; kingdom Metazoa; phylum Chordata; class Mammalia; order Rodentia; family Geomyidae; genus Megascapheus; species Megascapheus bottae. Next base: position 25,573,627 of record NC_143532.1, on the reverse strand, counting down.
AAGAACTGGGGTAGAATCATTGTACACAAGCCAGTAAGCAATCAACAAAAAGTCCAAGGATAAGATATAAGAGGAGCCCGTACTATTAAAAAATAAACAAGGGCCAGGAGTTTGGCCTAGTGGTAGAGTGCTTGCCTAGCATGCACGAAGACCCGGGTTCAATTCCTTAGTACCACATACATAGCAAAAAGCTAGAAGTCGTGCTGTGGCTCAAGTGGTAGAGCCCTAGCCTTGAGAAAATCCAGGGACAGTGCTCAGACCCTAAGCCCAAGCCCGGGAATAGCCAAAAAGAAAAAAAAAACAGACAAAACCCTCTGGACTCTTTTGGGGCCTGTTTCCAGAAGGAAAGACTCCATACTTCCTTTCATTGCTTTCCTTTTACTTTCAAATAAATGTGTGTTGTTTACCTTAAACATATTCCTGCTTTTTATTCTTTAATAGTTCAGAGAGTTGAATCCATACCCTTTGACAGCATGATTAGGTCTCTGCTGATGGACTCAAGCATTTTGAGATGAAGAGATGATCATTCTAGATTACTCAGAGGGCCCCTTGAGGTAAGTCAATCATAAGAGACACACAAGAAAAGAGAAGCAAGGGATCACAGCAGCAGAGACTGGAGTGATAGGGCAGCAAGCCAGCAAATGCCTGCAGCCACTAAAAGCTGGGAGTACAGGGACAAATTGTTCTATGGGGTCTCCCATAACAAAAGAAGTTTCTATTGTTGATGCTCCCCCTCGAACTTGGAGTAATATAGCTTCAGGAAACTAATGTAAGTATGCCAACACAGGAAGGGGAATTTCAAGCATAGTCTTGCTCCCCACCCAACATCTTCCTGACCTCAAAGAATGGGCACCCATAGGTCTCAGCCAAACACAGTTGTCCTGTGACAACCAATGGCTGGCTTACAGGAGCCATGTGACACTATTCGAGCCAATGAGATGGAAGAGGAGGTGACATCATGATGAGAGGTGTTCCCCCTTCTTCTTCCTCAGGGTCTGATCTCTACCTAAGAGCCCTAATGGCTGCCCAGGAGTAGAGAATGGAGAGAGGACAAGGGCCTGAAAAAGGTGAGGCAGGAATAAATAATGATAAAAAGCCGGATTCCCACAGCTTAATCTCAACTGCCAACTGTCCACCAGCTTAGAATATGGGGATACACTCTCAGGCAGCTACATTACCAGCAGAAAAAATGGCACTGAAGCAGCCCTACCCAGAAGTCCCCAAACACATCTGGTGCCTGAAGCAGATGCATGACCACTGGAGGCTCTGATGGCCAGCATCCAGAGGCAGGAGCAGGTGCCTACAGCAACTTCTTAAGTAGCAACTATATTTGAAGTATGACCAGGCAGAATAGGGTGCTCTTTGTATCACTTGGTAAATTAACAACTGTGCTTATGAGGCATCCTAAAATAATTGGGACCCATTTCAAGGGGATTATTCAAAGTCTTCCAGCATTTAGTAAGAGCAAGAGTCAAGTAAATACATCATCGCTGTTGATGCCCCCATAGCCGAGGCTGTCCAGTCCTGACAGATGCAAGCCACATCAACAGCTTCACTGATTCAGGCCCAGGTTACTTCATCCTGGTGTGCCTTGACATTACCTGGAGACCTGTCAGAGACACCTATGCCGGGGCCCCTTGCCAGAAATGATAGCAACTAACAGGGTCCCCCAACTTCCATGGCCCAAAGCTTCCCAGGAGATGCCAATGCACAGCCACTGCCCACTGCCCAGTGTAGCAGAGGACAAGACAGAGCACCAACCCCCTTTCCACCTCAGATCCAATGAAGGAAGCTGGGATCATTTGCTTCCCAGCTCTGCTGGGTGATATCATAGCCTCTCTGAGCTAAGGATCCAGGACAGGGAAAAAGGCAGAGAGGCAAGAATGTCTGAAATAGTCCCTTTCTCCCAACCATTGCCCATTCCTGTTCCTTGCCAAGACTGAGGCTTCTTTGGTGCCAGGCCTGGGCAGGGGCTGAGCGGGAAGAAGGAGTCACCCTGCAGCTCCGCTACAGCTAATGGGCTGGCAGTTGTTAGATAGAGGACATGCCTTCTTGTGATACCATCTAAACCCCATTTAACTCATCATTTAAATTTACTAACAGATGCAGGCTTCCCTCAATGAGAGGAGGCTGAGCTCCTGTTTCAGAGAGGACGACCTTCCTGGGAGCTGTGGGCCCTGTAATGGCCATGTGTGCGCAATGATTACAAGTCAAATGGAGAGCGGAGATGGCCAATGAAAGTCTGGGTGCCCTTCACTGCCCAGGACCCTCCTAGCTCCAAGTACTATAGCAGCCCCAGGTCCAGTAGCTGAGAAGGCTCTAGGTCCCCAGGCAGTGACATCCATCTCCAAAGGAAACCCAACCTATACCCCAATTTTCCCTCAGAGAAGGAACCAACCTTTACCACTCTCCAGGCACCTGTTTTTTTGAGGAACATAGCTTGCAGCTGCTCAACACTTGCTCAGAGCTTTAAGACATGTTGCAAGCTCTGGGGGGTGGGGGGCTCTCTGCTAAGGAGCAGTCACTCTTCCCATAGGAGCAGGTCTTTATCACACAGGAAGGGACTCTGTTGGGTGGCCAGGTATCAGGTGAGTGGGTAGCCATGGTTAGGGGAAGAATGTGGGCACATCTTTTGGGACTTGACCAAGGCCACCCCAATATCTCCTGTGATCCTCCCCCATACTTCTCCAACCTCACGTGGTCCTGAACTGAAAAGCCTCCAGAGAGGAGACCTGATAGTTGTCCTTTTCCTTCTTCTGGTCAGAAGGGGCCCCAAGGCCCTTCACCACAAGGAGAAGGAAAGTCCAAATGAAAACACAGCTGTTCTCCATCCCAAGGGCTCTGGGAGGGTGGGCTGCATGCAGTCGGCACAACTGATCACGAGCTGTAAAGTCAGGGACTGGACCCAAGGGAGGCCAAACACAGGCTAAGGGGGAGTGGATCTCCTTTCCTTAATTAAAAGCTGTGCTAGTCAACTTTCTAGTATCTTGACAAGTAGCTGAAATGACCAATTTAAAGGGAGGTTTTCTTCTGGCTCCCAGTTTCGGATGTTTCCATCCATGGTCTCTTGGCCATGTTGCTGTGGACCTGCAGTAGCAGAATATAGCAGGCCCATTCATTCCATAGCACTGGAAAAGCAAAGAGAAAGACAGAAAGACCATGAATCCCAATGACCTCACTTCCTTCCACCAGGTCCCACCTCCTGAAGGCTCCCCCACCTCTTAATGGCACCATGAGCTGGAGACTAATCCTTCAATACCTAGGCCTTTGGGAGTAGTTAGGGTCCAAACTACAGCAAGGTCTTGCACTTGCCAGGATAAAGAACATGAAGATGGAGCCTCAGTAGATGAAGAAACTGAAACTGCTAAACCTTTTTTTCCTCTTATCTCTTCCCACTGGAGGACGTGGAGATAAAGCCCTTGTTCTCCCTAATTCTACACCCTCAACACCTACCACATAAGTAATAACACATAAATGGGTTAAATAATGAAACTCAATGTGTAAGCACATGTATCCTGGGCTGTGTGAGTTTTCCACAACAAACACCTCCTCCTGAGGCCATCCCACCCTCACTTTCTGTGAGCTCAAGGATTACAAACTAATCCTAATATATTTGCCCAAGCAAAACCTAATTAGGAAGGTAAATTTGAGAGAGGGGTGGTGAGTAAACCACTCTGAAACGCAAGGAGGTGTCCTCAAACCTGTGGAACCCAAGGGAAGCTTCCTGGCTCTGCAAAATCCCTTTCAGCACAACAAGAAGACAGGTCCCCTCTACCTAACAGAGTCACAGGGAAAAAAAAGGATGGTCTTGAACTTAGAGTCCATCATAAAGAGACTTGAGGCCTTTGTACTCATCATCTTGTTTCCAGGACCTTGAAATGTATATGTACCAGATAGTCCCATAAATAGTTAGGTGTTTATTGGAAGAGAATAGTTTTATGAAGCTTGAGGAAAAAAAGACAATCCAAATTGTCAGTGGCTCAGGACTGTAATCTGAGAGGCAGGCTGAGATCTGAAAAATGTGGTTTGAAGCCAGCTCAGTGGACAAATCGGAGAGGCTCTCTTCTCTCCAGATCACCAGTAAAAAGCCAGAAGGGCAGTTTGCCCCAAGTGGTAGAGTCATCCTTTAACAGAAAAGCCAAGTGAGAATGCAATATACTGAGTTCAGGTCCCAAACAAAAGAAGACAAAGGGCGGGGAGTTTGGCCTAGTGGTAGAGTGCTTGCCTAGCATGCACGAAGACCCAGGTTCAATTCCTCAGTACCACATACATAGAAAAAAGGCTCAGGAGGTAGAGTTCTAGCCTTGAGAAAATCCAAGGACAGTGCTCAGGCCCTGAGCTTAAGCCCAGGACTGGCAAAAAAAAAAAAAAAAGAAGATAAAAAAAAGATGGCAAATGTGTATGCCTTCACATTCATAGTCATACGTAGGCAGAATGTATGGTTTGTATAACTGAAAAACCAGAGAGTGAATGGAACAGGCACAAAATAGCAAACTGAGCAGAAAAAACTTCCTTTTGTCCCTTGTATGTTACAAGCAAAATATCTACCAAAAAAATTAATAAATAAAATGTCTGACAACTAGCTTTCCACTCAAAGGCCAGTGGCTGGAAAGGCCTCTTTTCTAGACACGGAGCAGAAGTCCCCAGATTGTTAATGCTTAGACCTGATTGGCTTCTCTTTGACCAGCTATACATCCATGAGCCAATCATATGGTTAGAGGGACTTACTACTCTGATTGGTCAGATCTTGGTCATATGTTCCACCTCGAAGGTGAGAGGTGATATTCATCCCACCCGTTAGCTGCAAAGGCAGGAGAATGTGGCTCAAAGGAAGATAAGCAAACAGAATGTTTGCAAAGTGGAGGCTGCTGGGCAATGGGGAATGAGCACTCTGAACCTGCATAATAAGAAGGAGGGCCTTGAAATTCTATGGATAGGGTAGACAAAAGCCTGAAGATGGAAAAAGAGCATTGCAGGCTAGGGTCCTGAGTTGCTGGCTGGTAGTTCCAGTCCCCATCCATAGGTCACAGAGAGGAGATCTTCTGGGCACCTGGCCTCAGGTGCTCCCATGAAGCTCTGATGGTATTGTAGGGTCCTGAGGGGCTTAAGCTGGTGGTTGAAAGAAAGCCCTCACTTCAGGGACACAAAAATGATGCAAACCTTATGTTCTACTTTTCAGAGAAATGATGGGATGCCAAGATGCAAAACAGAAGAGGAGGCAGCAACAAGACTAGCAGTGGCATGTAGGCTGGTTTCTTTCGGGCAGGGAGCTCCCCAAGGTTAACTTCAGGATGAAACAGGAACCAGCTTTAGGGTGCTGGGAACTGGCTAAGTCAGCCAAACCTGGAAACCTCTCCACAGATGGACAGATAAGGGTCATTATGATGCAGTGGTCATTTAGGGACTCTGAAGAAGCTTCTAGTGTGTGTGGTTCTGTAGGTTGCGTCCTACAGAATAAGTGGAGATATGACATTTACACGGCCGCTGAACTTCAAGCCAGGCCTTCATATGTCTCCGCAGGTCGTCACTATCTGCAGATCTCTCCAGGAGTGATGCCCTTTACTTCTCTGAAGATATCCTCTGCCAGGCTTTGCCCACAGTAGTCACCCAATCTTGGCATCTGTTGACAAATGATGGAACAAGTTCCTCAGTAATACAACAGGATGTGAAGAGGGTTGCCATTTGTTGACCACAATACATCTGCCAAGTGGTTAAATGTTCTCTAAACTCAAGCTGGGTGCCCATGGCTTATGTTCATAATCCTAGCTACTCGGGAGGCTGAAATCTGAGGGTCACAGTTCAAAGCCAGCCTCGGCAAGAAAGTCCATGAGATATACCTCCAAGTAACTACCAAAAAGCCAAGTGAAGCCATTGCTCAAGTGCAGAGTGCCAGCTTTAGTGGAAAAGTAAGGGACAGTGTCTAGGCCCTTAAGTTCAAGGAACAGCACACACACACACACACACACACACACACACACACACACAATCTCTAAACTCAGTTTTCACCATCAATGGTTATCATTTTCTGAGCCACTATAACATTCTCACGATGAAGTGCAGCTAATTAAAATAGATTGCATCTCCTCCCATCTTGCCACCCCGGGGAGTTTGCACTGTAGAATGTGTAATTATTTTCCTCTACAGATGAGGAAACCGAGGGGTTACAGAGCATGCACATAGATACACAGAAGGAATTGAGGACAGCAACCCAAATTCAGTTGCCTGGGCACTGGAAGGGTGTGATTAATTCTTATTTGGGATGGAGGAGGTAAAGGAAGAAGGGTGGAAGAGTCTTTTAACATTAGGATGCAGCTTAAGGTCCCAAGAAGAGAAGCGAGGTGAAGAAAGGTGCCAGTGAACTGAGATGGCACGTGTTCAGTACGGAGCAAGCAGGCAAAGGTGATCTGGGAGATGAGGGCCAGCTCACAGTGATACCCGAGACTATGCAGGTCAGTTTTATTTGTTATGTGTTTGTTCTGTTTGGGGCACCGTGCCAAGCACTGTTCTGATGTCATCTTATGGTATTATTACTTATTCTTCTCTAACTAGGAAGTATTCAATATGGTTACTATAGCATTGTAACTACCTCCACTTACAGATGGGGCAATTGAGGCTTCAAATACCTCAGTGGGCACTGGTGGTTCACATGTAACCCTAACTCTAGCTAGTCAGGAGGCTGAGATCCAAACGATGATAGGCCAGCCCAGGAAGAAATCTTCAAAATAAGCAGCAGAAAGTCAGGGTGGGAGTGTGATTCTAATGCTAAAGGACCAGCCTAGAAAGCATGAACCCCCCCAAAAAAATTTTTTTTCAATAAAAGAGTGCTTCAAGTGCCTGCCTTGAGTCATTCAGCTCAGTACCCCACCTTTCACCTCCTGTGGGGTGGAGAGCAGGGGGGTTGGAGGAATTGGGGTGCTGAATGAACGGAAGATGCTAAACCAGAAACCATTGCTCTTCCAAGCAGCTATGCAGAGCAAGGAGCAAGTAAGAAGTTGCCCACCAAGGGACCAGCGGCAAACCTTCCAGAAACCTGCAAACATGAAACAATCATAGATGAGATGAGGCTTGAAAGGCACCGTTTTTAAAATAAAAGGAAATCGCATTGTAAAAGTTCTGGCAAAGATGACAAAAAAAAAAAACTCGTTAAGATCAAAAATGCAGGCAAACCTCAAAAAAGAGGCTTGGGATCAAGGAAGTGGAGGTTTTACCTGGGGGCTTCTAAAGTGGGTGAGGGTGGGGGTGGTTCCCAGCTAGGCGGGGCGAGCTGCTCCTCTGTCCCTGTGGGCATCTTTCATGTCACCCCCCCCCCCACCACCACCACCTGCCAGCGCTGTGAGGCTGCGCTGTGAGGCTGGAGGACAGCAGGGAGACCGCAGACACCCATTAAGTTTTCAACTTGAAACTCATTCTTTCCCTTTAAAGTCAGGAAACTTGGGATCTTTTCAAAGCACAGAGAATGGCAGAGATTCGGTGGTATCCCCTTGTCCTGCTTTCCCAGCTCTACAAATGGGGGTGGGGGAAAGGGGGGAAGGCTCTTCTGCCCCTCCCCAGAGAAAATGATTGCTTTCCTCAGGTAACAAAGGTCTGGTCTGGCAGGACATCTTTACTGACAGCCCATCACCTGCCCCTGAGAAATGGGCTTCAGGAAAGGCTTCTATAGCCTGGTGAGCTACAAGAGGATAAATAAAGCCCCTGGCATGAGCCTAACTTACAGCCACTATTCTGGGTGAATTTACTAAATAATGTTTCTTTAAAATAATGTCACCAGGCACCAGTGGTATACATCTGCAATCCTAGCTACTCAGAAGGCTGAGATCTGTGGATCACAGTTCAAAGCCAGCCTAGGCAGAAAAGTCAATGAGACTTAACTCCAGCAAAAAGGTTGAATGTGGAGTTGTGGCTGAAGGAATAGAACACCAGCTTTGAGCCCAATACAGGATGAGGCCGTAAGTTCAATCCCCAGCACTGACACCAAAAAATTAATAACAATAATGATGATGATGATGATGGTGATGTTACCATGTCACATAGTTGCAAGAGGAAAGTCAAGATGTAGAAGAGAGGAATGCCTGCAGCAGCCACTAGGCCCTTAGACTAAAGGAATCTTCTAGATTGCTTCTGATGGGGAAAGACCAGACAATAACCCCTTACTAAGCCTGGCATTCACTGAGGGGCTTATGCAGCCTCTCTATGAGCCCAAAGCACCTGTTCTATCTAGTGACCAGGAAGCAGGCCAGAGGGATGTCAAGGGACACAGAACGGGAGGTAGGGCTGAGGCCACCTGTGTGAGGCAGACTGTAGGACAGGCAGGGTCAGGACCTGGAAATTATGACCAGATCCTCCAGTTTGGGGGGAATTTTGGCTCCTTGCCCACAAGCATACAGTCCCATCCTGCAAGGCCCACACAGGCTCTCCCCTGGGGTCCCTCTAGGTCAGTGAGAAAGTACACAGCACTGCCAATCACCCTGGGCTCAGCCGTCCCAGCCTGGGAGAGTGGGTACAGATCCTGGTCCTTCTGTTGAAGGGGACTGTGTGAGGGTCACAGGGGATAGGTCTGTCATTACACTCCAGCCTAGAAGGAGACGGAAGCAATACTCACTGTAAGAGCTAGGATGGGAGACAGAGGCAATGCTGGACAGAAATAAGAAATGGAGAGAGGAACTGAGAGAGAAACTCAGAGAGGGAAGGAGAGAGAAAAGCAGAGAGAGAAAGAGAGGGCTAGAAAGAGGGACACAAGTAAGAGAGAGAGGAAGAGAGAGACTGAGATTCAGGCAGGGAGGAAGAGAGTGGAGGGGAAGAGACCAACACTCACAAAGTCCCAAGAGTGGCAAACACGTATGCAGTGCTTGTGTGGCCCTCTGGGGAATGTCTAGCTGGGGTCTCTAAAGTACTCCTTCCCAGCTGCATAGAGAGTACTGGAGACTGAGTCCTGGGCAACTGCAAGTGGAGGCACACATCCAGAGTGAGCATACCTATCTAGCACTAGCTAAGTGCTCTTCAGGTGGGGCTCTGAGACTCAGTTTCCTTATTCTTCAAATGGCGATTCTAAGTCAGGCCACCTTCCAGCATCACCAAGGGTTTGACTGGGCTGCAGAAACCAGGCTACAGCAGCCAGGCCCCCAGAACACCCACCTCACTGGTGGCCTCGGTGCTCTTTGGCTCCCGTTCTCCTCTTCCACACTAAGAGCTCCTCTAGTCCTGGGACATGAGAGGCAGTGAGGACGGTAGCTGTTCCCCTGGGGTCCTGCCTCAGCCCCCCTGACCTGGTCCTCAGGTCAGACATCCACTCACGACACATTCCACAATACCAACCACCCCCAAAAGGAAGGGGGATAAATGTCCCCCAAATCCTATCCCTCTCTTCATAAAAGACCTCAACTAGCTGAGTGTCTGTGGTTCACTGCTGTAACTCTAGCTGCTTTTCCCAGATCTCAGCCCCACAGAAAAGTCACCTGCCTGTGGTGACAGAATGGGAAATGCGTGCAGATGGCCAGAACGGTGGAAACACAAAGCCAAGGAGACTTCTCCATGGCATGCTAGGACCCAGCTGCCCCTCAAAGCACAAATCCTGGGGTAAAATATGTAGGGCTTGGGCGAGGGAAGGAAGCAAGACTCAGGAACAAGTTCAGCTTCCAGGACACACAGAGCCACACCAGTGACAGGGGCAGAGACACTTGTGAACAGTCCACAGCAAACCCAAGGACACATAGACATCCTGCCAATGAGGCAGCTGCAATGTGTTCAGGAGGGAAGGAAAAAAAAACAACTCAATAAAAGGGAAAAGCAGGGAATGCATGAAAGACCTTGGGAGAGGCCCAGCAGGGGGCGCTGTAAGTCGCTGCTGATGGAGGCATACAGTGAGGTCACCGTTGGAGCCCATAGGTGGTTCAAGCCATCCCAGATCCACCAAGAGGCTGCCTAGAGAAGCACAGCCTAAGTGTGGAGCTCTAGTCAGTAATGAGGGCCCTGGTCTGAATATTCCATGGCATCCTGGGTTCTGATATCTCCAAGCAAGTAAGCTGGACTCCAGGGCCTGAAGTACTGGGGAGATGGAGCTGGAACCAAGAGTAGTGACTTAATCGTCACTCACTTAATAAAAGACTGATGGCCACTCACTCACTGAACACCTCGCTCTTGGTGCTTGTTAGAAAAGGGATCCAGCACTTACCATGTGGGGGGCAGGGGCCCTTTCCTTGGAAGAATGACCCTGGGGAGAAGGAACCAGATATGACTCACTTTCAAAGGCTAGACACAGAGGAAGGCCCATCCAGCATTTGCTGAGCTCAGAGAGAAGTCTGATTAACACCACAGGTATAAACGAGAGCCCTAAAGCACACTTCCTGGGTTCAAGTCCCTACACTACCAACTGTCTAATATATGATGCATACATTGATCAAAGCTCTCTGTCCTTAGTTCCCTGGGGTGATGGGGACAGAACAATAGTGCATAGCCCATGGGTCCTGTGAGAATGAAGGGCTGGGCCTGCTAGAGGCAGCTCGAGTTCCAGATCCATGTAGGACGTACTCTAATCCCTAAAGGGTTTGTATGGCTTTGTCACAGAGAATCCATTGGTGGGGCTAAACTGTGCCCTCCACCCAGTGTACTGGCCTGGCCAGCAGGGTTCCGCCTCTTCTCTGAGCATCACTGTATAGAGGGGATGAGAAGACCCGGCAGGCCAGATTGATTTTGAAATCTTGTCTCTTACACAGGAAAAGGTCATGTTTGCGGGTGGGCATCCCGAGGCCTCTTTCCAGCAGGGCGCCCTGTCCTAGCGGTGGGACTTCCATTAGCATTAATGGGGGCTCTCGGCAGAGGGCTTGAGCTGGGGCTGCCAGGAGGCCCGAGTGTGTCAATGTGAAAATCATTCTTAATGAAGCTGCTCAGAGAGAGAGGCGGGTCCTTCCATCTGCCTGAGCTTGCCAAGATCAAGTGGGGTGGTGAGGCGGGGGCTCGGGCGAGGGTTCTCAGGTCATATTCAACATTCGTGGTGCTAATAATCTGAAGTAGAGCTTTCCGTCCTCGTCCCCAGGGAAAAGCTGCACCAAGCTGCAGACCAGGGCCTTCCAAGGGACAGGGACAAATAAGCCACCGGCAGCTTCACTATCCTGAGAAGTGGGCCCCACTCTGCCCTCTGTCTACCTCCTACAGGGACAGCCTTGGGAGAGAAGGCTGCTTGGGGAGGGATCCTTAGAGCAAGCCTGAAATCAGAACCAAGAGCCCTTTCGATTTTCCCAGGCCCCACCCGGAATTGCGCTCAGGCCCTCTGGGTGGAAATGGGTCTGTCGCCTTCAGGAATGGATTTCAGAAGACTGCTTCAAAGCTGCCAATGGGAAGCTCGCAGGTTCTAGATGACATGTAGGTGAGTTATGTGGCCATGCCATACCAGAATTTAAAAAAAAAAATTGTTTTCAACACTTTGGGGGAGTTATTCCACATTAAAAAAAAAAAGAAATTGGCCAAAGGAGGCTACTCTTAGCAGAAGAACACAAAGAGACAAGGCTTATATGCCTCTGATCATAAAAAATGTTTATTGAAATGAACTCCAGGAAATGGAAAAAGAGGCTTTTTTTTCTTTGTTATTTTTCTTTTCTTGGTGTTTGTTCATTTATCTGTTTCTGGGTGGGTAAGAGGGGGGGCACAGAATTGGAGGGACAAAGGGTAAAACAGATGCAGCCGTGGTACTCACCAGACACTATGTTGAACATGAACTGTGCAGGGCCAGGAGCATAGCCTAGTGGTAGAATGCTTGTCTAGCATGCATGAAACCCTGGGTTTGATTGCTGGGTATCACATACTCAGAAAAAGCTGGAAGTGGTGCTGTGGCTCAAGTCACAGAGCCTGGATCAAAAAGTGTCCAAGGACAGTGCTCAGGCCCTGAGTTCAAGCCCCAGGACTGGCAAAAGAAAAAAAGAAAGAAAACTATAAAACTTGTGGGTGGAGATGGTAGGGGAAAACTGGGAGAGAGCAGGGTAGGGATGACCCTGTCCAAAAAGAAAGGTTCTCTTTACCTGCCTTACGTACCTGAAACCCTTCCGCATATCACCTACACGACAACGACAAAAATTATTTTAAAGAATTTACATTTTGAAAAACAAAGATTTAAGCTTGGCTTGGACTAGAAAGAGCTTTGGCCAACCCAGGTCAGCCCTCCAAGGTCTCCTGCTGCAAACTGCAGGAGAGCCCACCTGCCACAGGCCTGTAGACGGAGTAGGCAGTGCTTGCATCCTCACACTTGTGCCTGGTTCAGTCTCTGGTTCATGTTACATGGAGCCAAGGGAGAGGACTAGAATTAACTTTGGATCACTGCTGTATCATACCTGATCAGACCTGAAGTTCTCCCATGGCCCCTGCATCCCCACCACAGGGCCTTTGCACATGCTGCCCCTGCCACATGAGAGCTCTTCTCACATGTCTGAGGGCTGGAAAGAAGTCTCCAAGGAGCCATAGATAGCAGAGCAATGACATCTGACTTTCATTCTTAATCCTCTCTCTCTTTCTCTTCTGAGGTTCGAACACACAGACTCTCACCTGATAGGCTGTCATTCTAGTACTTGAGCCATGCTTCCAGCCTTGTTTGGTTGGGGTTTTTTTCTACTGTCTTCTGGAGATGGTAATTAGTAAACTTTTCTGTCCAAGCAGGCCTTGAGTCTTTATCCTTCAGATCTCAGTCTCCTGAATTCATAGAATTACAGGCACAGCGAGCAGTGCCTGGCTTTAATCTTCCTTTGGAGTTATATTACAGACATGTTTTATGGCCCTTGAGGGAGTGTCAGGTTCACAGGAGCCATGTGACGGACAGACAAACAATCACTACATGGTCAGCATTTTGCAGAGGCAAAGACCAGACACACACCCCCCCTCAGGGGTCTTCAATGTAACTAGAAGTGGGTAAATCAAAGGCCAAAGCAAAGGGTGGGAGGAAGAGAACTGCACTAACGTGTACAGTGCATGCACGCACGCACGCACGCACGCATGAGTGTGACACACACACACACACACACACACACACACACACACACACACAGTGATGGGGCTTTGGAGGAAAGAGACAAGAAAGGTCTGATCTTGCCTGTCAGGTTTTGAGCACACAGTAGGTGCTTGTATTTCATTTTCTAGGCAGTAAGGGAATGAGTGCAGGGCTGTCTTTAGGACGGGCACAGAGAGGAATTAGGGCCGGGGAAGGTGCTGAAGGGACGTGAAGAGAGCCTTCGCTCCCCTTTCTCTGCTCGTGACACCACGCTGGGTGCTGGGCGCTGGGCGCTGGGTGCAGGGGTGGGCGGGACTCTCCTGGGGCGGGTGCTGCTGGGGTGCCTCTCAGCCTGTCGTGTTGACGCTTGCGGCAGGCCCGGGCTGCTGTAAACACCCATACGTGACTCTCCTGCAGGGTCTCCGGGTTGCCAGTGATTCTGGCCATCTGCTCACATGGCATCGCGCCCAAGCCCAGTGCCTTGGGAACCATGCCAGGCAATGATTGGTTCTCAGGCATGCCCCTCAAACCAGGCGAGGGGCCTCCTCTTCCCAGGGTCCCCTGGAGAGCAGGGAAACAAAAGACAGATTTCTTTTTAGAAGAAAGAAAAGATCAGTTTCACTTAGGATTCAGCACAAAACAAGAGTTGGGGAAGAAACAGGGAAGGGGAGCATCTGTGGAGTCCCGAATATTCACAAGCTGGGGTCTGGGGGTTGCAGGAGGGAGTTACCATGCTTCACGCTTAACACATCCTGCAAAAGTCACGATTTCCTCTTAAGATGTCCCGTCTCCAACCACCCTGGAAGCTCAGTCTCTGCAGGCCTGGAAGAGGCCAGAGAGGCCAGTGAGGTCAAGAGAGACCCAGAGAGGCTGGATGGAGCTGAGAGGCCAAGGGAAGCTGGTGAGGGGGAGTCAGAGAGGCCAGGGGAGGCTGGGGGCAAATGACTGAGAGAAGCCAGGGGAGCCCAGAAGAAGTCAGGAGAGGAAGAGAGAGGACAGGAGATGCAGAGCGTTCCGTGAGAGGCAAGGAAAGGCCGGGAAGTCTCCTCTCTGGAGAAGGTGCAGGTGTCACTGGCCTGAGAGTCCGTTAGTCTTAGCCACTTGGGAACCATGTATCCCTGGGTGACCTCTTAGCTTTTCTGATTTAAAAAATCAAAGGTGACACGCACACACAAAAAAAGGGATTTAATGAGACAGGGAAAAACCTTGTCATGTCTTTGTGAAGCAGGAAGAGCTGGCACTAGGCATGTGTCATGCACATGTGTGCACGATTGTGTATTTCGGTGCAGCCCTGGGCACACGGGACCTGTGTGGACCCCTCCACGTTGTTCTACCTCGTGCCTGTGTCTGAGGGCACACACGTGGAGGATGGAAGTGTGCTCCCGTGCCTTTGTGCTTCTCCAGCCCACCAGCTAACCTCTGGTGAGGTTTGGAGTTATGCCTTATTTCCCAGCCATTGTCCCCTCAGGCCAGGCCAAGTATAGCATGCACGAGCCACCCCCACTCAGTGTCCAGCTGGCATGTGTCAGGGGCTGGCATTCGTTTCAAAATTCACAGCAGAAACAAGCCTGGTTAGGTTATGAGGTGCCTGACTTTTCTGTTCTGCCCCGTGCCAGGCAGGAAGTCACTCGTAGGCGAGGGGACAGTACTAGGAACTTCTCCTTTACTCTCGGTGACCCTGTGTCCTTCCTGTGCTGCTCCACACCAAAGGAAGTGGCTGGGGTCTGGGGACAGGAGAGTAAGAGACAGAGATGTGCCATCCATCCTCATATCCAGCTCACTGCAGTGCCTCTTCCTACACCAGGCCTGCACTGCCTTATTCAATGGAACATTTAATTACACCAAACATCTAACACACAAGGAAAGTCAGATGGGAAGTCTGCACCCCGCTGAGCCTCCCGGAAGTAAGGGGGAGGCAGTGTTGTTCCATATGCCAGTGTGGGTGTACATGGCCCCAGGCATGGGAGTGTGCGTGCGAGCCTGTCTTCCTGCATGCTTGGGTATGCCCGCGTGTGCAGTCTGTGCACATCTGCCTGCCATGTGCCCCGGGATGGGGGGCAGGGAGCTGCCTGGGTATTAGTGTGTGGGCCTCTGTCATCTGTGTGGTTGTACACATTGGCATGTGTCAACCTGTGTGATGCACCTGTGTACCTGCACTCAGAGTGTGTATGCAGGTGTGTATATCCACTGGATGTGTGTGTGTGTGTGTGCGCGCGCGCGCACCTCTGTGTGGATGTGGGTGACTTCGTGGACCTGAGTGTGTCTCTCCACAGATCCTGTCTCTAGATGTCTATCTCTGTCAAGACTTGTAGCGATAGATGACATCTGCCCAACTCCTACCCGCCAAAGCTTGTGCTTTCTACCCTAAAGAACCTAGAACGGAGCAACCCGGTAAGGCAGACACTTGAGAATAACAATTCCGTCCCAGCCAAACAGCACAGAGCAAACTGATTCTCCTGCACAGTTTGAAGACTCCATGTTTCTACCCCATCATTCCACGGTGACCCTCGCCTTTTAATCCTCACCACGATGGGCTACCAGAGAAGGTGTCAGGCAAGGCCTACAGGAGAGAGACAGGCTTGTGTCATTGGCCAGGGGTAAGAAGACACCTACTCCAAGGACAGTGACTCCTCTTATAGGGAGCTGAAGACTTCCCAGCCTCACCTGCTGTAATCAGAGCCCCTCAGGAAGGTGCCAGAGAGGGCTGAGTGGGGAGGTAGTTCTCTCCCCTGGCACCAATGAAGCAGTGAGTACCCATGCAGCTTTTCAGAGGAGTCAGCAAAGAAAGGCTTACTATAATCAAGAGTTCTGTTATATGGCATGCAAAACACAAGCATTTCAACTGTTTTGTCATAGCAAAATAACAACAACAAAAACAAACAAACCTAGGAAGCTGTGAAATCTGATGAGAAAAAACACAAATACAAAATTGAGATAGCAGAGATACTTGAATTATTTAAAATTTTAAGGCAGACTGGGTTCTCGTGGCTCATGCTTATACCAAGGGGGGCTAATATGTAGTTTACACAGAAAAAATTTTGAAACTCTAGCTCCAAAATAACCAGCAAAGCACCAAGTTGGCTGGGCTCTGGGCTCAAGTGGTAGAGCCCTGGGATAGCACCCAGGCCCAGAATTCAAGCCCCACAACTGACATTAAAAAAACACCACCAAGTTGGAGGTGTGGCTCAAGGTTGAGTACCAGCTATGAGGAGAAACACTGAGTAAGATATAGATTCTGAGTTCAAGCCTCAGTACCAGAAAAAAATGAAAATAAAATATATGAAATGTGTAATAAATATATACATATACTATATATTTTCATAATGTAATGTATAGAGTAATAGTATAATATATTAACATAAGTATAATACATTATCCATAAATGTTTGAGGCAGCAATCATAAAAAGGCATAATTATAAAATAACTTAAAACAAATGAAAAAGTAAAAAGTCATGGCAACGGAATAGAAAACATCAAAAAGAACCAAGTGGAAGATTTAGAAAAAAAAACCACAACAGAAATAAAAGTCTCCATGAAGCTCAACAGCAGAAGGGAGGGCAAGAGTAGCTCAGTAAGCTAGAAAACAGAACAGAAACATGAAAAGTGAAAAGCAAGAAAATAGGCTGAAAAAAAATACAATCAGGGCTTGTGAATTTGTGGGACTATAACAATGTAATGAAAGATTTAACATCACTGTCGCCAGAATCCTGAAAAAAGAACAGGGTCAAAGAAAAAGTATATGAAGGAATATTGACTTTAAAATACTCCAAATTTGGCTGGATGTGGTGGTTCATGCATGTAATCCTAGCTACTCAGGAGGTTGAGATCTGAGGACCGCAGTTCAAAGCCAGCCTGGGCTCAAAAGTCCATGAGACTCTTATCTTTAATTAACCATCAGAAAATCCAAACTGGTCCTTGGCTCAAGGGATAGGGTGGTAGCCTTGAGCTGAAGAGCTCAGGGACAGCACCCAGGTCCAGAGTTCAAGCCCCATGACCGACAAAACAAAAAATTAACCTGAAACAGAATAAACCCAAGGAAATACATTCCCAAGACCCATCATAGTAAAAATCTAGAAACTAAAGACATAGGAGAAAGATATTAAGGAAATCAGGAATAAAGACAGCACCTTACCTTCATGGCAAAAACCAAATGCGTGGACTTCTTATTAGAAATTGCAAAAATCAGAAGGAAATGGAGTGTGTGTGTGTGTGTGTGTGTTTGTGTGTGTGTGTGTGTGTGTGTGTGTGTGTGTCCTGAGGCTTGAACTCAGGGACTGGGTGCTATCATTGAGCTTTTGTGCCTAAGGCTAGCACTTTACCACTTGAGCCACAGTTGGTAGTTAGCTGGAAATAAGATTCTCATGGATTTTCCTGCCCTGGATGACTTCAAGCTACTGTCCTCAGATCTCAGCCTCCTGAGTAGCTAGGATTACAGGTATGAACTACCAGTGCCCAGCCTGGAAATGGGAAAGGAAAATCAGCCAATCCAGGATAATATATCCAGTGCAAATGTCTCAAAGACAGACAGAAACACAAAATATGCTCAAATTAAGAGTGAAAAAGGAAGTTCTCTAAACATAAGAGAATTGTTTTCCAAAAGTAATCTTGGAACAGGAGGGAGAACTCAGTAAGTAAAACTATGAGTAAATGCAATAGATTTTCCTTCTCCACTTCAGTTACCTAAATTGTGTTCAGTGACAGAAGTGAAATTTTAATAATGTGTAATGTAAATCAGGTTCTAAACTTACACAGAATAATAGTTGAGACTATGACATTATGAACAGGTGCAGCGAGATTTCTGCATGTAACCTGAGCTGGCATAATGATGATACCAGTAGATTTTAATAAGCAATGTGTATCTAATGCAATATATTCAGCAGCTTCTAAACTAAACCGTGCAAGGAGATGTACTCAAAAACACCAAAGTGAAATTCTAAAACAAGAAAGGCTTAACTAAGAAACCAAAGAAATGAAAAATTAGGAAAGAAGAAATCAGAAAAAAAGGTAAAGGAATACATTTAAGCCCTAACATGTCAATAATTACACTAAATGTAAATGATTGATTACATCAATTAAAAGAGATGAATCAACTATAAGATGCCAACAAGAAATTCACTTCAGATATTCTACAGACATTTTGAAAATACAAGGATGGAAAGAGACATGCAAACATATATCAAAAAGAAAAATAAGTGGCTATATTAGTATTAGATAAAACAGACTTTAGTGCAAAGATTGCATACCAGCAGGAGACACAGAAACCCTAAATATTCATGCATCTGACAGCTACTCAGGAGGCTGAGATCTGAGGCTCACAGTTCAAAGCCATCCCAGGTAGGAAAGTTCATGAGACTCTCAATTCCAACTAACAACTAGAATACCTAAAGTGGTGCTGTGGCTCAAAGTGGTAGAGTGGAGCTAGGAGTTTGGCCTAGTGGTAGAGTGCTTGCCTAGCATGCATGAAGACCTGGGTTCGATTCCTTGGTACCATATACACAGAAAAAAAAGCTGGAAGTGGTTCTGTCGCTCAAGTGGTAGAGCTCTAACCTTGAGAAAGCCCAAGGACAGTGCTCAGGCCCTGAGTTCAAGGGCAAGGACAGGCAAAAAAAAAAAGTGATAGAGTGCTAGCTTTGAGTAAAAAGAGCTCAGGGACAGAGCCAGGCCCTGAGTTCAAGATTCAAGCCCTATAACTGACACTAAAACCAAATTATATTCCCAGCAAGAAATTACAGAAATCCTGAAAGTTCATCATGAGACAACAAAGCTGCAGAATTTGAAGCAAAGCAGTAAAATTCTATATGACAGACAGCTAGGCACTGCTATTATATGCCTATATTCCTAGCTACTCCGGAGACTGAAATCTGAGAATCTCAGTTCAAAGCCAACCTGGGCAGAAAAGCCCATGAGACTCTTATTTCAATTAGCTGACCCAAATGTGAAAATGGAGATGTAGCTCAAGTGCTAAAGAACCAGCATAGAGCAAAAAAGCCAAGTGAGAGTAGAAGGCTCAGTTCAAGCCCTAGTGTGTGTTCTCTATCTCTATCTCTCTCTTTTTTCACTCTCTCTCTCTCTCTCCCTCTCCCTCCCCCTCTCTCTCCCCCACTTCTCTGTCTCTGTCTCTGTCTCTCTCTGTCTCTCTCTCTGTCTCTCTCTCTGTCTCTCTCTCTCTCTCTCTCTCTCTCTCTCTCTCACACACACACACACACACACACACACACACACACACACACACACACACCACCCCAGACATATACTGGGCAGAAAATCAGCAAAGAAACACAATAGCTCAGCCCCAACAAGAGCTAATTGATTGTACAGAACACTCTACCCCCAAACAGCAAACTATCCATTCTTTCAAGAGTCTACAGAACATATTCCATGGTAAGATGTATCATGGGCCACAAAGCATAAATCACAACAAATACAAAGTGAAATCATAGTGTGCCTTCTGACCACAATGAAATCAAGAACTGAATTAGAACTGGAAAGTCTCACCAAATACTCAGACACTAAGCAGGCTTCTGAGTAATACATGGGTCAGAGAAAATGGTGAGGAAAGTCTTAAAATACATTGAATAAAAGTGGAATTACAATGTATCAAGAACTGTGAGACCCCTCCAAAGCAGTGTGCAGAAGAAAATACCAGTATAGGTGTATATTTGAAAGGAGGGCAGATCAAATTGCAGCTTAGTCTTCCACTGCAAGAAATAGGTGGCATGTTTTCTCTATGTGAAAGCTAGAATTGGTTTATAAATATTTAAGTCAATGCCTTGGGTGTTATGCAAATGTGGTAGACTTAGGGGGAAACTCAAACAGTATAATTTTTTTTTTTTTTTTTGCCAGTCCTGGGCTTGAGCTCTCGAGGCTAGAGCTCCACCACTTAAAGCTCAGCACCACTTCCAGCTTTTTTTTTTCTATGTATGTGGTACGGAGGAATCGAACCCCGCCTTTGTGCATGCTAGGCAAGCACTCTACCACTAGGCCAAACTCCCGGGCCTCAGTGCAATTCTTTAGAAAGGTAAAATCGTAGTTTAACAAAATAAATGGAAATTGGTAACTGAAAGCAGTGGGGTGAGATCAAAGGAATGTGGGTAGAAAATGAAGGTGAGGATGAATGCAGTTAAAAAATTAATGTATACCCTACAAAACTAAGAAAAGTTAGGGAGGGGTGTGTTGGGAGGGCTGAGTGAGAATGTTGAAAGGGGTGGGATTGGTCAAGATACATTGTATTAAGCCGTGGTGGCTCATACCTGTAATCCTAGCTACTCAGGATTCCTGGCTGAGATCTGAGGATCAAGGTTCAAAGCCAGCCAGGGCACAAAACGACCTGAGACTCTGATCTCCAATTAACCTCTAGAAAACAGGAACTGGGGCTTGGCTCAAGGGTAAGGTGGTAGCCTTGAGTTGAAGAGCTCAAGGACAGCGCTCAGGGCAAGTTCAAACCCCAGGACCCACAAAAAAAAAAAAAAAAAAAGTGTCCAAGGACAATGCTCAGGCCCTGAGTTCAAGCCCTACAACCAACCAACAAACAAAAAGATACTGAGGAGCTAAAAAGAGTGCCCCCATTCTGAAGCAACAACCATCTTGTTGTTTATGTAAACTGTGAGTGACCCAAAAGTGCACATAAATTAAAGAAACAGAATTTTGGTGCCATTAAGTCCCAGGAACTGACCTGTCTGTGTTAAAATTAACCAGAACTCCCGTAAATTCAAGGGATGGCATTTGTTTTCTAAAGCCATAAAACTACCCTCAGACAGCTAATTAGGACTCTACTGGCATGGGAACCTCCTGTTAGCTTCCACTGCCCTGAAGTGACCCTAACCCCTACCTTATCTCACTCCAATAGCTGATAGCTGTGTTGCTGTAAATCTGTGGTCTTTGCCTTTAAAAGTCCTGTAAAAATGCAGGTTGCTGCCTCCTCCCGAGCTCCCACTAAGGGTGCCTAGGACAGAGGCCCTGAGCTAGCCCGCCTGAATAAAGCCTTGCTTTTGCATTTCGGAATGTCTGGTCTCTTTGGTGGTCATCCTGAGACTTGGGCATTACAATACATTGTATTTATAAACTGCTTTGTTGAATGGCAACTCTTTTGTTCAGCTCCTTAACGATAATAAGATATTTTTGAAAGATTTAAAAATTCAAAAAAAGAACCTAAAAGCAAAAGCAAAGCAAATAAAAAGCAAATGGGGGGCTGGGAGTTGGGCCTAGTGGTAGAGTGCTTGCCTAGCATACACAAAGACCAGGGTTCAATCCTCATTACCACATACATAGAAAAAAAGCCAGAAGTGGTGCTGAGGCTCAAGTGGTAGAGAAAGTCGAAGGACAGTGCTCAGGCCCTGAGCTCAAGCCCAGGACTGGCACAAAAGAAAAAAAAAAAAAGAAAGAAGAAATCAATGAAATTGAAAACAGAAAAAGAAGAGAAAAAAGTGAAAGTTGATCCTTTGAAAAGTTAATGAATTGATGAACCTCCAGCAAGGACTGATAAAGACAAAAGTATCAACATCAGGAATGAAAAAGGAGCTACTACAACAGACACTATAGGCATGAACACCAAAATAAGGAATGCTGTGAGCAATATTTAAATCTGAAAAATTAGGTAACACAAGCCAACTCCATGAAAAAAAACAAAACAAAACAGAAATTGCCACAGTTTACCCAAAATGAAACAGGTGGTCTCAAATTACCTTGTACATTAACTTTCAGCTATTAAGAAATTGAGTTTGCTGTGGGAAAAACTGCTCCATCCCCAAAGAATGAGATCTGTGTATGTAAATACAAAGAGAAAGGAACCAAAGATGAAAACCCAGTCCCAGAACAATGCACTGAGTGACATTTTGGTGGCAGAATTCCTAGATAGGATATATGCATGCATGTATATAGACGTGTGTTTCTATTCTTTGAATAGAGCCAAACCCCTGCTTGGCTTGCTGAAAAAGAGGATGAGGAATCCAGAAGTGGAGGAACTCTGAATTCAGCACGCAGCACCTATGTGGCTTCCTGGATGCTGTGTGCTGTGAGCAATCAGGACAGGAGGAAAGCAAGCCGCTGCCTGAGCCAAGTCAGAAGGCCTTTCTCAAGGTAGCACTTATGCTGAGCCCTGAAGGAGGGATGAGATCTGTTTGTCAGTCCCAGAGGGGGATGATGTGTGGTTACAGACTAAGGTTCCAATGACTACACTGGCCAGGGACAGAGGGGTCAGGGTAGCAACCTCAGCCCAGCTGCAGGGTAGGCAGTTCTCCATGAAGGTGACCAATCAGAGACCCACTTGGTTAAGACAGAGGGTCCAGATGGTATCCTCATTCTAATCTCCAAGCTGACTTTCTCCCAGCACTCTCTGAGGATCTAAATACCATCAGCTAAGAAATCTGTCCCTAGGTACTTAGCCTGTCACAAATTGATGCCAAGTGCAGTCTGTCCTCCTGTCCTTGCCAGTGTGGAAAGCAGGCATCCTTGTTCCCACTGACAGACCCAGAGGCCACCTGGGGGTCCTGAACCAGTGCCCAGGCCTCTGGAGAGCACAGGGCTTGACTGGCCACACCCCCACGGAAGGGGCCCCAGTGCAGGGAAGGAATGGGCATGTGCTAGTCTGGTCTGTATCTTAAGTGTCCTCCCAAAGACTGTGTGTCACCAGCCTGGGACTCTAGAGGGATAAGGTGCAGCCAGGAGGAAGGAAGTTAAGTGATTGGTAGGACTCCAACCATCTCCTGTCTTTTTGCTCCCTGGTCACTGTGAGTGAGCAGTTCTCTTCCACGATATGCTCCCCACGTGGTGTCTGCCCACCACAGGCCCGGGAACAAAAGAAATAACGTCAGGAACTATCGTCTGAAATAGCCATCCACAAGAACCTTCCCTCTTCCAAAGCTGATTGTCACCGGCTTTCTGTCCCCGTGAGAGAGGCTAACGGTGCCTGTTGCTTTGCACAGGAAGCACACAGATTCCACCCCAGAGCACTGAAACCCCAGAGTTGAGTTATGGAATCCAAACCTATAGAGAGGCTGTGAAAACCTTAAGGACAGATTGGGTTTCTGTTGGCCTGTCCCACGTGACTTCTTGGTATCTCCCCATCATGTCATTTCATCAAGTCCTGACAACTCTACCCAGCTTGATTGCTTATCCCTGTTTTCAGGAAGGGCAAACTAAGGCATGGAGAGGGCCAGGAGTTGAACTTGAACTGCATTCGGAGCTGTGAGGTTAGAAAGGCAAATGGAACACACATACACGCACGCACGCACGCACGCACGCACCCCACCTTCCACCTCTAGCTCAAATCCCAAGGAAGGGACTCAGCCTCAGTTCTTCCCTTTGGAGCGGCTCAGTCCCTCCACATCCTTCTTTGCACTGTAGCTGGTCACACACTCACTCTCATTAGACACCCAATGTGTGAGCCATTGATGGCATCCACTTACAGATTTCAGGAAGCTTGGCGCTGGCCTGGTCAGAAGTATTTTCCTTGGCACACCAGCCAGACCCTGTATTGTGTTTTGTTATTTCATTTTGTTTGTTTTGATTGGCAGCACAAGGGTTTGAGCTCATGGCCTTGTACTCTTGCTTGCTTGGTTCAAGGCTGGTGCTATCACTTGATAGCTATCTAGCTATCACTTAAGCCGTCTGATCCCCCCCCCCCTCATAAGGGTTGAACTCAGAGCATGGACACTGTGCCCAAGGCTAGCACTCTACCATTTTGAGCCACAGCACCACTCTGGTTTTCTGGTGTTAATCGGAGATGAAAATCTCATGAACTTTCCTGCCCGGGCTGGCTTTGCACTGCAACTTTCAGATCTTATCTTCTTGAAAGTTCTAGCTTTTTTGTGGTTCATGGGAAATGTGAGTCTCACAGATTTTCCTTCCCTCCATTGGCTTGGAACCATTATCCTCAGATCTTAGCCTCCAAAGTAGCTAGGATGAATTATAGGAGTGTAAAATCTGGGCCCAGCAATTGTCAGAGTGTGTGTGTGTGTGTGTGTGTGTGTGTGTGTGTGTGTGTGTGTGTGTGTGTGTGAGAGAGAGAGAGAGAGAGAGCGTGCACACACACACACACACACACACACACACACACACACACACACACACGCCAGCATTGAGACTTGAATCCAGGGTCTCGTGCTCTCAGTTGGCTCCTTCCTCAAGACTGGGACTTTACCATTTGAACCACACCCCCCACTCCGTTTTTTTTTTTTAACTCTAAAGTAATAGCAACAGTAAAAATGGAAATATTTCACATAAAAGTCTATCTTTTCTCCTCTTGAAAATCGGCAAGATCTGGCTCCTTGGTGTTGCATTCCCTCATGGGCAGCAAGGGAGAGGAGCCGGGTGACAGGGTCCCCGGAAAGGATTGTTATTGCTCTGTCACCACAGCCACTCTTCTGAGCTGTCTCCACTCACCTACCCACTTGTTCTACGCAGCCTGGTGACCGTGGCTATTACTGCAAATGCTTATGCATTCATTCAACAAACACAAATTGAGCACCTAGGGAGGGAAAGTGGGAGAAAAACATGGGAAGAGGTAACAGTGTTCAAGAAGTATATACCCACTACCTCATGAATGTAACTTTAACCCCTCTATACAACACCCTGACAATAAAATTTAAAAAAAAAATTGAGGACCTACTGCATGAATTCAAGCAGAGAAGAGGAAGGGCTCTCTGCCCTTCAATTGACCCTGAAGAAACTTCAGCACGTGATTGAGGCACCTAATGGGAAAATTAAGATTAAAAAATCATTTCCTCTATAGCATTTTTATTTGATCCTTGGAAATACTGCCCTAACACCACTAAACATATAATGGAACAGCTAATCTGTTCTACACCTTCCATTCGTTTATACCCCCAATATTTACTAAGTGTGTACTATGTCCTCCTGGGGTAGACGGGTCCCGGGGAGCAGCACGGGTGGAGCACGGCAGCCTCTTCTCTTAGAGGTCCAAGGGGACGCTGGTGGCAGCCTTGCTGCAAAGAGATGGAACCGTACACCGCGCCCAGGGCGAGTCACCCAAGGCTCATCATTGGACCCCGGGGAAGGGGATGGCCTAGCCGGGGAACAGCCAGCAGGTCTCTGGGGCGCAGCTGCAATGTGTGGGTGGCCAGGGACAGGTTGGGCCCAGCAGCCTCCTTCCTCCAGCCTTGGCACAGGCCTCTCGCAGCCTCCCCGGGTCCTGGCTTCTGCCTCCTCTTTTCAAGGCGATGGGGGTGGGGACCCCAGTTTTGAGCTACTGGGGCTGGGTGGGGCCCGTGACTGGGCTGGGCATTTAAAGTAGGAGCGGCCAAGGCAGGTGTAAATTATGCATAGCTATTTCTGGAAGCTTCTCAGATTTCTCAAGAGAGAGAAATTAATTTGCCTGTTTGGGCAAATAACACCAATTTTTTTTTCCCCCTGCTTAAGGTCATTTTGTTAAAATAAAATTGATTAACGTTCTCTTTTAAAGTTTAAGTAGAAACTGCTCGCACGTATTTTATGCACAGAAGCGCGGTTTGCGCCCTTCAGTAATTAATAACTGCACAAATAAGTTCACACCATGCAGTTCTCGCTCAGCTCGCGGCCCTGGCAGGGCCCGGTGGGCGGGGCTGGTGAGCCGCGTGGGCGGGGCTAGAGGCCAGCCGGGCCAATCGGGGCTCAGGGAAGGCGGGGGCGGGTCCGGCCGCTGGGCAATCCGGGGCGTGGTCTGCTGCGGGTCCCGCAGAGTTCTAGCTCTGGTTCTGTTCCCGGTTTCCACGCGTGTCTGCGAGCAGAGGAAGGGCGCAGAGGGCGGCGGCCGGAAAATGCAATGCAATGCTGTGTGGAGGCCTCTGCCGAATGGTTGCAGGGGCTGGGCACCCTCGTCTTCTCGCTTTGTCCTAGTTAATGCCGACGTGGGGACACACGGGCTTTGGAAGAAAGGTAGTCACGAAAGGGACGGTTTGGATCTGTCCACCTTACCTCTTCATGCGCTCAGAGCCTTGCGGAGAAGAACTATTTCATTCTTTCTTCGTTTTAGCAATGAAAACCTGCAGCCCAGAGAAGTGAAGCGTCTTGCTTTACGTTGCACAATTAGCTAAGGGACAGATGTACCCCTGTAATCCCCAATTTTAGAAAGCTGAGGCAGGAAGGTTGTGAGTGGAACTCTATCTCAACAGGTAGAGCACTAGCCTTGAGTGAAAAAGCTAAGGGACAGCTCCTAGATCCTGAGTTCAAGTCCCATAGCACACACAGACTCACACACACACACACACACACACACACAAAATTTGTGGCAGTCTGTGAAATTTTATCCTTCCCACGTCCTGGTGATGGGAATGTTGATGAAATAGCTGGAGCTCTAGGAACCACTTTGAGCCTGGGATAATTTACCCCCCCCCCCATTAAATCACTCACATCTTCTACCTCTTCCCCATCAGAACAACTGTGACCTTCTTTATCCTATGACTTTATTGATATTACTTGAGACTTGACTTCGGAAAAGAGAGAGACTAAAAGGATTTGTCTCCCAAACGTTTATCTCTGGTCACAGGGCCATTGCTCTACCACTCAGACTTGATCTTGGTCCACTTAGGCCTGGCAGGGGATGGAACTCACTACACACACCACACTCCAAAGATCTATCTACCTGCTCAGCACTCTGCATTTCTGCTTTCCTAGTTAGTTCCTACTTTAACTTTCAACCCCATTTTTCATTCTTGGTTCAGGTCAGTAAATCACTTGTCTAAGGAGGAGCCTTTGACAAGGCACAGAAAGGCTCAGTTATGGTAATTTATGTATATAAATTCGTGTGTGTGTGTGTGTGTGTGTGTGTGTGTGTGTGTGTGTGTGTGTGAATGAGTACTGGAGGAGTTGAATACACTGCGAATCCCACATGAAGTTAGAGGGCCTATTCTCCATGGCCAAGGTACTGAACAAAAATTTCACAACAGCTTCTCTTCCCGGGCCAACATTCTTACCCACTTGCTTTCTGGAAGCTCTAGACCCGGAATAGTTCTGGGGCCCCGGGTTCTGGTCCATTTCCAGACCTAGGCCCAGTTCCTCCACTCATGGAGCCAGTTGAATGTGACAACTTATATCTGAAATGCAGCCACCATGAGCCACAGGCTTCCTTCCATTCGACTTGTCCACCCCAAAGCCAAAGGCAACGGGGGGAGGGGGGGAACAGGCACCCCGGATCCCCCTCCAGGTGGCTCAAGCCCCTCGTGTCAAGACACACAAGCTCACAGCCCACCCCTGGCATCATTTCAGAGGCCTTTCCTTGATCTGCCTGGCTACCCCCGGGCCTAGGAGCTGGGCAGGATACAGTTCCCTCCAGCCTGGGGAGCTGGGGGCTCCATGCATTCTCCTCTACCCTAGCATTGTGGAAAAATTCAAGTGGAAAAATTCATAGTGGAAAAATTCAAGTCCTAGCCAGGGCCTCAGTGTCCCCCTGCCAGCTCCTTCCCTGCAGAAAGCCACAAGGGGCTCTCAGCTGAGAACAATGGGGCCGGGCAAAGGGGGAGTCGATGGGGTTCCCAGGCGCCATAAACCTCATTACCTCCCAGTCCCCGAGGCCGCCTGTCTCCTTACCCAAGGCAGCAGCCGGCTTCGCTGCTGATTCCCACACGGCGTGAAAAGCTCTTGAACCCCCTGCTGTATTTTTAATGGGGGCAGTGACTAATTTAGCCCTGTGCCACCAACCGTCAAATCAAATCTTCTATTGGTACTTACTGAGGGCTCACCTGGGCTCCTTGGGGTTCAAGATAAATCCAGAACTGGCAGTGGCAACTCTGGACGCAGACTGGTCCTGTTGTTGCTTCAACACTGCCTCAGGATGGGCGTAGCTATAGACATGCCTGGCTGCCCAGCCTGGCACTGGGTACCTTTGGGCATCGTCAATGTCCACTCTAGGGCCACTGCCAAGTCTCTAGAGAGTGACAATGGCCTTCTCCTGCCTTCATCTTGCAGGAGGCAGGTGCCCTGAAGTTTAGAGGTGACATCTCTATTTAGAGGCCACTGGCAGATGCTTCTCTGAGATGTCTTTGAGAAATGGACCCCCTCCCCAGGCCATTACAGGTGGTGGTGGCAAGGGACACTTGCACAGGCCACCAGAAGCCCCCTGACCTTGGAGGACTCTGGGTCAGGGAGTAATTGCTCCAAATTCCACGCCCAGGACTCCATCTTACAGTATAATTAGGTGCAATCTGTCTGGCCTGTTTCATTTCCGCTCTGTAGAGGGTAATAACCAATTTCCTCATCCCTCGTGGAAAGTTGGCCCAAGAGAGCTTCCTCGTGTGGATTCTGGTCTCTGATTGATGAGTCAGTCCAGCACCAGTGTGATCAAGAGACCCAGGCAGCCAGCTCCAAGGTGGCCCTTTGATGGCCCCAGGGTCAGGGCAGGTGGAGGCAGAGACAGGTTCCCTGGAAGCAAGCACGCCTGAGATTCTTCTCCCCCCCCCCCCCCCCGCCACCCGTGCACCTGTCAGTCTCTGTTTAGTCCTGGCTTTGCCACAGGCCATACCTACTTCTAGTCTGGAGCCCCACACCTGGATTGTAGGTGCTAAAGAGCTGTCCTTCCCCCTGCCAGGTCCACACCTTGGCCAAAGCTTGAACTCAAATGCTCCTTGGAGTTCTTGGTGTGTAGTCAAGGTTACCCATGCAACTATCTGGGAAAACCAGTTCAGTAGCAGGAGGCATGGGGGAGAAAGGAGGAAGTAGCCAGGATGAGCCTCCATAGGCTTAGGAGATGCTGTTTCTCCATCCAGGATCAAGAAGGCCAGGGTATTTCTCCTCTCTGGTTCTTTCCCTTTTGACTTGAGTGATCACAGCTCATCCAATGGGCAGGGAATAAGCTAGGTCTAGTGTGTGCAGGAGCCTAGGGCATGGGAGGGTACAGGGGAACTCCCGGGACACCCTTCCTGCCACCCCCACCCCTGGATCCCAGCTGAGGAGAGAACCAAGCCACCTCTGCTCATCGCATGGATTCCCTTTATTGAATTGAACTAGTTACTGAAGTCAGATCAAGTCACATTTAAAAGCAGACCATCCAGTTGCACTGAAACCGATTATATTCATTACATAGTTTTAATCACTGTCCGGTGAACTGGCAAATCCAATCAAAGCATTAGTCTTTAATTAAAAAAAATTAAAAGGAAATATTCAGACAATAGCCAAGCAATCACATCACGATGCACAATTACCTAGAACTGCAATTAAAAAGTAGTTAACCGAAGGGGGAAGGAGGGGGGGGAGGAAGAAAACAAGAAGAAGAAAAAATAAAGCAAAGCAAAAAAAAAAAAAAACAACAAAAAAAACCACTAATCTTTTCTTAAGAAAAAAAAAAAAACCTATCAGTATAATACATGAAGGAACAGAGGACAATAGCCTCAAAAAGCAGGTTCCTCTAACACTAGAAATGTAGTCTGAGGCAGAAAACTCTAAAAAGCACACTAGCTGGAGCAGGGCAATAAAAAATACTGAGCATGGAATACTTTTAATCTCTGCCATTAATATTCATTTCCAGCTGCTTATAATAGCAGCGCCTCATGGCCAAATCATTAGAGTTTTACATCTGGGTTGCAAATGACACTTTGATTGGATGTAATGTTCAAATGGCCCTCCCCACGGCGTCTCCGGCAAGCCTTCTGCGGAGAGGTGTCCTGTCGCGCGGTCTCTCACTGTGCGTGCTGGCTCATCGTGTGGTTCTGCAAAGGCAAAGAAAGGAGACACGCATGAGGGCAGAAGAATGGCGAGCAAGCCTGTCCCCTCCCACCTGGTGCCCAGACACCGAGGCTGCAGCAAAAGAGACTCGATTATTACAAAACAAAATGCAACAAGGAAAAAAGTGCCCAGGAGACGCAGCTGCCAAGGCACCATGTTGATTCGGGGGGCTTGGGGATCGGTTCCTGTCACTGCCAACCTGGACTCCTTGCAAATTGTTTTTATTTTTATTATTTTTTTTCCAGACCGTTTCAGGTCTTACCATGGGGATGAGCTTATACAGAGGGCAAGGAGAAGTGCTGGGCAGGAATTATAAACATCTCTATTTCCCTCCAATGAAGAGCAGGAAACTTGGTGACGCCGGCAGCCTGGCCCTATGTCCCTCTCCATCCTTCCCTAGCTGCTCTGAGCCTCACAGAGGGAGACAGCAGATGTGCAGAGCAGCTCTGCAGCCAAGAAGCACCCGAGTGGGCACAGACGTGCGGAGGCGGTGGGGTGGTGAGGTGCCTGCAGGATGGGTCACCCAGCAGGGAGGGTCAGAGATGAGCTCCACCACGGGGGTTCTGGGAGCCTGCCTGCATGGTCATATGACACAGCTAGGGCTACATGAAGGGATGCTGTGCAGTTTGGCTCGATCCACCAGGGAAAACCAGGGCCCAGGTGGGACCCTGCAGCCAAATGCTTTCCTTTAGCCACAGCCCATGGCCTGTCTTCCCTCCTGCCAGCAGAGCTGATCTGTTTCCTTCCCAGCCAGCAGCCTGAGGCTGGGGTGGGAGGGCGGTGGGTTTTGGCTTCTGAGCCAACAGTCTTTTTCCTCCCTTCTCTCCCCGCCTCCCAGCCCCCAGTCCCTGTGTTGCAAATTCAGACATATTCCATCCTAAGCCTCAGGTGTTGCTCCATCTCAGGAAACCTGGAGAAAAGCAACGAAGTTCTCCAGAGACACAGGATCCAGACCACTGATCTTCTACAGCTTCTTAGGGATGCTTCTGCCTCCCAGGCTGGCACCCCCAGGGGCCCAGGGACCCTGCACAGGCTGGGAAGTGACATGCAATTCTGCCATTGACCACTGGAGGGCAGAAGTGCTGACCTCGCTCCCTTCCCCCCTCCCCTCCCCCCCCCCCCTCTCTCTCTCTCTCTCTCTCTCTCTCTCTCTCTCTCTCTCTCTCTCTCTCTCTCTCCTGATTTCCAGGTCTGGCTGTGAAGCGGCCCAGAGGATGGACACAGCTTCTGCTGGAAGCCAGGGGTCCGGGAGAGGCATAGGACACGGTCACTTTATGGTACAAGGCTCTGTGGCATATACTTCACACAATCATACTAAAGTAGCATCCATGGTGATATTGCTGAGTCCTCCAGCTAGCTCGCCGCCCCCAGTACTCCACTCGCACAGAGAAGGTGCTTGCTGGTGGCATCCACAGTACCAAATGTCAATTACATACTCTTCATGGGAACTGCAGGTATAGGCCAACATGTTATGTAGGCCAGCATGTTATATGGTATCCCAGGCATATTCTTGTCGTGTGTGTGTGTGTGTGTGTGTGTGTGTGTGTGTGTATCTGTCTGTATGTCCCTGCTGATGGGAAGTTGTTGAGGTGAGGGGCAAAGAATCCTATGTGGACAAGGAATATGAGAAGGTATCATGGTTGACTAAGGCCAAAATGGGGACCCAGCACATGGGGCACCCTTGGGACTCATTGGGAGTGTAGACTAGTGAAGTATTTCCACAAACAGAGGAAAGCCAGGCATGATATTGAATTTCCGCAAAATCCTAGAGGCTCTCATCCTATCTAATCAGGAGGCGGAGGTCTGAGGATCCCAGTTCAAAGTCAGCCCAAGCAAGAAACTCTGTGAGAATCTTATCTCTAATGAACCACCAAAAAGCAAGAAGTGGATCTAGCCTTGAGTGAAAAAGCTAAGGGACAGCCCCACTACTGGTATGTACACACACAGACACACACACACAAATCCAGGTGGACTCCCAGCTTCTGGGGCTGGGGGAGGGGTGAAGGGTGTCTGGTGTCCTGTGGACAGGATAGGACAAGGCCCAGTGCCACATCATCCATACTTGCTCAGGCAGGTGCTGTTGATGGAGATGTGGAAAACCACATCTAGACCAGCGATTAGGACAATGTAAGACTATCCACTGTTCTTCTAGGTAAAACAGTGACAATCCTTCTCACTTAAGGGGCAGCAACCAATGGTTCTTAGATTAGACTCAGGAACGTCTTTCTAAGAGAGTTCTGAGAAGAGTAAAACATTCCTTCCCTGAGGTTTTATTCTAGGAACAAAAGCCCAGGATGCCACCATGGATGGAAATGTCAAGAACATCATGCCCAGAGGGGACGAGGCACCAGAATTCTTTCAGCAGAACATTTCTAAGTGCCTGCTGTGCACTCTGCTCCAGGCCGCACAGTGAGGAGTCGAGGAGGAGGAGTCTTTCCTGGGCCCACCCTTCAAGGGGTATGCCCTGGGCTGTGAGTGGTGGCTCGGCAGGGTGACCCAGGTCATAGGCAGTGTGTGCTGGGAAGCCTAGGACAAGGCAATCTCTGGAAGGGGGGATGGTGACAACCCCTTAGTCACCCAGCGCCAGCATACCAAGCAGCCCTGAAAAAAGTAAGAGTCCCTTCTGCGTGGGGGGGGGGGCGGGGTGCTGATGCTCCATCAAGCATTCCTGCGTCTCCTCCTGGCAGTTCTCACAAGGGTATTCTGCCTTCATGTCTATTTCTCTGTTTATGCCTGTGCTATATTTAGCCCCTTCCAAGAAGGAAGAAAATCGGGGTTTTTTTTAAGATGCCATCGACCCCCAGATGCAACACTTCCTGGTACCATCTAGGCTGGAGGTGGGACCTGGGCATGAGACTGGGAAGAGCCTGGATGACAGCCTGACATCTGCCTGTGCGCGCTCTCTCGCTCTCTCTCTCTGTGCCAGGGAGTCACAGGTGTGGGGCAGAGAAGCAGGTGAGGAAATGAATCGAAGTGGGAGGAGAGAGTGGTATGGCTGGTGGCTGAATCAATGCCCTTGGCAGCCTTTGTGTGCTTCATCCTGATGCAGGGCACACTCTGTGGCAAGGACACTAGTTAGTGGTGGCATGGGCATCTGCACACTGCCAGTACTGGGTCAGGCCCATGAATGTGTCATGCCCAGATGCTGGCTCTATCTCACCCTAGCCTTTGCAGGAACCAAGTCCTGTCAGTCCTTATTTACCTACCATTCACCCCTTCATCCACCCAGTGGACGTGTGCCCTCTCCCTGCTGGGTGACAGGCCTTAGCTCCTCGCTTGGAATTCATCAGGGAAACGTTCCTGCTCCCGAACTCAATCCAGGTACATATTGGTAGTGTGGGAGCCTGGTGGTGGTCAGACTGTCTGCCCTAATTCACTCTGAATGGCCTGGCTGGAGGCTCGGTTCTGGTCCAGCACAAAGGCCTGAACATGCATGCCCGGGCTTTCCCTGGCCTGCAGCACATGATCATGGTGCTAGTTTTTATTCTCTGGCCTTGGACTGGACCCAGCACTGTCTCCCTTCATCAGTGTCATGTGGGGAGAGGAAAGGTGCTTCCCCATGCTGGCTGCTTGGGGCCAGCATGTCCAGCTATGGGCTGGCAAGAGTTCTCTGAACTGCCCATCAAGCCCCAGCACCTCACTTTGCCCAGAGCACCGCTCTCCTTGTGTCCACCAGCGCCGGTCACAGCCCCATCTCCCACAGCAGGCAGTAGGCTAAGATGGGCTAAGCCCTGTGTTCAAGCCATGGCTTGCCACTGGTCCACTATGTAGTCTTACCAAAAGTCTCTGACCTCTATCTGGAATGCGTGGAGCAGCTGGGAGGCGATGTGCATGAGTACCCCAGACTGGCACAGAGTGTGCCCCACAGATTTCCATATTGGGGGCACGGCATTGCTCCCTGACGGTACGCCTGGACTGAGCAGAGTGGGGGCCTATAGGAAGGACAATCAGAGAGGTTTGATGGACAGCAGCAGTAGCCATCTGCCTCTCTGTCCCGTCTGGCAAGGTCTCAGGACTCCTCAGAACATAGTCCAGTCGTGGGTAGCCCTGCCCCCAGGTCAGCAGGCATCTAAGAAGGGCTTCACCATCCTTGCCCCCTTCTCTGCTTTGACCTCCAGGCCTCTCAGTCACTCTCATCTCCACAAGAGAATAGGGTCGTGTGTCTGGTGGGAGAGGGAGGGAGCGACATGCGCACATCCACTCGTTCATTTACTGCACGGATGTTCAGACAGTCTGGCTGCCATGTTCTGGACTAAGCAATGAACATCCAGCGGTTGGGAAGTCCTGGTCCTAGCTTGGTTGCGAGGCAAGGGTAGCTAGATTCATAGACACTGAAGATCCTATGAAGACACAAAAGTTCTGGCTCTGGCCCCCGAGTCCCTATAACAGATTCAAGGAACATCTAGCCCCACCCAGGCGGCCCCACCCACTTGCTCCCAAAGCCCACCTGCACTCTCCTGGCTTTTGACATAAGCACCTTCCTCTGCCTCCCTGATGGGGAGAGGTGGTGGCGGCGACCTTCCTCCATCTCCCAGGCAGAACTGGCCATATGGACACTAGCCTGGAGATGTGACTGACACCGATAATGGCCACAGTTCAGTGACTGAGGCTCCCTACACACCAGGTACCTCCTTCACAGTTGGTTAATATTCAGTCATCCAAGCCCGGTGGCCACCCTGTATGCGCTCAATACTCTCTGCCTGTCCCTATTGTACAGACGGGAACACTGAGGCACGCAGAAGCCGGGTCCTGCAGCTGGGAATGGAGCGTACGGATCACCGTGCAGTCAGCAGAGGCTCCTCTCTGCCTGTGAAATGTGAAAAGTGCAACATATGTTGGGGGAACAATGAATAATTCAGCCTGGCAGAAGTACAGGGTATGCGTTACGAAGACAAGGCTGGAAAGGAAGTTGGGCGCCTTATTGATGAGACTCCATGATGCCAGACAAGGCAGCTTGCCCTTAAATCTGGGCCATAGGGAGGCATAGAAGGCATCTGAGCTGTTGAGTTCCATAAGCCACAAGACAGAGGGAGAAGGTCATGCTTCTGGTCCAAGAGGTGCCTCACCAGAGCCCCTCTGTACCCGTTTCCCTCCACTTCACCCCACCCCCACCCCTGCACACGTGCTGCTGTCTTTCCCTTTGGGGAAGAACCAGCACAGGAGGCCCTGCTCCCCGTTTCTGCTGTGTATCACCTGGGTAGCCCCTCTCTGCTTGCGAGCACTTATTTTTAGAAGTGTTTGACAATCGTCCAAGGGTCTAAGACGAACAGATGGCCTGTCTTAAAGGCTCGTATGTTCGCTAGTTTGCACTTCTGACAAACGGTATGCACACTTGAGAGTGCCCCATAAACAGTGTGCAATGAATACTCAGAACACAATTTAGCTAATGCACGTCATTAAAATTAGGAGTGAGTGATGGCCGGGGCTCCCTCTAAATGCCCGCCCGTGACGTGGCTGCTTCCATGGATGTACCCCACTTCTCCCAGCAGCCTGTCCAGCCTCATCCCCACAGGGCAGGGAGAAAACAGCCCCAGCCATGGCGACTCCACCCTAGAGCGGGGTCAGTGGTCCACTGGCCTGGGAGAAAGCCCCAGAGTTTGAACAAGGCAGAGGGAGATTAGCAGGCTGGTGTGTGCAGAGGGGGCACACAAGGGAGGTTTTCCTGTCCCTGCCTCTCAGACATCCTGTCTGTCATTCAGAGCAATAAGAGGTGAGCATCAAGAACTCTGGGCCTGGAGAGAGAGCCCAGTAGCCACAGGCATAGGTGGGGCAAGGGGAGCATCTGAGGGTCTCTAGGTTCAGGGACCCAGGTCCCCTGGGGAACAGGAAAGCTGTATGTGAGGGCCCTGGCCCAG
Organism: Megascapheus bottae; assembly: GCF_031878675.1. NCBI lineage: Eukaryota > Metazoa > Chordata > Mammalia > Rodentia > Geomyidae > Megascapheus > Megascapheus bottae. Next base: position 25,538,154 of record NC_143532.1, on the reverse strand, counting down.
ATTCCTTTTGTGAGAGTTCACCAAGGAGCCTGCCTGCGTGCCTGCCTGTTTTCTTTGCTTGCAAGGGGTCCATGCAGAAAGGGGTGGCCTCTCCCCCAATCCTTCCACTTGTCCCTACCACACCACAGATGGAAGCAAGTGCCTGACCAATTACCAGTTCCAGAAACAAGGAAACATCTTCCCTGGGAGAAACTATTGTTGTGAAAATAGAAAAAGCCCAATAATGTCCCAAGGGGACAGATTGTGTCCTGGTACTTTTTGGAAATGAATCCACTGGAGGATAGATTATTAGGAGGGAGCCAGAGCTTCCATTCGGATCCCAGTTGTAAACAGGCCCCCACTCAGAGTCACCCAACAAAACAAAAGAACTAATATTACCCACCCAGGGGACCACAGACGCTGGGGAGCCACATTTCACACACAGATGTGCCTCGCTGGTGTGTTTGTGAGCAGAGGGTAGAGAGTGAGAGGCGTGCAAGCGAGTGCCATGGCTGTTGTCACAAGCCAAGACAGATGAACTATTTCTGGGGCTGCTTAGCGTGTTGTTTCCTCCCAGGCAAGAGAAAGCATGGGTGACCCTGAGGCCTGCTGTGACTCTGTTTCCTCAAAGAAGGGTGGAGGTCCCCACTCCGTAGGCTCCTCGGGGTCAGAGGATGAGGCAGATGCGGAGCTGAGGGGAGTTGAGAGCTTCAGCAGTGACAGGTAGGGTGAGTCTGACTCCACTTGTATGAATCATGGCCTGGCTGGGCCACACAATGGTCCTGTCCAACAAGTGTGGGAAGGGGATTTCCACTGAAACTATTCCAGCCTGGCATCTGCTTGGGCCCCAGCTCACGGTTCAGCTCAGCTCAGTTAAGCTACAATCCCCAGACTCAAAGACGTGAGTCTGGCCCCTGAAAGGTGGGAAACCAAAGCAAGGCCACCTATTGCAAAGCTTCCAGGAGACCCACAGATGATGGTGGTGGACTGCCATTAGAAATGGGGAGGGGGGTGCCCCAGACACAGAGGTCATTCCTATAGTCCCAGCTTCAAGCACAAGGCCCTCTCTGGAAAATAAACTAAAAGCAGAAAGGACTGGAGTGTGGCTCAGGTGGTAGAGTGCTTGCCTCGCAAGGATGAGTTCAATCCTCAGTGCTACAAAATTACTAAATTAACAAATAGAAATGGGAAGGTGCATGGGTTCCCAAGACCAAGTGTGGGGTGGTTCCTCCCATTTTAGAATACTGGAAACAAACAGACTAGCAGTGGGGACCCCAGACTCTCAAGAACTGTGCACGTCAGGAAAGAAAGGGAAGACTTTCAGATCACCTGACTCCCCAGCTGTTAGGAGTCGTTGGGCTCAGAGACCAGAGGCTTCCCAGTGTCAGGGTGCCAATAGATGCAGCCCAGGTCAGACGCAGAGCCTGGCAAGGGCAGTGCCAGTCTCAAGAACTCAGACTTGGTGAGGAAGGGGTGGCAGTCCTCAGCCCCAGACAGTGCCACCAGGTGTAGGCTGGCACAACTAGCTCTTTTGTTGTCTGGACTCATATCAACTGCAAGACTGCTTGGTGTTAAAAAGCAATATGCAGGCAATCACAACCCACAGAGGGTGGATGTGGTTGTGCAGAGACATCAGTGTCTCCCAGGGAAAGGCAGGGATTGGGGACCTTGGGTGGCAGGCAACTCTGGTGGCAGTTTACAACTGTTGTGGTCAGTCCTGGGAACCAGCATTCTCAAGCTGGCATCCCCACAGCTGGGATGTGCCTGAGGCTAGCAAACCTGGGGAAACCGAGGCACACAGGGAGACTGGAGGTTTCTAGCATGCCAAGGGCGCCCAGGAGCTACAAATGCCGCTGTCAGAACTGGCTCTTCTCCACTGGACACCATTGCTACTTGCCTTGTCATTCAACAGTGAGCATTACTCCCTCAAGCCCGTCCTATTTTCAGAAGGTGGGGGTTGTCCCATCAAGCCTTTGGGGGGTGTGGGAGGCCAGGAATTGTGGAGACAGCCTCTCAGGGGCTTATGAACGTAGCTTCAGAGCCAGGACTCCAAGAATGTCCTGTACAGAATTCATGTGCATGTTTGCACACCGAACCTCACCATCTCACACATGTGTGCACATACCTGCACAGATGCAAACCACCTTTCTCTTTCTCAAAAACTCACAGATACCTCCACACTCATGAAACACTCTCCTTTCTTCCATATCCCACAGTTCTCCTGTGTGAACACACCAACACCTTACAGTCTCTCTCTCCCTCTCCCCCCCCTCTCCCTTGCTCCCTCGATCCCTCCCCCCCACACACACTATCATCATCAGCATCATCCTCAAATGACACTGCAAGGGACTTGGGAGCAGATGACTGATAACTGGTCCCCCATATTGAGTGGTAGAACTGTCCCCAGGTCCCACCACGGCCGGGACCCCTTCAGCTGCCCCACCTGCTTGTGACAGAGAAGCTGAGCAGATAGGGTGGCCAAGAAGCCAGTGGAGCAATCCCCGGTGTGTGGTCAATGGTTAATCTCTGACCCTGGCTGGAGGGCCCTAATGAGAGCCAGAGTAAATCTAGACTTCCTAAGTCCTGCAACCTCCTCCATCTCTTCTAGATCCCCAACCACACCAAGACTCCCTGCCACAGCCCTCCCAGCAACTCTACTGCACCCCTTCTTCCCTGGCTTCCTTCTACCCCATGCTGTCTCCTTGTAGCTGTGGTCTGCCCTCACCCCAGAGTAGTTATGCACCTGCAGATGTTTCTTTCCAGCATGTTCTTCCTTTTGCAGTGACCTCTCCCATCTCTGCGCTGCACCCAGCTTGGGCTCAGAGATGGCATTTGCGGAACTGAAGCAGACAATCACGCAAGCTGAGCAACGAGGGGAGCTCCCCACAGGTACAGGGAGAGTAGGAAAACAGCCCTCCTGCCTTGGCCAGTGCATGTTACACATTTTCTTCTCTTTTCTTTTCGTGTGTGTGTGTGTGTGTGCTGATACAGGAGTTTGAACTCAGGGCCTTGCACTCTTGCTCTGCTTTTTCATTGAGAGCTCTACCACGTGAGCCATGTCCACTATTTGTTAGTTAACTGGAGATAAAGAGTATAAAATCCCTTTTTGCCTGAGCTGGTTACAAACCACAATCCTCAGATCTCAGCCTCTGAGTCACTAGGATTACAGGTGTGGGATGCTGGCACCTGGCTGCTGCTTCTTGAAAATGTGAGGGGGTCTTGGAGGACAGTATAGTAAGTAAAGTAATCCGATGGCAGGACAAAAATTGCATGATTCCCCTTGCCAGAGAGAATAGCTTAGCAGCTCCCAGGGGTGAGGCAGAGACAAGGGGGCTGGGAGAGAGCATTGAATGGAGTAGAGGACTGGTTTAAAGAGACGAGAAAGTTCTGGAGATGGAGAGTGGGGATGGCTGCACAGTGCAGGCACACTTAGTGCCAGCAAGGTGCATACTTCAAAATGGCTGAGGGTACACAGACTGTGGCAGTTTGTGGAGTCCTCAGCTACCATGCCACCTGCCAGCGCCCGGGTTCAAGGTGATTCCATGTCAAGGCACCTCCAAGGAAGCCTCATCTGGGCAGATCAAGCTGACCACTACAGTCAATGGAGCAGCTCCCTGAGCTAGATAGGACTCGGGAGCAGAGAATCATGGGGAACCTGGGACCCGGGCCCCTGAGCAGAGGCCTGAAGCCCACTGCAGGAAGTGAGAGCCTGAGTAATCCTGGGTCCTAAGGTGGGGAGAGAAGCCCATCCCTGCCTCAAAATGCTGCCTCATTGGCAGGGCATTTCCCCTTGATATTTCCTCCTGACTGCAGGTTTTTACAACTTCTGCATACAGTCATCATATTTTTACAAAAAAAATCAGGGCAAATAACTGATGGCTGAGACAGAATACCTGAAAAACCAGGACTACACTGGGAAATTCAGGCCATGCTGCCATTGATTATTCAGAACATGTATGTTTAGGTCCCCAAACTAAGCCAAGGCTTTTAGGTGTTGTAAATGATACATGAAAACTTTTATCAGACCGATTTCTAGTTTCTTCCCATTTTATTTGTATTGAGAAAAGGAAAACTTCCGTGCATTTTCAAACTGTCTAGAAAATTAGTCTTGCCAACAAAGAATTCTGCCGATAGATAATTTAAGGGGGGTTGTCCACAGAAAACATCATGCCCCAGCACCCCCAAAATGACTCCAGGAACCCACGAGGCTCAGCCCCCTGACTGCAGGCTAGAAGCCCCAAGGATGGACCTCATTTGCTGTGATGAATTACGTGCACGCACCAGCGAGCCGAGCAGCAGCTGAGACGATTACAGTTAATGATCGCCACGGTCCTTGTGAAACACGTCCATTTGCACCCTTGCCAGTCCAGAGAGGGAAATGGAATGGCACAAAGAAGAGCAAAGGCTGACTTCACCACGAAGGTGGGCGGGGCTCTGTGGGATTTCCTACTCCCGGGAGGCTCAGCCTGTAGATGGAAGAAACTGTGTGGCTCAGCTACAGATGCTCCTGTATCCTTTTGTACACATCTGGCCTCCATTCAAGCCGTGACACATCCTCCCTACCACACACCTATACCACCAAGAAGGAGATCTGTCCAATGCAGAACTCACTGTTTCCATGAGGCAGACTAAGAATCATCTGCAGTTCCAGCCTGTTCTGTCCTAATTTACATACTAAAGAGACATGTATGCATGTGCATGTGCACCTACACATACATGTGTGCACCCAGTATTAAAGTAGGGCAAGGCATATATACCGATCAAGTGTGGAATTAAGAGTCAGGTATATTAGAAAGTTATGTATTTCCTGGCATGTACCTCAATAGGTGTAGAGGTGATAGTTAGACAGATAAGATGATTATAATGTGGCAACAGGTAGGAGAAGAAATTGATGAATGACAGGTGGCTGGATAGGTGAGTGGATGGATAATGGATGGATGAATAATGAATGGATATATGGATGATGATAGGTAGATAGTTGGATGACAGATGGATGGACCTTTAGATGGATGATGAATGGATAGATGGATGAATGATGGGTAGATTGATAACGATAGTTAGATTATGGACTGATGGTTGGATAATGCATGGATGGACAGAGGAATCAGTCCATGGATGGACAGATGATGGGTGGATGGCTGGCTGGCTGATTGGATAGATGGATGGATGGATGTGTAGGTAAAAAGATGGGTGATAAGTGGATGGATGGGATGATAGTTGGGTAAATGGATGGATGGATGGATGGATGGATGGATGATGGGAGGATGGATGCATGAATGGTGGTAAATGGGTGATAGTGGATGGATGGATGGATGGATAGATGGGTGGATGATGGGTGGATGAGTGAATGTGTTGACTATGTAGATGAGTGGATAAACAAATGGTAAGACCGAGCTCTTAAGTGAGTAGAGTTCAGATCTGTGACCCTATGCTCAAGAAACAGTTCACTTTTTTTTTTTTTTTTTTTGCCAATCCTGGGCTTGAGCTCAGGGCTTGAGCACTGTCCTTGGACTTTCTCAAGGCTAGCACTCTACCACTTGAGCCTCAGCACCACTTCCAGCTTTTTGCTATGTATGTGGGGTACCGAGGAATCGAACCCGGGTCTTCGCGCATGCGAGGCAAGCACTCTACCACTAGGCCACACTCCCGGCCCAGTTCACTTTTTGTAAGTAACCATTTGTTCATCTGAAAAGTGGAACTAAGCAAATCTATTTTATAGTGATGTTAAACGTTTCAAATTAGAGATTGTATATAAAGATTTTACCACCTACAGAACTGATGCAAGCAGGAGACATTGTCTTAGCTAGCGCTCTCCACTGGCTTTACCATCACTGACAAACCACTCAAAACCATCATTGGCCTGCACATATGACACAGCTACTTCAGGGAACAAAATGGGGAGACAAGGATGACACCAAAGGCCAAGGGCACAGCTTTCTGAACTGGGCATCGAGTGTGGTGTCTGATACTAATAGGAGGTATGTACTAGCCATTAAAATGATAGGAAATCTCTCAGTCTAAAGCTTCCACAACCCCTGGGCCATTTGTGGCTGTCCATCCCCACCCTCTCCTCACCTCTATGGAGTGGTTCTGGATAACACCAACTTCCTCATTACCTTGCCCTGCCTCAGACAATTCAGCATCTCCCTTCCTTCTTTCCTTCCATCCAGTCTCCTCCCAATGCCACAGTTTATCTATTTTAAGACCTCAGAGTGTAAAGAATAGTCCAGTATTTGATTGATCCCAATAGAATGTGATTGATTAAACCATATCACACAAATAAGCTGTTCTCTTTTGTGTGTATGTGTGCTAGTGCTTGAACTAAAGGGCCTGGGAACTCTCCCTTGGTGTCTCCCACCTCCAACCCCCCAAAGCTGGCATTCCTCCTCTTGAGTCACAGTTCTCCTTTGGGTTTTTTGGTGGTTAACTGGAAATAAGAGTCTCACAGACTTTCCTGCTTGGGCAGACTTGAAACCTTGGTCTTCCTTTCTCAGCCTTTTGAGTAGCTAAGATTACAGGCATGAGCCACGGGCACCTTGCTTAAGAGATATCTTCATGAGAATAAGCATGTAGAATATGAGAATAAATATGAGACTGTCTATGGAATATGCTGGCAGCTACCACCTAGTAAGTTGGCAATGTGCCAGAAACCACATGCTCTTTGTACATGGTGCCTCTGTTTCTCCAAGTGCCTGATTTTCCTGATGATGAAACCAAAGCTCTTTTTTGGGCCTTTCTGGCAGAGCGATCATCTAGCTTATCAGGGAGTCAAGCCCAAATGAACCCATCCTCAGACTATGCATACCCACCTAACTGTCCCCTGTCACCGCCCTGGCCCACAGCACAGCCACACAGATTCTTTGCAGACCCAGACTCCCTGTTTGATTTTGTCTAAACTTTAGAAGCAGGGAGAGCAGCACTACGGTCATTATTGACACAGCAAAATTAATTTCTTGCCATCTCCCTCTCCCATCCGTGCCCACCCCCAGCCCTCGCCTCTCCTGTGAGTGCTGACGGGTGCTTCTGAAATGCCAACTTGCATTTCTCATCATTAATTTCTTTCTAAATGTCATTAGTAATTGTTCCTGCTCGACCAAAGAGTACGACCCAGGCTTCTGCCGAGAGCATTCTGGGTCTCTTCTCTCAGGTGGTGGTGGGGGGGGGGGGAGCCAGGAAGCTCTGCTGACAGCCCAGAGCACGGCCCCCTAGCGAGAGGCTGTGGCTCCTCACCCCACAGCTGTCTCTAGAGAGACAAATGGGCCAACCCAGGACCTGCCACAGTACTGCAGCCACAATGCCCAGGCTCTGGAGCAGGCTGCTAGGTTTAAACCCCAGCCCCATGCAGCCCAGACATGCCTCAGTCTCCCATCTGCAAACAGGGCTGCCTGCCAGCCTGGTTGAGTCTTCCATGTCACGACCACGAGCCCCTTGCATGCCACTTACCAACCACACCACCTAACATGGAGGGAGGGACCTATTCAAGCTTACCCCTTCTGTCAAGAGGGGGAGAGCGCTGTTCACTGGTGGCTCACGTCTGTAATCCTAGCTACTCAGGGGGCTGAGATCTGAGGACTGTAGTTTGAAGCCAGCCTGAGCAGAAATGCCTGAGAGAGTCTTATCTCGTTACCCACAAAAATGCCACAAGTGGAACTGTGGCACAAGATGTAGAGTGGGGGCCCTGAGTGAAAGGACGAAGGGATAGCGAGTTCAATTCTCATGACCAGAACAAATAACCTGCCACGAGAAGCCCGGGGGTCCTTTGTACAGTGATGCCCCTGATACGGGAGGTCCCAAGAAAGCCACCAAGCCTCCCTTCGTCCACCTCCAGCTCTGCCTTTCCTGTGCATTCACCTCTTTGTATCTGTCTGTGGGGGGCAGACCTGGTGCTAAGCAGACTTCTGCGGTGCTGGACTAATGTAGTACTCACCGTTACCAGTATTGTCATTGTTATCAAGAAACTGAAGGCATTTGGTCCCATTTGGGATAGAGCCTTCCAAGGGCTGGGCCAATGGACACTGAGTCGAGACACCTGGCAGCTCCCCCGTGCCCATCTGTCAGGATGGCATGGTGCCCCCTAAAGTTGGTCCCCCCCCATCCTAGGGCATGAATGACAGGCTCCAGTGGGCACAGAGGCAGCCCGAGGCCAGTTCCAAGTGCCATCTCTGCTCAGGGCTGGGCCTTGGGGCACTTCCCCCTCCCCCCTCCCCATCTGGGTTTCAATACACTTCATCATTCAGTCAGGCAGACCCCAGGGACACAGAGCCAGGCACAGCCTCCCGCCTTAAGGCCACTCTTCCAGATGCCCAGCATCTTCCTCTCTAGTGACCAGTGAGCATTCAATGTCACCCAGAGCAGTGACACCCCCTTGGACCGGAAAGCTGTGTGTGCTGTCGCCCCCTGGACCTGGCGCTCTGCCACCAGAGGGCACTCCCCTCCCCCACATACAAATTTCCTCCCTCCTAACGGCTTGGGCAATCTTTGCTCCCACAGATCCTCCTGGCACACAGCCTGAGCTCACAGCTCTGCTTCAGCACTGTGTGACCGTGGGGAGCCTCAGTTTCCCTGTCCAAACAGATCCTATTTCCAAAGCACTCGTGTGAGGTGCTCAGGACTGAGTCCTGGGCTCCCAGGACAGAGTGACAGGTCAGAGCAGCTCCCCCCTCCTTTCCCAGCCCCTCAGGTCACTTAGTCTCCCTGTGTGGAGTAGGGGCCACAGGAATAATGACAGTGATGACATCACTCTTAGTTGGAAGCAGAAAGGCAAACCAAGGCTGGGGACATGGGCACGTGCAGTCGGTATGGATGTCCAGGCCCAGGTGGCCCTGGTCACAGGGGACCAGCCACGGGGCCGTGCTGTGCTGTTCTGTGCCAGAAATTGTTACTGTTAGTACAGGTTGACAATGCCTTGTTCAAAATGTTTGGCGTCCCCCTCCCCTGATGTGGGTTTGAGTTTCTCCATGTTTGAAGGACTATCTGGGAATGGAGCACGAGTCTACATCCAAAGTTCATTTATGTATTGTGTGCCTCGCGCATGCACCTTCTGAAGGTAACTAAATACAACTTTTTGGTTTTGTTCTTCTTTGGGTATAAAACACCGCTTTGGGGTCAGGAGCGTAGCCTAGTGGTAGAGTGCTTGCCTAGCATGCACAAAGCCTTGGGTTTGATTCCTCAGCACCATATATAGAGAAAAAGCAGGAAGTGGTGCTGTGGCTCAAGTGGCAGAGCGCTAGCCTTGAGCAAAAAAGTGTGCAAGGACAAAAATAAATAAATAAACCCCAAACAAACAAACAAAAAACAGCTTCATGATGTGGAACTTTGCACTGTGGCATCATATCAGCTCAGGAGAAGATCTTGGAGTATTTCAGCTTTTGCATCTTTAGACTAGAGATGCTCAACCTGGATGTGATTGAGAGATATGATGCCAGAGTCTACTGTATCATGGAAACATACTAGAAGTATTTTGGCTGGGTGCCAGTGGCTCTCATCTATAATTCTAGCTACTCAAGAGGCTCAGATCTGAGGATTGAGGTTCGAAGCCAGCCCAGAGAGGAAAGTTTGTGAGACTTTTTATCTCCACAAGAAAAAGCTGGCAGTGGAGCTATGGCTCAAGTGGTAGAGTGTTAGCCCTGAGCATAAAAGCTGAGGAATAGCACTCAGGCCCTGAGTTCAAGTCCCAGGACCAGTACAAACAACAAAAAAAATAAGTATGTTTTTCCCTCATCAGCATAATCTTGTCCTTCCCACAATAGCGGACAGACTTTGTCTAGGCTTTTATGTATCTTTGTAACAACACCTGCACGCATCTGGCACAAAGTAGGTGCTCGGTGAACACGGTGGGCTGACCTCACAAAGCTCCTACATGTACAACTGATGGACTGAGTCAATGAATAGAAAACTGTGAATATGGCAGCCAGGCTCTGGCCATAATGACAATAACACCATTGGCTAATGCTTCCCAGGCCTTGACTAATCACACCTACTGCTGGGGGGCTTTACAGATACCACCACTGTACTCCACAAGAAAGGGTCCATCCTGAGGTCTAGAAAACATCAGCAACTTCTTCAGTATCATAGAACTGTGTACAAGTGGGGTTAGGACTCAAAGCCAGGCCAGGGCCTCAGTGCCCAGGCAGTCTCCCCATGCCATCCTGTGCTGGGATCTGGCTTCCTAGCCAGGGGAGACAGGAAGCACAGGGGGTTCACCTTGCCTGCAAAGCACCCCCCACACAGGAAGAACAATTCAGCAGGGCCCATTCCATTAAACAGAGGAACAACTGAACCCAGAGAGCTACACTGCCTGCCATGGAGGATGGGAGGAAAGGTAGAAGCCAGGCCATTTCACAGGGTCCTGGCTTTGTGGATGGCCAAACACAAGGGCCCTGTTCTCCCTTCAAAGCAAAGGACAAGGGCCGGGCATCTTTAACATAGAAAAGAGAAAGATGGTGCTACTCATGGAAAACACAGCCACAGAGTAAAATGCTAAGTATGTGCCTAGAGCACTTTTACGTGGTAATTATTATTAGTTGTAATTATCTGGCTGGATCTGACAGCAGCAACGCAGAGGCAAGAAAACTGGCGACTCATTTACCCATCTTATAAGGACTTGAAAGTTCCCAAAACAGGCTCCCAGAGTCTGCACAGGGCAGATGGATAGGTAAAAGTATGGGTGGAAGGGGAGGTAATGGATAAATGGGAAAATGGATGAATGGACAGATGGATAGACAGGTCAGTGGATAAATGGGCAAGTAGATAGGTGGACAGATAAGCAAATTAATGGATGTGTGAATGGATGATACATGGATAGGTAAATAAATGTGTAAAAGGGTGGTTGAATGGATAGGTGTGGGGGCGATAAATGAGTAGATGAATGGATAGGAATGAATGTGTGTGTGGATTTACAGATGGATGGAGAGACAGATGAGTAAGTGAATGGATGTATGGGTGGACAATAGATAGGTGAGTGGACAGACGGATGGTGTGCAGAGGATGCATAAATGGATGAGTGAGTGAGTGGATGGGTAGATAGATGGTGAAAGAGGTTTTCAATCTCCAAAACACACTTGAGTGGAGAATCAGATATAGTATAGTTATTTAGGGTCCACATTGGAAAAGAAGTCAGGGAATTAAATCAAGGGTGAATGGAGCAGAGAGGATTTCTCAGAAAAGAGAGGGACCATTGTTCTGTCCTGGAGCATTGGAAAGAAGGAACTGTCTTCCTGTGTCCAGAAAGTTCTAGCAATACCCTCACTAAAGATGTGAGATATGTTCAGCCCAAAGGAAGGCAGTAAGAAAACAGCTGCCGTCTGTCTCATTTGTCTCCAGTTCTGCTGTCTGTTCTATGTCTTGAACATTACACAGCTGTGAGTGCCTCAGGGCCTTTGCATTCACTCTCCTTTCTTCTATCTCCACTTCAGGTGTTTTTCATCCTGTCCCAACTCTCTCTCCCTCTTCTCTCCCCCCCCCCAGTATTTTATTGTCTTTAGAACCCGACGATATAAAATTGCATAGTTTGCGTTTACTAGTTTATCTTCAGTGTCTCCCATACAATGTCAATGCTGTGAACGCAGGAACCCCGTCACCTCCTAGTTACATCCCAGGTACCTGCAGTAGGTGTCCTTAACAGTGGGTAGTATGTGTGCTAAGTGACTAATTAAAGCAGGCAGGCTTTCTTGAGAAGGGGCAGGAGGGGTCACACTGGAGTTCAGACCCCACCCCTGGCTCAGAGACCTCCCCCTGGCTGGGTACCAGGATCCAGCTTGGCAAGGCTCGGCCTGCCCCATCGAAGGGCCCTGGGTTGCTTGTTAGAGTCTCTAGCTCTGCTTTTAATCAATTGTAATCATTTAGCTGGAAGCGGCATGATTAGGCGCACACAAGCAAACAGCGTGAGCTAATCCTTTAAACGCGCCCGCTTGACGCTGGGCTGGCCGCTTGGCCGCCATGGGCTGGCTCGAAATTACTTCCTGCAGCCCCCAGCTTTGTTGGTGAGGAGGAAAAACTTTGGGGCATGGAGCAAGCCCCCTGTCTGGCCCATCAAGGTGGTGGATACATGCATGCGTGCATGCTGCCTGTGTGTGTGCGTGCACCCACCTGCCATAAACTTGGAAATGAGGTAGCAGGCGACTCTACCTTTTCACCAGACACCAGTGGCTTCTACCAGTAATCACAGCCACTCAGAAAGCTAAGATCTGATGATCTTGGTTCAATACCTGGCAGGAAAGTTTGTGAGACTCCTATCTTCAATTAACCTTCAAAAAGCCAGTAGTGAAGCTGTGACGCAAGTGGTAGAGTGCCAGCTTTGAGCTAAATAAACAGATGCGATAGGTAGACAGACAGACAGACAGACAGACAGACAGACAGACAGACAGACAGACAGGCACCAGTGCTTCATGCCTCTAGTCATAGCTACTCAGGAGGCTGTGAACCAAGGGTTGTGGTTCAAAGCCACCCCAAATCCCATGAGACACTTATCTCCAGTTAACCACCAGAAAATCTAATGTGGCTCTTGGGTTCAAAGTGGTAGAGCACTAGCTTGGAGCAAAATAGCTCAGGGTCAGCATGTAGGTCCTGAATTCAAGCCCAGGACTGATAGGAGAAAATAAATAAGTAAATAAACCCTCTAATTCAAGCTTTATCCCCAATGAGACAGCCTGGAGCCAGGGCCAACCTACCCAGGAATACTGGAGGGTGCTATGCAAGAGCCTACAACTGGCGCTCTTCTCCCTAGCCCAGCCTGGTGGCATTGGCCTTTCTGTTCCTTCACAGGCAGAAAGCTTTGCAAGCCAAGCCCGCATGGGGCCTGTGCAGTTCTAGCCGGCCGCCCAGGAGCTCCGCTTTCTGCATCCCCTGTCTCTGCCACTGTGCTCCCTGTTTGGCCCAACTACTAAAATAGTTTCTGGGTCCCCTGACAACAACGGCTTTTTATAGATCATCACTGCAGGCCTCATTTAAATCTATTAGCTCATATAAATGGCAAATTATTTAAACATTGGAGGGTTTCTGTTTGTCTTGGTAGCAGAGACAATCTGCCTTCACATTTGTGGCTCTGACACTCGGCTTGTGACCTCCAGCGAATTGTCTCACCTCTCAATCCATCGGGAAGCCTCAGTTTCCATTTCTGCACCCAGGGATGGGAATCCCTACTCCATGGCTGTGTCCGTAGCAAAGGGCTAGAGTCAGGACCCAGCCCACAGTGGGGACACTGACCTGACTGCCTGATATCCTTGCTTTGCCATTAAAGCTCAGCCCGTGTACCAGGTTAGCAGCAGGTCTGTGCTCTCAGAATCCCTTGAGTGTTAAAGATCTGGATGCATGGAGATTCCTGCCCACCCAGGGGAGGAGGAGGCACCACGCATGCTCCATGGACATAGGTGCCTGTGGAGATGCAGAGGCACACGGAGGCAGGGACGGCCCTTCCCCTCAGGTTGTCTTGTTCCTGGCACAAGGCTGGCAAGGCCCCAGGCTTTCATCTGCTGAAGCCTGTGCTGGGAAAGGAAGGCCAACAGCCCTGACATTTGAGGGCCTATCTTGCCCCCCTCCCCAAGCCCCCCTCACCACCATCAAATCTCCATCCTTCGTTCCTTGGGCCTAGGGCACAACTAAGGATAATGGTTCAGAGAAAAGGTCCACGCCAAAGGAAGTAGAGCCCACAGCATGGGGTGTCTGATGTCCACAGCATGGAGACTTGGCCCCGGAGAGATGATCTGAGGCTTTCTCAGGCCAGAAAGCAGGACATCATAGCAACTTTCCAGGTGAAGGAACCTATAGGGCATCTGATCCTGAGTAAACAATAGCCACCATTGCCAGCACTCTTCCCCTGCACCTGGCCTGCGCCTGGCCTTCACAATGTGCCTGTGAGGGACACAGGAGCCACACTGTCAGCTGATGGCATGTGGCTCAGGGTACAGAGCTGCCCTCATGGAGAGAAGGGCCCATCTAGCCCATGGAGTCTGCCCCACCTCTGCTCCCAGGCCGCTCCTCTGTGACTGGACACAGTCCATGCTGACACTGGTTCCTGCCCTGGCAGCACCCTCCACTGGCCAGTTTGAGTGGCATAGCCCCACTCTGGCCCTAGCTCACAGGATGACGTGGACAGCTAGCCTATGCCAGGAATCCAGAATCTTCCTTTGAGAGCTGCCTGCCCATGGTATTTGGGGTCTCCAAACTTCCTGTGTGTCCCAATGGCTACCTGCATGATCCTGGCTCTCAAGCCCCCCTGTTGTGTCTGTCTCAGCAGCTGGCCAGAGCCATGAGAGATGAAGAAGCTCAGAGAGCCTGCTGCAGAGTGAGACCCTGCTCAGACCAGGAAAATGAACCATCTGCCATGTTTAAATAACACATTTGACTCTTGGGAATGGACACCAAAACTATCTCCCTCCTTCTCCCTCCCCCCAATTCATTTCCTTGGCATTCATAAGTCATTTTCTTTGTTATTTGAGCTATTTCCAACAAGCAATGACCTAGCCATCACTATGCAACCACTCCCCAAAGTCCTGGGGTACCTAAGGACCCTCCACCCCACAGATCCCAACTCTGCCTTCCGCTCAGGTCTCCTGTCGACCTAGAACAGACTCCATAGCTTAGCTCACAGTCTGCAGCTGTGCCATGTGTATATATAGGGGCGAGGGGTGGGGCAGAGAGTAGAAAAACCTCATTCAATCTCCCTTTTCTTACCCCGCTTCAATCCCCTGACAACCACTGGCCTGCTTTGTCTTCTGACATATTTTTCCTTAAAAAAAATGGCATATCAATAGAACATTCAGCATAGAATCTTTTAAACTTAGCTTCTTTTACTTGACATTTAAAATTCATCTGTGTTCCCAGGTACCGCAGCACATGCCTGCATTCTCAGCATTTGGAAGGGAGGCAGAAAGAGCAAGGGTTCAAGGCCAGTCTGGATTAAATGAGACTCTGCCTCAGAAAAAATTTTTGTAAAGAAAGTATACATTTAACTAAACAAAAAAAAACCCCTGCAAACTCTGTGCTACGTGTTGTAGCATGGAACACTTCCACCAGCCACCTGTGAACACAAATATGGCAGGTGTTCCCTATGTCCACGCCACTCAGGACATCAGTGGTTCACATTTACACCTGTCCACCACTCTAGCATGTCCAGACCTGCTGGTGAGATGTTACTTTTCCAGTTAAAAGATGCACAACTTCTTTGGTATCTGACCCTTTCACTCTCTGGCTGGCACTCTACCACCTGAACCATACCTCCGGCCTAAATGCACACCATACTGAGACTTGAACTCAGGGTTTGGGTGCTGTCCTTCAGCTTCTACCACTTGAGCCACATGTACCCTCCCTCCTGACTTTTTGGTGGCTAATTGGACATAAGAGTCTCCTGAACCTTCTTGCCTAGGCTGGATTTGAACTGTGATCCTCAGATCTCTGCCTTCTGAGTAGCTGGGGTTGTAGGCATGAGCCATGAGCCCCAGCTTTCCTCACTGACTTTGGAAAGTTTTCTTTCTTTTTTAAGCAGTCCTGGAGCCTCGTGCTTGCTTGGCTTTCTTGCTTGGCTTAACCACTTGAAGACGTGCAGCCCTGCTTTTTGCTGGTTATTTTGGAGAAGGAGTCTCACAGACTTTAATACCTGGGCTGAATGCAAACCATGATCCTCTACATTTTGGCTCCCTGGGTTGCTAAGATTACAGGCGTGACTCATTGGCTCCTGACCCTAGAGTTCTCCATTTGGTACAAGGTTGTCTTAGAGTATATGATTTTCAAATGTCTCCTCCCCGTCTGACTTTTCATTCTCTCGACGTCTTTTCATCTCAAACTTGTCCAATTGTAATTTAGGACGTAAGTCATATAATACCTGCTGCCCTGATTGGTTTCCCATCACTGGAGGTAGAACCCACGTTCCAGGACCTGAGCTGACTGCCTTCTCCTGGCTCTCCACGATTTAGCTGCTCTCTGCCTGTTCTCATTGTCAAAGTCCTTCACACAGACCAAGGACCTCTGCACTCACCGCATTCCTCGAAGATACCTGTTCATCCCACCAACTACCTTCTCAGTGACCCCTTCTGACCATGCTCACCAAGGAGTGCTCAGCCTTCCCTGGCTCTGTTTTCTTCAGGGTCACTGATGGGTGTTATTGGCCCCAGTAAAACACAGACCTGGTCCTGTTCACCACCGTCTCCTCAGTTCTAGAAGTGGTGTTTGGGTCACAAGGAGCCTTCCACACACTTGGCTCACATGTGCATACAGCCTCACTTAGTGTCTTCCCATGCTCCTAATCACGCCCATACCTGTGCCCCATTCCCTCCCAAGTCCTCTCAGTGTTCTGAGTGAGGACTCACCCTTCCCTCCTCCTGGAAACAGTGCTCCTGTTGATGAGCCAGGTTCATCCCTGCTGACACTGACCAAATGGGTCAGAGTCTGGCCCTGCTCTGACACGTCTGGTACTTTTCTGGTGAGTAACTCAATGGGAATCTCTCTTCTCCAGACCTCCTTTCCCAAGGCCCGTGTGTCCACCAACGCCCGCTCCCAGCAGCCTCCTCACAACGTTCCACAACCATAAAGCCAGCCCCAGCCCCAGCCCTAGCTCCAACCACTCCACCCCAGCCCAGCTCTAACCCCACAGCTCCAGCAACAGCCCCAGCTCCAACCTCTCAGCCCTGTTCCTGGCTCAATGACCAGGAAAGAAAGCTTTGAGGCCAGAAACTAGAAAATTGCTGCTCGCATTACTTAAGGAGAGCCATTATTTGCATAGACTGGCATTACTGCAACACACTTCCCTTTTAAATGATCTGTAATTAAAATCATTAATTGCACAAAATAGTGACTTGTTAAGGCTGTAATTGAGCAAGGCTCTAGTATTTAAGGATCTGACTTAAAAGGTTAGCCAAATGATGGGGAAACCCCAGGCTCCTAGCATCCATTCTTGGGTCAGGTTGGGCCACAGCCCAAAGCAGGCTAAGCTGAGATGCGCTCTGTCACCGGCAGCTCCCTCCACCAGTGCACTTGGGAGACTGGGCTCCAACTTGTTCTGCTCCTGAAGCACCAAGGCAGCAGAGGATGGGACAGTTCCCTAGGAATGCTAACCAAGAAGAGAGCCAGCATCTCTCTCTCTTGGGGTCCAGCACAATGGAGGAGGTCATCAAGTCCGTGGAGCAAGTCCAAGGTGTAAGTAAATCAGTTGCTATGCACGAATGCATCTGTAAGAGACCTGTCCTGTCAGACTATAAAAAGCCAGGCCTGTTTTGGTAGCTAGGCCATGCAGGAAAGGTAGGCAGGGCAAGGTGGCTGCAATATCTGCCCTGGGGAGAGAGGGCCTGTGACCAGATGTGCCAGAAGGCTTCCACCATGGCACAATGGAGTTCAGGCACCACCTCTCTGCTGGCTCATTCTAGGTCCATAGCTCAGGATAGAGATCAGCAGGACAGGACAGGGGATCCAGGTGAGGACATGATCTCTGCTGTTGACGACCCATGGGAAGTATAGGCCCTTAGCTAGGCCAGGGCTGTGGGACTACGCCCTATACTGCCCCACACTGGAGATGTAAGGAAGGCCACACATGAATGGGTGACACCGAGGGGCTGATCAAAAGCTTTACACCTGACAGGGGATTCGAAGCTGGGGAGAGGGTAAGATCAATTTGCCAAGCGAAGGAGAATAAGCCAGTCTGTCAGACCTTCCCAGGGGTGTGTGTGTGTGTGTGTGTGTGTGTGTGTGTGTGTGTGTGTGACTCCTCCGACTTCCTTCGTTCCCATGATGACTACAGGCCTACAGGCATGGGCTGGCATGGCATGGCAGGGCAGGTAGTCTGTGGCCAGCTAAAAACCAGGCCCATCTTAAAACAGCCATGTCTGTGTTCCTCCACTCAAGAAGAGGTCACCTCTGTTGCCTCACCGTGATGACTGCCTGGGTGTGTGTGGCTCTGGCCTTGTGCCTGGGCGGGTGAGAAGCTGCCAGGGTGGACACAGCACGGGTGTGGGGGCAGGGAGAGAGGTAGGCAATATCGAGATGGCGAGTGTGTGTGACCCTTTAGGAATGCTGACAAATGCTAGCTCCTTCCAGGCTGACGGTAAGGATCCTTTCGTTGCCCCCACAAGTTGGGCAATGCCCACTGGCCCACTCATGAGACAATGTGAGGAAGGGCAGTGTGTGTTCTTTCCCAGTGGAGGCTCCACCTCCCTCTCCACCCTGCTCCACGACCATGGAAAAGTGGATAGGAACAGACCCTCCATGGGCCTGGGTCACCGAGTGCGTGTCATGAACAGAATCCTCCTTTTGCCCAGACACATGACATGGGCAATACATAAACTTTGGTTCCATGTCACAGCCATCCACAGGACATGGGGTGGATGTTGAGGGTGCAGCCTGAGGCAGCCTGCATCTCACTAGTGAGATGCACGCACTGTGGATGTGTGATGTGACTGTGTTCATCCAGGCGGGATTTCTGTGGGTGTGAGTGTGGTCTTTCTTGGGGAACGTCAGTGCTATATTAAGTACGTGGGGTTCCTTGGCATGCATGCAATGACACCAGGATTGCAGGGGCTGTGTGTGTGCAATGTCCTCTGTGTGTGTTTGTGACAGTATCCACATACAGTATGACTTTTCTACATGTGCAGGTGGATATGTGGTCTCTTCCCTGTTAAGAATCTCTGTGCCAGACACTGTTGGCTCATGCCTATAATCCTAGCTGCTCAGAAGGCTGAGATCTGAGGATCACAGTTCAAAGGAAAGTCTGTGAGACTCTTATCTTCAATTAGCTACCAGAAAACTGGACGTGGAAATGTGGTTCAAAGTGGTGGAGCACTAGCCTCGAGCAAATGAGCTCAGAGACACTGCGCAGGCCCTTAGTTCAACCAAAAAAAAGAAAGAAAGAAAGTCTTTGTAAAAACCAGTAGTAGACAAAGCAGTTTCACCTGGCACAGGTGCCAGGTCCTCAGAAAGCCACCAACTGCTACAAGGACCCTTTCCTTAGCAGCTGGCAGGTGTGAAGTCAACTAACTCAGCCAGTGCACACGCTAGATAAGCATCTAGGAAGCAGGTCCAGATTACTGCGATTCACCACGGACTACATCAGCCTCAGGACACTGGCGTGTGCCTCACCCACAGAATTTACCATTCTCCTAGGAGAATGGGTCACATAGACCCAGGCCCAGATTCTCCTCCTACACAGCCCCAGGATCACACAGGCCACCCGGGGCCGACCTGTCCAACACCACTGCACAGTGTGGGTAGAAACTGACTCCCCAATAGGAAACTGGCCACAGGAAATGTGACAGTGAGCCCTGGACTCGGCCTGCTTCCCTTGGTAAGAATGCAGAGGCCAGCAGGGACGAGGCCAGCAGGGACCAGGCCAACACCTTAAGCCAGCAAGCTGCTAGCACCACACCTGGTGCACAGCTCGGTCAGCCATGGCTCTTCCTCTCCGAGGTGGTCCTGAGTACAAGCTTGACCCTGAGACCCCTCACAGTCAACAGGGAAGGCGATGAACTGCGATGGGCTTTGGTATGGTGGCACTCACCTGCAGCTCGGTCTGGAAGAAGAACTTCTGCGGGCACTGTGAGCAGTCATAGATCTTGTCCTCCTGCCCATGCACGGCAAAGATGTGCTGCTGAAGCTTGTTGGCCTGGACAAAGACTGCAGAGGGCCAGAGCTGTCAGAGGCTGGCTGTGGACACCAGTCCCACCCTACAACCTCACAAGCTGGGATCACTAACCCATGAGCACAACACTAGGGAGCATTACTAACCCTGTAAAAGGGCCTCAAGTTAGTTAAGCTGAGTTCTGCTACACAGTAGCTCTGCAACCTCAAGCAAGTCATATAAGCTCTCTGGCTTCATTTTATTTTATTGAATGGAGTTCATTGTAATAAGTAGGGCCAGTGAGTATATACTCCCCTCACTCCTTCTCCTCTTCATCAACGTATCTTTGCTTATAAGTTCTCTGGATCCTTCCCAGACCTGCAAGACAGGCCCCATGGCACAGATGGGAAAAATGGAGGCACCATGAGCAGAGATCTCCCTGAGGTTCCACTGGAAGTGAGGGGAAGGCTGAGAGTTGAATTAAATCAGCTTATCACAGTGCACTACCATCGCTGCTGCTATCAGGTGACTGTGAGTGTCCTGACTAGGATAGGGACAGAGGGGCTCTTGAGAGGATGAGGAAGAAGACAGCAGGGTGTTCCAGGACTCCAGAGGTGTGGGAGAAAGTTTGGACACTTTACCCACAGTACAGCCCCCTCCCCAGGCCCAATATGGAGCAGGCTGACACCCTGCCTTTCTGGTGTCAGGAGTCCCTGAGGCGGCTGGGCCCTGGGTGTACACAGGAAGCAGCTGTGCGTCTGGGAAGTGAGTACTTCAGAGATGCCCTCCTGCCAGGCACCCTCCCTGGGGTGAGCTTCCCACCGTGGCAGACAGCAGATGTCGGGGGAGGCTGGGAAGGCCAGGCTCCCCTGCACACACCGGCTGCCATCTGGGCAGCAGGAGGGGCCCACAGAGCCCTGGAGACCTGCCTCAGGCCGGGCAGCCGCTCGCCTGGGCTGACAGCCAGCCTGGGGGCTTGGGGACTTGGCCAGCAGAACTGCCCCTGACCCCTCTAGTCCAGAGCAGGGCTGGGGTGAGAGCAGTGGAGGCCAGAGAGGAAGGGAGTCAGGGCTGCTTAGCAAAGGGATTATCCAAGGAGGTTGGATAGTGCTTGAAGCTCCAGAGAGAAACGGAGTGCCAGGGAAGGACAGAATGTGGCAGAGGGGTTAAGGTTGGGGCCTGAGGCTGCTATGTATGGCAGGCTAGAGAGGTGAGTGGGCAGGGACTGGGGGGGCTGTGGGTCAGTTCTGCCTGGAGGAAGGCGGAGTCGCTATCTGCTCTCTCACTGGGGCTTCCTCATTGGAAGGACAGGGAGCAGTAGAAGCCTGTGTCCTGCCATGACAAGGTTGGTCTTCCCTTCCCCTGAAGTCTCCCTGTCATGCACACACAGGGTCCCTTACCTGTAAAGCACACTGGGCATTTGAAAGTGCCGCCCATGCCCTCGAAACTGTGCTCGATGAGGTGACAGAGGAGCTTGGCCGGGGAGTCGAACATCTGGTTACAGAGCTTACACTCATGGTTGATGCCTTCCTCTGCAAAGAAAATTCATGAGCAGTCAGGGAGCCTGCACAGTACATCTTCCAGCCTGGAGTCCCCTCCAAGCACCCAGGACCCCTATACCCACTCCAACCACAGGAACAGAGATGGAGCAGAGAGACTTGCAGACCTCAGGGCACTGGGTCCAAGTGTCTGTCTCTCAAAGGTCCCCTTGGCCAGGGTTCTCTGGCCACATTCGACAGCCTGCATCTTGAGACCACTTTACTGTGGAATGAAGCCCAGAATGACTGGACAGGGAGGCAGTCTTTTCAACTAGGGTTTTAAAAAAAGAATCAAATATCTATTGAATGCGTACTATGTGCCAAGAACTTAGCTCTGATTCTTTAGAGAACCAAACAGATCATGTCCTTACCTGATTTTGAGGGGTTAGGGTTTAGGTAAATGAACATGAGAAGCAAATTATAGATGGGATGGGGGGGGAGTTGGGAGTGCTCCAGAGGAGAGAGGATGAGACCAAGCCTCTGCTGATCCTGGGGCCTGCGTGGGGAATTCAAAGTGAGAGAGGCTAGAGATGTACGTGGCAAAGGGCCTGTCCAGCCACAGGGAAGCTCTGGAAGATGTCACAACAGATAAAATGGTCCCTCTCTGTCTCTCTTTTTCTCCCTCACTGTCTCTCATTCCCTCTGCTTCTGTCTTCCTGCCCCTCCCTCCTTCCTTCCCTCCTTCCCTCCTTCCTTCCCTCCTTCTCTCTCTCTCTCTCTCTCTCTCTCTCTCTCTCTCTCTCTCTCTCTCTCTCTCTCTCTCTCTCTCTCTCTCTCTCTCTCCCCTTCTCCCTCCTTCTCCCCCTCCTCTCTGTCTCTCCTCCTGAAACAGAAGGCCTGCCACTTGCCCAGTGGATCACAGGGGAACTCCAGGACACAAATCCACCTCCTCACCCAGGAGTGGTTACAACCCCAAACCTTCACTCAAGGCACCCAAACCAAAGCACCCAGACAACAAAGTATGCCAAGCACTGTGCCATGTCACACATGGAGGAGGCTCAGTCACCGTGCACAGGCACCCTGCACAGAATGGAGCAGAGCTGGGCTCACATCCTGGCTTTTCTTCCTCCAAGCTGAGCTACCTGATTTAGAAGTCGGCTTATGTTCATGCTAGTATGAGGACAGCATGGGCTGCTGCCCTGTGGCTGTGTGGGTGTAGAGGGACTCCACATGTGAAGCCCAGTGGTCAGTGAGGGGGAGGGGCTTGACTGGGGATCACATGATCTAGGGTTGAAACTGGCTTCTGTCAACTTTACTGAGCAAGTTACATAGCCTCTCGATGGCAGCTCTCCTCACACCGCTGATGTGAGAGTTAATAAGTGAAATTAACAGAAGGCAGGGCATGGCTCACAACAAGTGTGCAGTAGTGTTTATCGCTGGGCACATCAGTATTGGAAACAGTGTTATCTGGGACAGCCAAGGACACAGCCCCCCCCCCCCACACACACACAGCTCCTGCAGGGACTAAGGCTCACCAAAGGCACCAGGTGCTCTGATTTACCCTCCAAGGCAAGAGCTGGGTAGCAGAGGGGCTCGGTTGGTGGCAAGACACAGACACAGATGGGCTGAGGCTCCTGGCGAGTCCCAGGGTCCCCAGGCCCTGGCAGGAACTGCTGGGGACAGCAGGCATTCCCTCTTGGCCCAGCCATCTTCCACACCCTGTGGGTCCCTCACCACAGCGTCGCATGCACGCGTGTGCACACAGGTGGGCCTGCTCCACATAACCCACTGGCTGGGTTCTACCGAGTGCTTGTCCTGCCCCTGGAGCCCCAGCAACTAGGCCATAGGCACCCGAAGAGATTCGTGCAGATCTGCCTTTTATACTAGCAGAATAGGAATTCATTGACAAGTTTGGGGACATAGAATAGACTCAGCACGCTCTGACTTGTAGGTCCCACACACGTCTTCCCATGGGGAGACTCACATCATAATTAGAGATGGCCTCCAATGTAGGAGACTGCCTCAAAAGATCCCCTAACATCTCCCTCCCCTTGCCCAAACTGAGGTTTCTCAGCGAAGAGAATGCATGGAATTCATCAGAGAATTCATCGAAGAGAATTCATCAGAGAATGAATGGAGTGAGTGAATGAATGAATGAATGAGTAGAGAACAGCTACCTTTCTATGTGACCTCCAAAGAAGAAGACAGCCATGGGGACAGAGTTTGGCCGAGTGGTAGAGTTCTTAGCATGCACGAAGACCCAGGTTTATTTCCTTGGTACCATATACATAGAAAAAGCTGAAAGTGGTGCTGTGGCTCAAGTGGTAGAGGGCTAATTTTGAGAAAGTCTAAGCTCAGGCCCTGAGTTCAAGCCCAGGACTGGCAAGAAAGAAAGAAAGAAAGAAAGAAAGAAAGAAAGAAAGAAAGAAAGAAAGAAAGAAAGAAAGAAAGAAAGAAAGAAAGAAAGAAAAGAAAAGAAAAGATACTGTTGGCTCACACCTGTAATCCTTGCTACTGAAATGTGAGAAGCACAATTGAAAGCCAGCAGAAAACTCTTTATTTCCCACTAACCACCAAAAAGCCAGAAGTGAAGCTATGGCTCACATGGTGGAGTAAGTGAAATGCTAAGGAACAGCACCTAGGCCTTATGTTTAAGCCCCAGTATTAGCACAAAGGAAAAAAGAAAGAAAAGAAAGAGGACAAGTCTTTGTTTTTAACCAGGCAGAAGGAGAGGATGTTTCCATGGGAGTTGACAACATTCTGGAACCCCAGAAAGAACTCTGCTTGCTAGGAAAAGGCAATTTTTAAGAACAACAACAAGAGGTTCGGAGAAGTGGAGGGGAGGCATTGCTCTCCATGGAAAAACAAAGCCATACTTCCGGTTGTGTATCTCACCTGACACATCACCTCCAAGCAGCTTCCCCTGACCATGCTAGTGCAGGAAGTCCCACCCCTTTCTGTGCATGCTGACCTTGAGTCTTCCACCAGGTCCTAGCATTATTTCCTGGTTATAGCAACCAGGCTGTGGGCTCCGATGCTGTCTTGTGCTCCTGTGGTCCCCACCTGGCCCCCTGCAGGAGGCTCAGGAAATAGTCATGGAGGAGGGACCAGCTAGGCCTCTCCTGCCAGGCCAGACTTGGATCAGGCTGGGATGGAGAAGAAGGAAGATTTACAGCTCTCTGCCGAGCAAGCCTTTAATGACTTGGCTGTGAATGGAGACAAGCCCATCTCCTATACAAACATGGAGAGGACAAAGAAGGCTCCTGCAAATTGTAAATCAGAGAAATCATGTCTGACAGTCACTTTCCGTTCTGCGAGCGAGCAACCGAGCCATTCATCAGTCGCTCCCCTCTGATTCACAGAGGCAGCTCCGCCCGTGCCCACGTTCAGAAATATGTGCACAGTCAGGCGGCCCCCAAGCTGCTAGCTGGTTCCGGGCCTAAGTGGCTGTCGTTTACACAAATCTCAGCCCCAAACCCGTGTCAAAGTGAGGTCCAGGCTAATTAGATCAAGAGCCCAGCAGACAACTGTCTGTCTCGGGACCCTTTTCTGTCTCTCCCCCAAGTGCTTTCAAAGGAGTCTAACCTGAGGGTGGGGGGAATAAAACATGCAAAAAGTCAACATGGGGGCCAGGATAAGCCTGGGGCTCCTGCAGCCCTGGGAACCTTTCTCAGACAGTACTTCCTGATTTGCACATCTTTCTAAGGCTCTGTCTCTCCCCCACTGGGGTGTCCATTATGTGTACCTCTGCCTAGAAAGCCATCCAGGAAATGTGGAGGGGGGGAGGTAGGCAGAGAGGGGCTGCCCTAGTTAGTGTGACAAATGCTCGCTCATCTGCTTGTGACCCAATATAAGCAAGCCTGTGTGGATACTGACAGAGCCCACCACAGCCATCACTCATGCCCCCCTGGAGCTGTCAGCCGCTCCTCGGGTCCCTGGATGCAGGGTCCACAGATAGCAGCCCCCTCTGAGAGTCACTTTCCTGAATTATATAAGATTGCTCCGCAGGCACAGCCACTGCAGTGCACAATGGCAAAAGCTGTCTGGGAGCTCCAGAACTCTCCACCCTGCCCCAGCATGGGGGCTGAGGGTTTGGTGAGTTAAGAGGCAGGATCACTTCCCTCTTTTCTATTCTTTTTCTTTCTTTCTCTCTCTATTTTTTTTATAGCACATGACAGGCATCCATAAGAGAACCACGAAACTCCAGTGAATTATGCAGCCCCGCTCATTTGTAAAATGAAATGCAGATTTTTGCCTGCTGAAATTCAGATCTTGCCTCCTGTTCCCCGTAAATTGAGGCTGACCCGGGGAAATCTATTGATTTATTATGATTTAAAAATAAATAAATAAATAAACAAACAAAAAAAAAACCAAACTGCCAAAACAAACAACCCAGCAAGCGTGCAAATCCCAGAGTCTCCCATCTCTTTTTTTTCCCCTCCGTGGCTCAGGAATAATAAGTGTTAATTTTACACTTCATTTCTCAAAAAAATAATAGGATGTTGCTTTTGCTTAAAACCAAGTCAGTTTGCTGGAACCTTTCAGGCTGAAACTGTGTCAGCCCAAAAGCAGAGCACTGGGCTTTGTGGAAGAGCCTCGTGCGGAGATGATAGCTCCCTGCAATGTCCTCAGTACTGACTTTTGTCTCCAAAAGCATTTGATCCCTGGCAGATGCTTACTTATTTCCATATGGGTCTTGGGGAAAGCCAGGAGGAAAGAGAGCTGATTATCAGAATCCTGGAGGTGAGGCTCAGGTGGGACCCACTGATGTCAGAGGCAGGCCTGGGCACACGTTTGGAGGCCATAATTTGCTGCCTGGGAGGCAGAAGCCTCAGGCTGCAGAGGAAGTGGACAGGGCATTGTTCTTAGACCTCACTGTGCTGAGCTGAGCAGAGTCTGACCTGCACCAGCCATACTGCCCAGACAGGATCCAGCTCTTTGTCAGCAGGGACCTACCTGGGGAAGCTGTCCTAGGGTCCTGCCTGGGGTCCCCTCCCTAGGAGGGGGACTATAACTGCCACCCCATGTCTAGAGAGGGCATATTGAGCTACATCCATTCAGGAAGCAGCAATAAGGCCACACAAGTCAGAATCAGGAATACTTGAGTCTGAGTTCCAAGATCCATCATTCATTGCTGTGCTCACTTGGGTCATTTATTTAACTTCTCTGAGCTACAGTTCAGAAAAAGAAAAAGAAACAAAAAAAAAAGGAAGGATTGTCACAGGATTTTTGCAAGGTAGACAAGCAGACTGCTTTTACCATAGGGTACCCATCATCATTCACCACTAATGCACTCTGAAGGCCTCACTCTCCATCTTCACTCCACTCAGAGGTGGGGACCTCCTCGAAGCAACCCGAGGAACATCCCTGCTTAAACCATACATATATATATATATATATACATATATATACATATATATATATATTTTTTTATTTTTTTTTTGCCAGTCCTGGGGTTTGAACTCAGGGCCTGGGTGGTTTTCCATTTATATGGTGCTGAGGAATAAAACCCAGGGCTTCATGCATCTAGGCAAGTACTCTACAACTAAACCACACTGCCAGCCTCTTCTTACCTATCTTTGATGGCATTTACTAGAATCTGGCGCAGATGGTTTAATTCTCTCTGTTTCTCTTTCATGGACACACGCACAAAGGAACGTGGACTCTCTCATGCCTGGCCAGGAGCCAGTGGCTCATACCTATAATCCTAGCTACTCAGAAGGCTGAGAACCGATGATGGGTTTGAAATCTGTGGTCTCTCAGATTTACCTTATCTCCAGTTAACCACCCAACAGCCAAAAGACAAGGTGTGGCTCAAGTGGCTCCAGGCTTGAGGAAAAAACTCTAAAAGACAGCAACCAGACCTTGAGTTCAAGCTCTAGAATCTCCCCCAAAAAACAAACAAAAACCAAAACAAACCAAAAATAACAAGAAAGTGCCATTGGTCTTGAGCCCAAAAGCTGCCTGAGTTTGTGAACTATTATTATTATTATTATTATTAACATTATCATTATTGAAAAGCTTGTTAGTCTCCACAACTGATCAGCAGGCCCTGGCTAGCAGCAGCACCAGGGTAGCAGGAGCAAGGATGTTCCCCTAGCAGAGGAGAAGGTGGCTTCTACATGGGATAGCAGGGGGCAGCTCCAGCCTGCAGTCTCACTCCTGGAAGAGCAGCTCTGCAAATGGAAAACATACACAGCTTCTAGGGCCATGAAAGCCCCTTCTGAAATCAGCTCCAATGGTGAATGCCTCAGCTGCCTCAAAGAGCTGATCGAGGAAAGAATCTTGAGTTTCTGGGCTCAGCCACACACACACAGTAAGTGGGCATAGTATAGCACACGTGGAGACAGAAAGGGAGGGGTCTAGGACCCTGCACCAGTTCCAACAAGCAAGGAGGTGGGGCGGGGAGGAGACTCTGCGAAGAGGAGCCCTCTAACACCACCCAGTAAATAGACACTAGAGGACTAGGAGAGGAAAAGGAAGTATGGGGCGGTGGAAGAGTCCGTCCTGCAGGAGAACCAGTCCTTTGTTCCCTGTAAGGAACAAAGACCCTTAGACAGAACAGAGGCGGATTGGTGGTAATACCAGGGCAGACAGGGCAGACTGTTTATCTACAAACCAGTCACTAAAAACTACCAGGAAATGAAGCAGGCTTGGGGGGTGGAACAAGGGCAGAGGTGACATCTGGGCTGGGCGTGGACAACGGTCAAAGGCACAACAGGATCTGAAGGGAGTCCTTCCTCAGAGGCCAGGCAAAATGGAGGCAGCCAGTGGACACCAGAGGATCTGGTCCAGGAATCTCCATCCCAACGGTGCACACTCCCAACAGGCAGCATTTGCTTCCCTGGCCTCTGATTGCTTGCAGAAATGCAGAAGCTGCAGCCCTGTTGAGACCCACAAAGTGGGAATGGGCACTTTACCTATGCCCTAATATTTGAGGCTGGTGTAGAGATATGAGCACCAGGGCCTCTGGAAAGGAGCTGAGGCTGATCTGGGTAGCCTGCTGTTGTCAGGTATCTGTGCTTCCACAGCTGCCCCCTGTTCTGACCACAAGAGTATGACTGCTCTCCAAAATGTTGATTTTGGTCTACTGTCCAGGAGGCTGTGAAACCAGTGAGTAATGGGAAATAGCATCCTATTATCATAACTGCGGTTTCTCTGGAGCAGGGAGCTGCTGGGGATTCTGGGGGTGATGGCCTATGTACCCTCAAATCATCAGGGAGCCCCACTGCTCCTGCTTCCAGGAACAGCGTCTCGGGGCCTCTCCAGCCTCCATGGTAGTCAAGAATGGGCACCTACATTGCCCATCACCTCTCCCCCAATTTGGGGCACACATTTTCCTAATTAAACCTGGAGGATGGGCTACACCCTTCCTTCAGCCTCTTCCCACCCCCACACCTTCTTAGGCCTTCTTAGCCAGGAGGGACCCTCCTTACCGTCCCCTGTGTACAGAGGGCTTATAAATGAGCTCTGGCAGCCTGAACCAAGGCCCCATAGGGACTCGGAGCCTCTTCAAAACAGAGCCCTGACAATTAGGCAGTCTGAGTTTTGAAAGGCTTGGGATTGATGGCGTGGACAGTAAAAATATCACCTGGGGAGCTGGGTGTAGTCCTCTGAGGGTTGCCTGAGGTCAGTTGCCATGGCAACTGAGAATGAGCTCAACCTTGTAACTGACCCTTATCTTTTTTTGATCTGTGGGCCACTTGGGGCCAAGGCTTGAAATCAACTGGAAAATAATCTGGTCACATATCAGAAGGAAAACTATTTATACTTATTTTCTGAGGCACCCACTCATCTCCCCCACCCCGTGGACAAGGACACCAATGCCACAACAATGGGCATCACAAATGGAGGCTCCCCCAATAGCAGAAGAAAGGGGGAAGGAAACAGACACGTACCTCAACAGAGCTTAAGCCAGGAAAGGTTGCCTCTCCCCACACTGGAACCTCCTGCCTTCCAAAACCCATTTCAGGTCCACCTAGGAGGCAGCCTTTGTGAGCTCCTCTCCTACCAAACTGACAAGGCCTGTGAGACACCTGGCATGATTATGAGTTTGCCCTGCTGTGTGTCTCCACTGCCCAGTCACTCTCTGCCAGAGACCAGGTCCTGGCCTTAAGGTCATGCAGATGACAAGAAAGAGTGCTTTGCTCTCCTCACCTGTGGGAGGTGCTGGGATTGGGTTTGGAGGAAAGGGTGAAAGGGAAGACAACGCTTTCCTCCTTGTCTCCTGTCCTAGGAAAGGTTAACTTGTTTGGCCACCCCTCCACTGTGTCCCTATGGCAAGATCAGTCATCTGACCAAAGCCCATTCAGGGCTCTGCTAGCTTTCGTTAGAAGTACTTTGCTCCTTCCTGCTTCAAAACTCAAATCTGAAGATGAGGTCTTTTTTGGTGGGCAGGAAGTAGGGCTTGATTAGTGCAGCCTGGAGAGTAGTATTAGCTGTATGCAGACTCAGAGGGCTAAGCTTATTCTCTCCGTGCCTCAGTCTCCCATCATCTCTTGTCCCTGCCTCAGTCTGTAGCATCTTCCTTTCAGTCTAAGTCATCTACCTTCTAGGTTGGCTAGGAGTAGGTAAGACCACTCAGTTGCCTAAGAGGTAGAAATTAGGAGGACTGCAGTTCAGGTTAGCCACGTCAAAAAGTTATCAATACCCATCTCAAAAACAAAACAAAACAAACCAGAGAAACAAACAAACAAACACACAAAACAAGCTGGACTGTGATGTCAACTATGTAAGAAGTTCAAGTAGAAGGATCAGTCCAGGACTGGCTCCAGGTAAAAACTCAAATACTGTGTCTGAAAAATAACTAAGTAAGAAAGGCCAGGGATGTGGCTCAAGGGAAAGAGCATCTGCCTAGCAAGTAAACTGGTCTTAAGCCCAATCTCTAGTACAGAAAAAGACAAACAAATCAAAGAGTGGGTGACAGTAGGCTGAAGGCAGAGTGTGGCACCCCGCTACTGCATCTACACTGCTAACATCCATCATCTCTGCGGTCACTGGACCTGAAAACCCCAGGCCAAAGGACAGGTCCTCTGCAGAGGCAAGTCCTGTAGTGTCACAAGTATCTCCCAGGGCCTAGTGCCTGGGCAAGTAGCCTTGGACTGCACCAGCCCACAACAAGCATTCAAGTGGTGCCATTTTCATCTCTGAAAAGCCTATGCCACTTGTATCCATCTTCTAACCTCCCTGGTGCTCTCATATTTTCCACTGATTTGAGAAAATAACCTGGGTCCAGATCCCAAAGTCTTTTGTTCCACAGGGGCTGGCTGCCACTTCTTGTTTCTGGCAGGAAGGGGAATTTACTTTCTCATTGCCCACCCCTCACTCCAAGGTTCCCACAGCCAATGTTTCCTAGTTCTTTGTGGTTCTTCTCCTCACTCTTCTCTGTTGAAACCCACTGGGATTGTCACAGACGTCAAAGCAGCCTGGGGTTCTTCTGCCCTTCCTCTACGCTGGCCTTGTCCAACTCTGCTTCATCTCTGGGTCAATGCATACAGCTCCCCAACTTAGAAGGCCCCGAAGCCTCAGGCAGAGTCTGGTACAGATGAGATCATGAGGAAAGGGCTTCTTCCCCCATTTCAGGGGAGTAAGGACACAAAGTGTGCATGCTCACTGCTGAAGAGGCCAGTGAACTCGCCCACCTTAGTGACCCTCCGGGGAATTCATAATCTTCAAGACTCAAGGAGAAGCTGACTGTCTTCAGCAAAAGAAATGTCATAAAGCAGGACCCAATGATATTACCAAGACACAGAGGTAGGTGTCTTTGCTATTTATGGGAAAGAAGAAATATATCACCAAATAAAACTATGGCAGGAAAACAAAGCCACCTTCCCTAGAAACTCTGCAGAGCACTGTCAATTACAAAACCCTTCAGAACTTCTCTGGGACTTGGGTATGGATCAGCGGTACAGCATTTGCCTACTAGGCATGAAGGCTGGGGTTAAGTCACCCAACACCCACCCTTAAAAAAGTAGGACTTCTTTGGCTCCAAGTTTCTGGCACTTGAAAGTCTGAAATCCCTAGTGAAATAACCTAGTGAAAAAAGATGGCCACAGCCCTCCCACATCCACAGCCTTCTACCTGAGACCCAGTGGATCACCTCAGCAAACGAAGAGCCCGTAACACCCTGGCGATCCACAGGGTGCAGACAAAATCACTTGTTCTCTCTTAACACAGCAATCTCCTCCTTCATCTCACTGATCTCAGATTGAAGTTTCCTTACAACCAGGCAAATGCCTAAACTCCATCTTGCTCATAATCCTCAGATTAATGGCCTCTAATACTATACAATTAACATGACAGGCAGACTACAAAACTCTGCTGTCACCAGCTCTGCTAGGGACTCATGAATTACCCCTGCTTCAAGGGCTTTTTCTATCATTTAGTGTCCCTACCAAGATCATTTTTTAAAAATGAGAGATACAATTACACCCAAAAATCAGACAGCAACCCACATACACAAAATCACAGGCCCATGTGCAAATGCAACAGTCACAGTTCAGCTCTCCACAGGACAAAAAGTGTGATTTGATACTTCCTAAAGGAAAGATTCAGGCTGGACTCTGTCTAAATTCAAGTATCTCTACTCCTCAGCAGGACAAATGAATGACAACACTAGAAAATAGTGACTGATTTCTATTCAAAACGTGTGTGTGTGTGTGTGTGTGTGTGTGTGTGTGTGTGCGCGCGCGCGCAGCGCGCCCATACTGGGCTTGAGCTTAGGGCCTGAGCACAGTCCCCGAGCATTTTTGCTTAAGGCAGCTGTGCTGCCACACCAGCC
The DNA here is from genome assembly GCF_031878675.1 of Megascapheus bottae. Classification (NCBI taxonomy): domain Eukaryota; kingdom Metazoa; phylum Chordata; class Mammalia; order Rodentia; family Geomyidae; genus Megascapheus; species Megascapheus bottae. The sequence goes on along the minus strand of NC_143532.1, from coordinate 25,506,380 downwards.
ACAGCTCCCCTTCTGGCTTTTTGGAGATAAGAATCTCAAGAACTTGGGCCGGCAGTTGGCCTAGTGGTTGAGTGCTTGCCTAGCATGCATGAAGACCCGGGTTCGATTCCTCGGTACCACATACATAGAAAAAAGCCAGAAGTGGTGCTGAGGCTCAAGTGGTAGAGCTCTAGCCTTCAGAAAGTCCAAGGACAGTGCTCAGGCCCTGAGCTCAAGCCCAGGACTGGCAAAAAAAAAAAAAAGAATCTCAAGAACTTTCCTGCAAGTGCTAATGTCCAACCATGATCCTCTGATCTCAGTCTCCTGAGTAGCTAGGGTTATAGTCATGAGCCACTGGTGCTAGCTATAAATATTTTTTAATAGCCATCTATTTACTAGATCTTCATTGTCTAACTCTGGCTATCTGTGGCCATTTAAATTAATTAGAGTACAAACAGAATGGAGTGATGGGTTGGAAGTTGCACAAGTGGTAGTATATTTGCCTCAGCAAGTCTGAGGTCCTGAGCTAATAATTCAGAGGCCACATTTCAAGGACTCAATAGCTAATGTGGTTAGTAGCTACTGGAGGACATGGCAAGCCATTTCCATCACTGAAGACAATTCTCCTGGTCAGCCCTATGTCGGAATGTAAGTATGGTGAGGACAAGGCACTCATTCACTTAGCCCTCAAGTCCCAGACCGTGTAGCAACACAGAAAACAGTGTTTCCTGCACTGCAGTCTTGTGCTTCAAATACCATGTGTTCCTCACACTATGTTCTAGGCCATATCCTGACGAATCCATCGTAACATGGGTGGAAAGTACATTGATTCCCCAAAACTGTAGCCTAGCAACCCTGGATCACTTGCTTACAATTGTCCCACAAAGGAAACTGCTCAGGAGAACCTCAGTACCTTTAACTTACACTTTCCCCTCGGAAGAACGTGGTCACTTTGTCTGGCACAGAGGAGAAGAACATGATCAACACAATGACATCCCAGAGTGAGGAGCTTTTTCTAAGGGCTGAATGCAAATTCTGTCACGTGGTGAGAGCAGTCAACAGCATCTGAGCTACTCTAGCTCTTCTGCAAGCCAGTGCAAGCCACAGGGCCACCACACTCTAAGGACAAGCCAATGTCCTCTGCAGTTTCGACTCGCTGAGAAACACAGGAAAGTCAACCATTGAGGCTGACATTCAAAACTAAGAGAGAGCTGACCTATTCAAGGCGCTCACTCACCTAAAAGCTAGCCAAACTGCACACATTGCAATGATACCTCATCATCTCAGGGCTAAATACAGTACCAACACCTTCCCACTTCCTCCAGAGACAGGTCTATGGGATGTCAAGCTCAGATTTACCAATGACTTGATTTGCATGGCTCCTTATTCTGCCCAGTCAATGACCTGGACTGCCCTGGGCACCTAGAGATCAGACACAAGCTCTGCTACCTTGGGCAGCTTAGATCCCTACCCTAGTTCAGCATTCAGAGGCTGGCCAGCCTGCTTTGCCTATACCCGGTTCCGCTGCCCACTCCTGTCCAACACAGCCCCACAGCCCAAGGTCTGGGACAATCCCATCCCAATAAAGCAGTGACAAATGATACCTGAGAGCCCCACCTAGACAGCAAGGGACAGCAACAGGTTGACTGTGCAGGAAGGAGGGAAGCAAGGGTAGAGGAGTTCCAAATACCCCTCAGATTTCCAGGCCATCTCAGCAGGCACAGCAGCTGCCATTAGCTGAGATAAGACATGAGCAGTTCCAGGCCCATGTACCATGGCAGAAAAATGCCTTTCTGCACAGCTCTGCCTGGCACTGTGCCTTTTTCCTTCTAGGAAAACACATCTTCATAGGCACCTTATAGAAAGAGGGAGACAGTGGCAGAGAGAGAGAGAGAGAGAGAGAGAGAGAGAGAGAGAGAGAGAGAGAGAGAGAGAGAGAGAGAGAGAGAGAGAGAGAGAGAGAGATCCAACACTTGACACTTGTCCCTTTGTTCTCACTTCCCAAGTCGCTCCAATCTTTCCTCCCCAGTCCATCCAGCACACCCTGACAGAATTGTCTTCTCTGGGATTCAAGGAATCAAGCCACTTCTTTTTGCCTGGTTACCCAGGCTCCACCTAGTAAGGTGGCACATCAGCCCTATTGTGCCAGGGGTTCCTTGCTATCAGGGTACACACCCTTCTGATGTCAGGCCCTCATTCAGGATGTTCTCTCTCTCTTCTCTCTTCCCCTGTAGGTTGTAGGGCTTGAACTCAGGGCCTAGACACTGTCCTTAAATGTTTTTGCTCAAGGATAGTATTCTACCACTTTGAGCTACAGTGCCACTTCTGGTTTTCTGGTGGTTAATTGGAGATTAAGTCTCCTGGGGGGACAGAAGTTTGGCCTAGTGGTAGAGTGCTTGCCTACCATGCACAAAAACCTAGGTTTGATTCTTCAGTAGCATATACACAGAAAAAAGTGGAAGTGGTGCTGTGTCTCAAGTGGCAGACCACTAGCCTTGAGGAAAGCCCAAAGACAGTGCTCAGCCCTGAGTTCAAGCCCTGGGACTGGCAAAAAAAAAAAAAGGTACATATTAATGGAAGACTGAAGGTGCTTTCATAGTTCATAGTGTGTGTGTGTGTGTGTGTGTGTGTGTGTGTGTGTGTGTGTGACCACACATAGTGGTGCTTTGTTAACCATTGCTCAGAAAAAAGAGGGTTCTTTAAAGAAATGTGGATCTTCTCTAAAGGGCAGCATATCTCTTCAGACTAATTGTTGTACGTAAATTGGAGTATATCAATATATCCACGTGTGTGTTGGATGGGCTCATTGCAAAGACTTCTGGGACGACAAAGAAAACTGACAGGGTATCATGTCTACATGGAAAGCTGTTTTCTTCTTAGTTATGCTTGGCTCTATTTTAGTTTTCCTTCAATTCACATGAATAGCTTTTATAATAAGATAGAATAAAAGCTTTTTAATTAAAAAATTTGAATCCACTGATCAATAGTGATTGATTTTTTTCAAGTTAATCTATATCCTTATAAATGGTGTTAATATCATTCTTCCTGGTAGATGAGGAAAACATAAATCTAACTTTCTATCTAACTATAATTTTCTTGACCCATTTATCAGCTGATGGGTCTTTGGACTTGTTTCCATAACTTGGCTACAAGGATGGGTATGCAAGTGTTTTTACTGTATAAGTCAGACTCAGAATCAAAGGACATGTGTTTTTTTCATAGGTGGAAGTTAGATCTAAATTATAATATCAAATACAGAGTCATATGCGTATGCGTGCAAACATATTAACTAAAGTATGGCATGTGCAGGGGAGAATTCCTTTACACAACTAACTCACAGCTTAACAAAATAAATACCATGGCACTGTGATCTGAGGTGTCAGAGGAGAGGAGGTCCAGGGGAAGAGAGTGTACTAGGAAAACTGAGGGGATGGGTGGGGTTGGGAGAGATGGGGGAGAATTATGAAAGGAGCGACACTCACCAAGATGTATTCTACACCTCTCTGTCATGTTCAACTGAAAACCTTTTGTACAACTACTTAAAGGTAATCTGAAAACATAATGATTGAGGGGCCGGGAGTGTGGCATAGTGGTAGAGTGCTTGCTTAGCATACACAAAGACCTGAGTTTAATTCCTTGGTACCACATACATAGAAAAAAGTCAGAAGTGGTACTATGGCTCAAAGGGTAGAGCTCTAGCCATGAGAATCTAAGGACAGTGCCAAGATCCTGAGTTCAAGCCCCAGGACTGGCAAAACAAAACAAGCAATCAAACAAATAAAACCATAATGATTGAGATGATGGTATGGTGACAGGGCCCCACCTCCAGGCTTGGTTTTTCCATCTAAAGTGGTTAACCACAGATCTCCTGATCTCGCTTAGGCCCTGCACTGTGGCTCTTTGGAACATTGTCCCCAGGCTGTTGTGACATACTCAGTCAAGCAGTTCTCTCTGGACGGAGCCCCAGGGAGACCAGCCTTCTTGTCCCTGTACATGTACTTACACACACACACACACACACACACACACACACACACACACACACACAAGCATCCTCATCTGTCTCACAGGATAGGCTGCTCTGCAAGTCAAGGCTCTGCTGCTGTGTGATGGGGCCTTGTCCCTTTTTCGGGATCCCAGCTTTTGAATGGAGTGGATTGTGCCCACTGAAGAGGATGAACAATATGATGTCTTGCAGAAAAAAAACAACAACAAAACTTGGCTCTGGGAGGTTCCTGGCTCCAAGGCCAGAGGAGAGGAGAAGGGTTGGGGAAGTGCAAGCCAGGTCTGAGTGGGTGACGGAGGCCGTGCAGGAATAGGCACTTTCCAAGACGAGAAGTCGGCATTGCATGGCCCCATGACCCATTTAGACGGTCTGATCAAGCTGTGCCTCTGACTGGGTCCAGGCCAGGCCTTAGTTCCCTGAGGAGGTGGCAACTCCAAGGCTCTTGGGGACAGATGCAGCCTGCTCAGATCAGCATCCTCCTTGAGATTAAAGATGACAGGCTGCAGGGCTGGGAGGAGTCTGGTCACAGGAAACTTGGCAGTGTGTCAGGCAAAAGGACCAGCTGAGCTCAGAGGGCCTGCTTCTCCCTACCCTGCTTACAGGGCCCAGCAAGGAGTCCTCCCGTCAAGTCTTTTCCTGCCCTCTAAATATTCCCTATCCAGGGTTGGCTCCTCTTGCTGCCCCACCGCCCATCCCGCCAGATTCCAAAGAGAACAGAAAGTGATCCAAAGATCCAATATTTGTATTCTGAATGCTAATTTGACAAAGAGGAGTGGGCATGGGGGAGTGTTTATAATCAGCACTCCAATAAGCCCACAAACGACGCCAGTATTTTATAAGCTTGTTAGAAACAAATCACCCCCTCAGCTGATATTTACTTACTGATGAATCATAAAAGGGCTCAATATACAAAGAGTAAATCCAAAAAGAATGTCTTTCTCCCATCCTGTCTTCAGCAAGAAGTGCTGGGAGCCCAGTCTCTCTGAGCTTCGCCAGCTCTCCCCCCAACCTGGCCCCCCATTTCCCCGGGGTGGAAAATCACCAGCATCAGCTCTGTCTCCATGGCCACCCAACCCCCTGTACCTCACCCATCAACTGGCCTAATCTAAGGCTCAACCCAGTCCTTGGGAGGCAGCTCTGTCCTTCTGTCGCCCCCCAGAGCCCTCTGCGGGAGCAGATCCAATCCAGTTAATTTACATAATGATGAAGCCCTCCAGTGCGGGCTGGGTCTTAAGAGGTTTGGGAAGAAATATGCCCTGTCCTTTGGAGAGGTGCACAGAAGGCTCCGTGCAGCCCAGGAGGAATGGGGTTCCTGGCAGGTGGGAGGGGGCAGCTAGGCTCCGGCAGCTTGCCCGCCAAGGACAGCTCTGCTCTGCTCAGCTCAGTTGCCCGCTGAGCCTGTGTCCAGCTGGCCCAGCTGAGGAAGGACTGCCCAGGGCTGTAAAGCAGCAGGAATAAGGCACAGAGTGCCAGTTCCAGACTCAGGCCAGACAGACCCAGGTCACAGCGACTACCACCCACCAGCTGGCTGACCTTGAACAGTCACTGACCTTTCTGAATTTTAGTCTCCTGATCTGTAAACTCAGGATAGCTCTGAGAAGGCAGCAACAGTACTGGCTAGACTGTTAGCATCGTCCTTAGTCTTATCCTTACCACATTTAATCCACTTGCCCACCTACTCATCCATCCATCTACCTAACCAGTCAGCCAGCCACTTATATGAGCATCCATTTACTTCACGAAGGCCAGGTGTTATATCAGGCAGTGAAAGAGACAGGGATGAATCAGACACAGATACCACCTTTAAACTGCCTCCCCAGACAAGAAGGCTCTGTGGATTCACAGAGTCCAGAGCCCAGGACAGTGCTTGGTTTTGAGCAGGCAGGAGACAGAGGCAGTGGGTACTTGCTAACTGAGGGCAGTCAGTTTCTTGATTTTTTCATTTAATTTAATTTGATCATTTTATTTCATTTTATCTTTTTGGGCCTTGAACTCAGGGCCTGCATGTTATCCCTAAGCTTTCTTGCTTAAGAATGGCCCTCTAGGGCCTGGAGTTCAGCCTAGTGGCAGACTGTTTGCCTAGCATGCATGAAGACCCGGGTTCGATTCCTCGGTACCACATACATAGAAAAAAGCCGGAAGTGGTGCTGAGGCTCAAGTGGTAGAGCTCTAGCCTTGAGAAAGTCCAAGGACAGTGCTCAGGCCTTGAGTTCAAGCCCAGGACTGGCAAAAAAAAAAAAAAATGAATATCCCTCTCTATGTTGAGCCACAGCTCCACTTTCAGGTTCTAGTGGTTAATTAGAGATAAGAGTCTCACAGACTTTCCTGCCCAGGCTGGCTTTGAACAGTGACCCCTCAGCCTTCTGAATAGATAGGATTACAGGCGTGAGTCACTGGTGCCTGGCTTGGAGGCCATCACTTTCTGCTACCTGATCTGAACATGTTCAGCTTTTCAGAACTCACCAAGCTTACCTTTAGGGAATGGTCATTTGTCTGGACGCATGCTATACTTGCAAAAAGTTTCTCTTTTAAAACAACAACAACAGGGGCCGGGAGTTTGGCCTAGTGGTTAAAGTGCTTGCCTAGCATGCATGAAGACCCGGGTTCGATTCCTTGGTACCACATACATAGAAAAAAGCTGGAAGTGGTGCTGAGGCTCAAGTGGTAGAGCTCTAGCCTTGAGAAAGTCCAAGGACAGTGCTCAGGCCCTGAGCTCAAGCCCAAGACTGGCAAAAAAAAAAAAATAAATAAAATAAAATAAAACAACAACAACAGAAAACAGAAAAAAAATACAAATTAAAAAAAAACAACACTCTTGTCTGAGAGGGGAAGGGGAAAAAACCAATTTATACACTTAAAAGCACACTAGTAAACAGGAAGAGCTCCACTCCTGAAAATGAAGACAAAGGGCACTTTAGCATTGCATGGCACATAGTAGATGCTCAATGAATACCTAGTGCATGAGTGAGGGGGCTGAGAGAACGCAGTGTTGGTGCGGATGTGGAGAAAGCATATCCATTTCTGGGAGGAGACTGGGAGGATTTGCTGGAAGTGGGGAGGGCAAAGGCTGGTAAGTGACAGGGAGCTGAGCCTCTGGCCTTGCTAGGCTCACAGTCAAAGGAATCAGCTCTCTAGGATCAGTTTTAAGGGCCACATCTCCTTCCCAGCTGCGTCTACTGACTGAACAAGCTGGGTTCTGTAGAGTGCCTCGTGGGTGCCAGTGATGCACCTGGATGGGACACAGCCCTCCAACCTCAGAGCTCAAGGCCTCGTGTCAGGAAATGCTGCTGCCTTGAAATCCAGTGTCAGCCCTGAAACTAAGCCAGCTTTCCACAGTGAGTCACTTGTGTGTCACTACCACACGATTAGAGGCGGTGAGATGATCCCACTGTACAGATGGAGAGATCAGGACTGCAGGAAGCTACATACCTTATCCAAGGCCACAGGGCTGGCCCAGGATGGGAACAAACATCTTAATCTTGGCATCTTCAGGGGGGCTGGCAAGGAGCCCAAGACACCTTTCCTTTCCTCCCCCACAAAATATTCTGTCCTCGTGTCCCTTCTGGTCTTATAAGGTTGCAGGGCAGAGGCACCATTCTTAACCCTGTTTTACAGATGGGAACATTAAGTGTCTAGGCGCTGAACTGCAAACGTAACAAATGACACTGAAAGTGGAGGCCAGAGAACCAACTCTGGTCCAGTGTGCTTTCCCTGCTCCAGGATGCCTGGCAGGACCAAAGGGCAATAGAGGGGCCAGGCTGGCCTGACAAGCACAACCCAGCACAAGTCAGCGTGTCTTACCTGGAATCTGGCAGTACACATTCACACTACCTGTCTTCCCTGCAAACTCTTTGGACAGCACACCCAGCCTTGCCAGGATGGCCACCTGCTTCGAGCCATGAGTTCAAACAGGAAAGGTAAGCAAGGCTGCAGCAAGAGCTCATGCAGAAGCGATTCTCCAATGTGGCTGTACATGGCGATGTTGTGCTTAGGGTGCAAAATTACTTTGCATGGCTCATGGAAGTGGGTAGAATAGATTTGACCATGCAGAGCTCAAGTCTTATAACCCCACAAAGAAGCATGGGAGCAGCCATGATTCCTGAGTCAGAAACAGGTTCTCCTGGATCAAGCAGATGCTGACCGAGTGCTGACTCTGACCAGGAGCTATGCAGGCTGGGTCACACCGGGAATGAGCACGGGAAGCTGCTGCCAGAAGGTCAAGGTCTTGTCCTCACTGCTTTTCCTCATGCTACATAATGGACCAAGCCCTCCAGCCACAGCTGTGCTCTTAACCCCAGGTCCACACTCAAGTCTTCGTACTATTAATAATTAGCACAGGCAGCAGAAGGATGAAAGCAATTCAGTTCTTAAAGTGCAAGGCTCTCTGTTAGAAACAGCATGAATGAGACTCACGTCTCAACTGTCTGCCAGAAGTTCAAGTGATCACACCCACAAATGCAGAATTCTCTTTGCACCAAGATGATGTTTGCTTTTTGCTTGTTTGTAATCAAGCACTTGTGATTTATATCTTCTGACTCCACAAATGGAACACATGGACATAGTCGGCATATCTTTAAAAAAAATCTTACAGGGGCCAGGAGTTTGGCCTAGGGGTTAAAGTGCTTGCCTAGCATGCGCGAAGACCCGGGTTCAATTCCTTGGTACCACATACATACAAAAAAGCTGGAAGTGGTGCTGAGGCTCAAGTGGTAGAGCTCTAGCCTTGAGAAAGTCCAAGGACAGTGCTCAGGCCCTGAGCTCAAGCCCAGGACTGGCAAAAAAAAAAATTTACAGTAGACATATTCTTTCTTTATTTTAATTTCCTAAATCCATCTAAATCTTCCCTTCCCCCACTTCCAAAGAAAAGCTCTTCCACTTAGGAAACTGTATCCTTGGGTAAGGTAAGGCCCCCTGGCTGGCCTCAGGGTTCTTATCTGTGATAGGAAGATTCGGGACTTAATCACTGAAGGTCATTCAGGAATAAGGTAGTAGGGAGGATGTTAAGAGCTTGTACCCATCGTAACCCTAAAGAACTTTTCTAGCAGTTGGAAAATATAAAAGAATGTGCAGCTGGGTGCAGATATCTCATAATCCTAGCTACTCAGAAGGCTGAGATCTGAGGATTGCTATTCTAGCAGAAAAGTCCATGAGACTTTCTTGTTGCTGGTTACTAACTAACCAGCAAAAAGTTGTTAGTACAGTGGTTCAAGTGGCAGAGAGAGCTAGTGTTGAGCAAAAAAGTCAAGTAAGAATGCAAGGTTTTGAGTTCAAACCCCAATGTTGCCTATCCCCAAAAGAAACAGGCATGGAAGATATGGGAATTTCATTTCCAAGTTTAAGGTCCAAACTCAAGGGCTAGACATAGAGTGGCATCCATACTGACAATACACAGCAGCGGCAGAAGCTAGGAGCATCATTAGAAGGTTCAGAAGTGGGGTCAGAAAGCTGAATTTCCATAGTTTTAGATTATTTGCCAAACTCCCTGCCAGTTCCTACTGTCCTATCTTTTACACCCAACCCTCCTCTGTCTCACTCTCAAAGGCAATTGGATTTATGGTTCCCATTAAAAAGGATTCTGTCTTCAGAGCAAGAGGAAGGAAAGCACACGACTTGGGTCACAGAGGTATGCATGCTCAATGCCAGTATATTGTGGAGCCTGAGGAAAGAAACCCCACTTCTTTGAATCTCTTTATGAGCAGCCAATAATGGACTTAGAGTTGTCATTTGTATCTACTTGGAATTTTCCCCAGGGAAAATTAAAAGAAAAAGAAAATCAACAGCATCCTGCAGAAAATCAAGACATTGAAAGAAACAATCGAGAGATGTATTAGCCAGAATAGGACAGGAGATGCTGGGGTAACAACCAACCCCAAATATCAAGGACCGTAGACAAAAACTATTACCCAGGCACCTATGCTGGTGGGGAAGCCCCCATCTCTAACACTGAGAGTCATTAGAATGACACAACGGGCTGGCCAGAATTAGCCACGGGGTGTCACCAGAACAAAGGCACCAGCTGTGTAATCCCACCATGTACAAAAATATGACACTAACCAAGCAGAGCCATGATGCTCACTGAGGGCTCTCGGCATCAGAAGGCAAAAGTCAGGAATGTCAGGTATTAAGTGAAATCTGCAACCTGCCATGAAAACAAAGCTTCTCAAAGAAATGTCCTGACAGGCCAAGGCTGGGGCTTTAAGGAGGCAGGAGGTAGAGAGGGGGGAACGTTTGAGCCATGCTCGCTATCTCTTTTTTTTCATGCTCTCTCTTGGGGTCAGCTGCAGAATGTCCCAGCCCAACAACCCCAGCCCCCACACCTCTTCCTCCCACCAACCCCCACCAGATCACCAGCCCTCCAAAGAGCGCATCAGGTAAATGCCATGTACCACCCTGGGGCTCTCGCAAAAAGTCGCTCTTGACGATAATGGCTTTAGGAGGCTATGCAACTGCACGCCTGGCATCTGAAGCATCGTCTGAGGCCAGGTGTTGCATCTCTAATTAGGATGGGGATTTTTTTTTCACCCCACACAGAATTTACATAATTGGGAAGGAGGTTACGGCGAGGACCGTCCCCACCAATGGTGCCTTTTTCCATCCCTGCTTCCGGTTTTTGCCTTACACACTTCAAATTTAAGGCAGAAGTGAATCGATTTGAATTTTTTGAAATTAATTATCATCATTGCCATGGAAAATGTATCTGCTGCTGCCTTCCTTGGGGAGTGGGGAGAGTAGGGGTGATCTCACGTGGAGAGGTACGCTGGGAGGTACCGCCTGTCACCTGCTGCTCCCTCAAGCAGCCACCTACCCCTCATTCCCCAGTCTCACCCAGCTGGTCTTAGAGCCTCTCCCGTTCAACTCTGAGCATTCTTCAGAATATGTTTTTAGCACCACTAAAATTAATGCTTTAAAATGTCACTTGCTACAGTAAAATTTATCAACATTATTATATACCATAGAAACTGCCATCCCAGACAAATGCACGACATTAAAATTTGGTCTAGAGCTCCCCAGAGGAAACGTTTGCTGCAATTTGTATAACAGTTTATATATTTATGCTATTTAATGGTACAAAGCAATAATTATGACTTCATTCACTGATAAGCAACAGCATTACATAAATCTGATGCGGATTTAGAACATGCCAGCTCTGACACCGGTAGACTAGTTGTAAATTATGTTGCTGTTAAAAAAAAAAATCCCAGCAAATATGAAGGAGCCGCAGGAAACTAATAATGCATCTCCAGCTGTTCCAGTTAACCTGCAAATGTGGCCATCTGCACCTCGGGAGAAGGAGAAGGGGAGACAGGAAGGCAGGGAGAGGAAGCAAGCAGACGCCTGGCTTCCTTTGCCTTTGCTGGGAAGCACAAAGCCTTAACCACCAACCAATGGCCTTGTCAAGCAAGCTTTAAACTTTGGCATTTCTGCCAGTGGCTCACACTTGTAATCTAGCTACTCAGGAAGCTGAGATCTGAGGATCACAGTTTATAGGTAGGAAAATCTGTGAGACTCTTATTTCAAATGACCTCCCAAAAAGCTAGAAGTGGAGCTATGGTTCAATTAGTAGTATGTCAGCCTAAGGGACAGTGCTAGAGACAGTGCCTAGGCCCAATTGAGTACAAGACCCAATATTGGTACATACACATACCCACACCCACCCACCTACACACACACACACACACCCCATATGGCCATAGATATATGTCCACTTAAGAGGGAGCCACAGGCACAATGGTTCACACCACCAACCAAGGCCAGAGCACTCAGATAGCATTAGATCTCAGGTCTGTGTAGTCAGTGGAAGGTAGAACAGAGGGGGCTGGGGGCTGTGGAAGACTGAGGGAGGGGAAGGAGCAGAAGCTGATGGCTGTTTGGGGCTCCTAGCATAGACAAAACAATACTGGAGCTCTCAGCATGGAGAAGTGGTTTGACAGGCTAGACATACAATTTTGCTTAGGAAAAGGCCTCCTGTACCATCCTTCCCATGCTATCTTTGCTTCCCAGACCATTCTCAGACTTAGGGAATGCCTGCTCTGTGTAAAACAGCATGGCAGGGGCATCAGGGGCAACCACTACCATAACACATATACCTTAGGCCTCCCCTTCGTCATTCAAGATGCTGTTTCTATTGTCTGGGTAAGAAAATCAGTTCAGAGAAAGACTGCAGAACTTATCCACGCTAGCTCAGCTCTACTACCACACATCTGAACCATGAAGTTTACACCCCAACTAACCCATAGTTTTCAAAATTTTAAAACTACAGATGATAGAACTAGAGTCTCCATAACCCAGTCACACACTAAGGCGCACATGTGTAAAGAAAAAAAAAAGTCCTATGAAAAAAGGGTGACATTGATCAACATGCATTTGACTCATAAACTGACATGCTGAATTAACAACTACTTAAAATAATAAAAATAAATGAAACAAAAAATTCCATGGAATTGCATACCAACTTATTGAACAGAATGCACTGGGAACCTTTTTAATATCTTTCTTTTTCCACGGTCCTGCGGATGGGACACAGGACCTTGCTGGCAGGTGCTCTAATTGGAAGTCCTTTCCTTTGCTCTTCCTTGGCCCTCCCTCCTGTTCTGCTCCAAGTGCTCCAGCCCCAGCTGTGCTCTGGTTCACTCCCTTTTCATTATGCTGTCTGGGACAATGTTGATTTTATGATTTGTTAATGGGCCCCAGCCTACAGGTTGAAAAAAAAACAAAAAAACACCTGTCGGTTTCTATTCCTTTATGTTCCAGAAGGAAAGCTGAAGCTCAGTGGCTGGCCCCAGGTTCAAATCTGTGCTCCTCTTTCTTCCGAACTGCATATAACAGCTACCCTAAGCCTTTCCTCAGGCCTTCTCAGGACCACTTCCAAACACACTGGGGACCTCTGAGTCCTTGGCCCTAATCTGAGGATGGGGGAAGGGAAGATCAGTGACAGAAGGCACTATTCTCAAAAGGAGCCCCAAATCAGTCCAACAACTTAGTAGTGGGGCTAAAGTACCAGTCTAGTCACCCAGCAGGACACCTACCCTCAGCTCTCCTGCTGCCTCCTGGAGGTGTTTGGGGACTGGAGTGAGGGAAGTAGTCTTCATACCAGAGACCCAGAAGTTGAGGGAGAATCCACACAAGCTCCCCAGGCTGGGGTTCCCCCTGCTCAGCTCTGATATCTCCAACAGTCATCAGGTAATTCCCATGTCATATCCAAGCAGCTTCCCAAAGGCCCTCGGCCTGGGACAAGGGCCACAGGCCCACTCCCCACAACCTTCCTCCTGCTCTCAACTCTCTATCCCTTTAACAAAATGCTTCACCAGCTAAGAAGACAGTTTTTCTTGGCTGTTTCGACACACTTAGTAATATGCTTTTCTACAAAGCAGTTTCAAAGGCGTCCAGCACTACTGCTCACAGTGACTTAGTGGTGTTGAGTCTTAGCAGCTTCTCAAAAATACAGCTCCATTTGCATACCTAACAGCTTAACTGTAGGCACACTCTAAATGAAGTTGCCTTTCACTTGTATGGTCTATGCAGCACCAGTGTCAACCAGACAATCAGACACTCCTTTCACTGACCCCATCTGTAGCAAATCCACAGAAGCCAAATTCATAGCTCAGTCTCCTTAGCAAGGACAAAGAAGCAACTAGCTAGGCTCTAGGGTGGGGTCTAAACCCATGGAGTATGCACAAGCTGGGATCCAGTGCAGATTGACAGGAAGAGCTTGTTACAATCCTGGTGCATATACTGAGCTGGAAGCAACAGGAGGCTAGAGGACAGAGCATGGGTAGGGAAAAGAAGAACAGGCCTCAGTTCTTTCATTAGAACATGTAAAGCTGCAAGGAAGGTGGAGCCTGCAGCCTGTGAGGGTCAGGCATTTAACTTATTCCACTCAGGGGACCCCACCTCCAGCCGGGATGTGGATAAGGGCACTGTCTGTCCTTAGCTGTGACTCTGTTTTAAACATTGTGTGTGTGTGTGTGTGTGTGTGTGTGTGTGTGTGTGTGTGTGTGTGTGTGTGTGTGTGTGCGCGCGCGCATGCGCGCACATGCAAGTTTGTGTTCATGTGCTTTATAATTCACTGAGTAGAAAAGTCCCTGAGAGTTTTAATCTACAGCTAACTACCAAAAGAAAAAAAAGGAATTGGAGGTTTGATTCACACGGTAGAACACTAGTCTTCAGTGAAAAAGCTAGAGACATTATTCCCATCCTGAGTTCAAGCCTCAGGACCAGCATAAAAAGAAAGGAAGAGGGGGGGGGGAGGAAAGAGAAAAACGAGGGAGGGAGGGAGGGAGGGAGGGAGGGAAGGAGGAAGGAAGGAAGGAAGGAAGGAAGGAAGGAAGGAAGGAAGGAAGGAAGGAAGGAAGGAAGGAAGGAAGGAAGGAAGGATCCCATTTTTTCATGTTCATGCCTGGCCCCTGTGGGCATGGACTGGCATTCAATACCTGGTAAGAGAAGAACAAAAGCACCCAGGGCTCCCCTCTCTTCCTGTAACTTGCCATTTGGCTTTGGGCAAGTTCCTGGCCCACTCTGGGCCCATATGAATAAAGGGGATATAAATCATCAATCCCTACCCTCCATGGCATTGTCTCAGGCACCTTGAAATAGGGTTGGGCCAGGGGAAGAAAGAGGTTGGAGAGGAAGCCAGGAGCCAGAACAGCCCTAGCAGCCACTCTGCCTGCCTAGGCGCCATCCCAAGGCTGACACCACTACTCGACAGCTTGATATGAATATTGTGTCAGAGATTGAAGATATTAAGAATGACAATGCATTATTACTGCAGCAGGGAAATCTCATGAGTCCTAAAGATAGGATTTCAAAATCCTCAGCCAAAAATCAATAGTAACGCCCAAGAATTTATAAAAGAAGCATGTCAGTCTACATTTGAGAAGACACACTTTCTGTTTCTGGCTAAGCCAAAGGGACAAGCACAAAGGAACCACTCACCAAGGGTAGAGAGCAAGAATCCAAAACCCTGCTTGCCCCATCTCGTGTCCAGTAGGATACAACTTGGGGGCCAGGCTGAGGACGAACCAAGCAGGCAGAGAAACCAGGGTGCTCCCCTCCCCCCTGCAAGAAGGAGATAGGGAGCCCTACTTTCCAGATAGCTGCCAGGCGGTCCTGAACATGCTCAGCTTTGTAAGCAAAGTTTATGTTCACCTAGCAAGGGAAAATAGAAGGAAGCATGGGGCTTGGAACAACATTTGTCTACTCTTAGCTGAAGCATGGGTATGAACTGGGGGATAGTGGCTCACACTCAGGCAGCTGAGATCTAAGGATTGAGGGCTACAAATAGTCTAGGCAGGAAAGTCTATGAGACTCTTAGCTCCAACTAATCAGCAAAAAAGTGAGAAGTAGGGGCCGGGAGTTTGGCCTAGTGGTTAAAGTGCTTGCCTAGCATGCACGAAGACCCGGGTTCGATTCCTTGGTACCACATACATAGACAAAAGCCGGAAATGGTGCTGAGGTTCAAGTGGTGGAGTGCTAGCCTTGAGAAAGTCCAAGGACAGGGCTCAGGCCCTGAGCTCAAGCCCAGGACTGGCAAAAAAAAAAAAAAAAAAAGTGAGAAGTAGAGCTGTGGCCCAAGTGGTAGCGTGACACCCAAGGCCCAGTTCAAGCCCCAATACCAAAAAGAAAAAAAAAAATGGGATGGGGAGGAGGTTTATCAAAGTGGGTTCATCTTCCTTCTGGGATTATTGCAAAGACAATCTTAGTTTAAATAGAAAAGCCAACAAACTTTAGGAGGCATGGCATGAAAAGCTATAAGAAAGAGCACAGGCTCTGAAAGCTAAAGGAGCTAGATTCTGAGCCCCCTGCCTGAAAATGGCAATAATGATGCTGGTCTTACCTCCCAGGGCAATGCAAGGTTTACAGGTAGCACCTGTAGTGTCTGGCACAGTATTCAGTCTCAATAACTATAGAAGTTTCAAGGTCTCAGGGTTAAGGCCCTTAGTAAAAACAAACAAGATAGGCATTCTAATGTTACACATTTGCATGTGTTTCTTAATAACAACTACTTTTAGTTGATCAGCCAATGGTTTAATGTTGGTTTTGGTTTTGTGTGTGTGTGTGTGTGTGTGTGTGTGTGTGTGTGTGTGTGTGTGTGTGTGTGTGTTTTCTGAATGAAGTTCCCAAGAGGATATATGAAAATTATTCTCCAGTTGGCCAGAAATTATGAGACAAGACTGAGTCACCACCAATCAAGAAGAGGCTGGTCAGGGAGGGTGGAACACCTTCTAAGCCCTGCCCTGCTGGGGCCCAACTCTGGGGTTTGCTTCTTTCTTGGTCTCCACACTCCTCCCCCTCCCCTCCAAACACAGACTCTAGAAGGTCTGAACATAGAACATACACTTAGCAAGAGTCCCAAACAGCCTCCTTTCCATCTGGCTCTGGAACCCACTATATGGACAAGGAGTTCGGGATCTATCTAATGCTTATTCCTTCACTATTCTGGATTTCAGGCAGTGAAGCTGGGGGACAGCACAAGAGATGCAATTAAGCATTCTACTTCCATATGGTCTTATCATAGCTCAGACTCAGGCTGGCCATGCTCCATCCAGCCTTACTCCAGGTCCCCCAGTGAATGACCAAGAACAGGGCTTGCCCAACCTTCTTCCTGCCTTGTCTAGGCCCATCAATCTTAGTGGGATATATTCAGTGCCAAGAGTCAACCAGGCGGAGGTGGTGAGCACCAAGGTCTCCAGTCATTCAGAAATGCTGGTTGGCTATTCCTGATTGTTTTTAGACTATTATCCTCTGGCCATTACAGATGGCTGCTTTTCTGCCAGACTGTAAGCTCTGTGAGGTCAGGTGCTTTAATTTCACTGGATTGATTTTTAATGGGCTTTTCTGGTGATGAGAGCATTGTGTGTTTATCCTATAACGTTCTCAAGACTTAAGCAGATGAAGATCACCTCAATTCTACACACACACACACACACACACACACACACACACACACACTTGACCAAAGATCTGCTCTGAATCGTTCCATAGACTGACATCTCCTTCAGATTGTAGGACAAAGGCACCAGGCCTCGTATACAGCTGGCACTCAATATATGAAGGCTGAGGAAACAGAGCATCAATTGATGACAAGGGAAGCAGCGTTGAGTCAACAAAGCAGAAACAGCACTTCAAAAATTAAGGGCTGGGGCCAGGAGTTTAGCCTAGTGGTAGAGTGCTTGCCTAGCATGCACGAAGACCCAGGTTCAATTCCTTGGTACCACATACATAGAAAAAAGCCAGAAATGATGTTGTGGCTCAAGTGTTTGAGCTCTACTCTTGAGAAAATGAATCCAAAGACAGTGCTCAGGCCCTGAGTCCATGCCCAGGACTGGCAAAAAAAAAAAAAAGTTATTAAAAAAAAATTAAGGGCTTTGTCAAGATGGAAAGTGGGATCTGGAACAAGCTACTTCATGAAGAAGTATCGCTTTCTTCAGTATTCCACAGGCTTCTTTCATAATTAAATGTTTAAAAAATCTAATAGATCTCAGGGCCTAATAAGCATGTCAACATTAAAAACAAAACACACTAGCTACTCTTTACTGATCCTTAATGTCCATGCCATAGGCTCCTCTTACTCAATGCCAGAACTGCCACAGAGTGGAAGCCTCTGGTTCCCTGGAGAAACCGCTGCAGCCTATGCCTGGTACCCTCAGTAATTCCATTTAGGCTGCAAAGCATAGTGCCTGGCACATGGTGTGTCCGACCCCTGGCAATGAGCTGTGAGCACAGATGCTACTATGCAAGTATCATCTCACTGACCTCATCCTACTCGATTTTATCAAGGCTAACACAAGTTAATTGGCATTCCTAAGGATATAACATTAAAAAACAATGGAGATAGGATTTGAATGCAAGAACTTTGATTACAGAACTCTGCTTTCCATCCCTACCCCCATAAAAATCTCACAGGTCATACTAATGGATTATGGATGGATCAATGGATTGATCGGTAGATGGATGGATATCTAATGTGTGAATGATTAGATGAAATGTAGATGGGCAGACAAACGTATATGTTGGATGGTGGGTGAATGCAGGAAAGAGTGGGTGGATAAATGGCAAATGAATCGATGACAGATGAATAGATGGGAGCAGATGGGTAGTTGCAAGGATGGATAGACAGACAGGCATGGATATATAACTGTAGGGGTGAAGAGATGGGTGAATAAGTGGTAAATGGATAAATGGTGAACGGGATAGATTGAGGGAAGGATGGAAGGGTGGACAAATGAAGAAATGATGGCTTCATGCATCCCTTCCCTCATCTGAAGTCTTACTGCTGGAGCATGCACAAAGAGATGATCCAAAAAACTGCTCCCATCAAAGCTATAATATCATGAGGACCTCAGACTGGCTTCTCTCTCAGCTTATCTAGGCGTTATCTTTACTCAAGTCACTAAGGGGCTGAGTTTTCAAGGTCACTGCCTCATGGCCTCCTCCTGCCCTGGGGCCCCACTATGGGCAATGAGGGAGGGAGGGGGTTAAAGGGATGAGGAAGACATTTGTGGACAAAGTCCAGGCAGGCCCTTGAGCTTACTCTGAACATTTGCATCCAGTTGAAGACTAATAAGTGTGTTCCTTTTCAAAGATTCCCTGTAGCTATCAACCCCTTTCAAATCAGAGTGGGAAGTGTGAGTGTGTGGGGGGGGGATGCTGTCCTTCCTTTCCCTGGGGAGGAAGGTAATGTGTATGGGGGTGAGGGGGGTGGATTCAACCTACCAGCTCTGTGCTGCCCCTCCCAGCTCCCAGCCCAGTACTTTGCACATAGAGGGGCTCAACAAACCAGTGTAGAATTGATTCTAAGGTCTCAAACAGAGGCGTCCACACACATCACAGCCTCCCCTAGACCGCTGACCACAAGTAAACAAGAGGCCAGCCACCACCAGTCTGCAGAAGCTGCCACCTGCAGTTTCTTCTTTATCCACAAGAGAGCACAGTATCTTGAAGCTCGGCACAAATTCTTTTGTAAATGCCTAGTGTACTTACCGAACACTGTATAACTCAAAAATTATAATTAAAATGTCTTAGCGCCTGTATTTATAGTAACATTTAAACTACTGTGCTTTCTTGAAGTCAGTCATTTACTTGAGAACAGCACACTTTATGGTGAACAGATCTTTGAAACAGTTCCGCGGGGATCTAGCCCAGGCACATGTAACTCAATATATGTCAACAGCTGTAAAAATATTGGTAGGAGAAGGCAGGAAGAAAGCCAGGAGCCCCAGATCAAGTGCCCTGTCTCTTGCATCTGACTGTTTTCAGCTGCTCCCTCCTCTTCCAAATAATTGGGCCATTTTGGTGCCCGCTGTCACACAAGGCAGGCCCTCTTTGAGGCTGGATGATCAAAAAGGTTATAAATGAAAATGATTTCGAGGTTGGCAGCCTGGAGAGTGACCAGGGCGTGCGAGGCGGCAGAAGGGGTTGTTCTAATCTTACCAACTGCACACCGGCGGCGGCGGAGAGGGTTCCTAGGGCGCGAGCAGATCCCCAGGGCGAGGCCACAGTAAATTCCACCTAATCCCTTCTGCATACAAATGAGTGCCTGGCAGGGGGAAGAGGGCCAGACGCCTCAGCCCCGCCCACTCCCCACCGGGGTTGGTTGTCTTGGCTGAACAAACAACCCAACCACCAGGAAGAGGGATCTAGACCCAAAGCAAGGAGAGGGCTCCTGCTGCAGGGTACTTACTGAGGCTTGCTCAGGTGGGACCTCCAAAACATGCCAGCAATACATAAGAGCTTGGGTGGCCAAGTGTGGCATGGCAGATGAGAAAATGGGAGATGGGGATGAGACAGCTCAAGGGGGGCGGGTCCTTTGACAGGCTGGTAAAGACTGACAGAGGTGTGGAAATCCTCAGGAAGACCACAGCCTAATAGGAAGGCTGCCTACTGGTGGCAGCAGGCAGGAATCCTAGGACCGGGTCTGGCAGGAATCCTAGGAGCGGGTCTGGCAGGAAAAGCTTCCTTCACGACTAACAGACAGGGTCACTCTTGTTAGATGAACAACAAGTGAAAGGCAAGCCATGCAGTCATCCCACTAAGAGACTGAATAAAGTATGGTACATATACATAATGGCATGTTAGCCCCTAATGAAGAAATTATGTTGTTTGCTGGAAAATGGATCAAACTCAGAAAGAAAGCACGTTTTTGTTCAAGTACAGAATCTAGACTTAACAAAAGAAAAAAAAAAGGTATGATTGTAAAAGGGGTTCTATTCAAGGGAGTGGAGTGGGCCAAAGTACAAGAAGGGAGAAAGGAGAGGCTAATAGATGTGTGTGTGTGTGTGTGATCAAAGAAGTGATCAAAAAAGATTATTCATGTCCATGAAAATAATATGATGAAATGATATAACATAGTATAATCAAACTAAAAAGGAGGGGGAAGGAAGGAGAGGGGGCTAATAGAGTAATTATATGCACGTATGTAAACATTACAATGAAACCTTTTTGTATAATTAATTTACACTAATTAAAATTAAACAAAGTAGGACACTGGTGGTTCTTGCCTGTATTCCTAGCTCCTTGAGAAGTTGAGATCTGAGGATCACAATTCAAAGCCAGAGCAGGCAGAAAAGTCCATGAGACTCTTACTTCCAGTTAAGCAGCAAAAACCTGGAAGCAGAGCTGTGGCTCAAATAGTAGAACACCATCCTTGAGCAAAAAAAGCTAAGGGACAATACCCTGGCCCTGAATTTCAGTCCCAATATGGGCACAAGAAGGAAAGGAAAGGAAAGGAAAGGAAAGGAAAGGAAAGGAAAGGAAAGGAAAGGAAAAGAGACTATCAAGGGCTAATCCTGAGCATTGGTCCCCAAAGCAATGGAGGGATGCTCAGAAGAGGCCGGACTCCAAATGGATAAAAGGTCCCCTGGTGGGAGAGGAATGGACATCTAGTCACATAGCATGGACTGGAGGCACACAGCGCCCTCCTACAGGAATGGAGGCGGCTTGGGTGAGTTTTTCCTTTATGAAGCTAGAGACCAAAACTGTTAATTATGTACCTGGCAGTCAACCCCCAGAACAATTCTCAGAACAGGTTATTTGTAATGTGGATCCATGCCCCAGACCCCTGCCTCAGTGGGCAAAGCTGACAGGTACAGAGTTTGGGGACAGAGTAAGACAATGAATATATGAAAAGCCCTTAAACTGCTTACCCAGAGGTTTGAGGATGGCTGTCCAGGATTATGATGCTTACTTTGGGGAACGAGACAAGGCTCCATGGCACAAGAAAAGGTTAACTGCTCTGGACTGGACTAGCAAATCACTACTCCATCCCTCAGTCATTTACATGTGAGCCAGAACAAGAGGAACCAGCTTAGAAAAAGACAGAGGGGCCCCATGCGGGCAGGATCTCATGTTGGGTCCCTCGTTCAACAGCACGCCTGTATAGATCCAAGGCATGTACAGACACACATGTGGATTCGAATGCACACGCATGCACGCACACACGCACACACACACACACCTAGCCACATGCATCTCTTCCATGGAAACCAGCAGGAAATGCACATTTTGAGGACCCAATTAGGCTCAGTGTGTATTTGACAACCTTTCAACCTCCAGAAGCCGTTTATTTTTACAACGCTTTCCAGCTAAGAAATTATTAGGTTTCTGCCCTTCCCCAAATAGCCATGGCATCGGGAAGCCCCAAGGTGTACCTGGGCATGATCAATAAGGGGTCCCCTCTGAGAGGCTCCACAATGACATCATGACGATTGAGAAGGTGGAACCTGGAGCAGGACTTCCAGTTTGGGAGCAAGTCTTCATTTCCTGAGGAATCAGAGGGACTCAGCTTCAAGTCCCCATTCCCAAACCAGCCTGGACCCAGGCAAGAACTGAATTAGCCCCTCTGGATTATTCTGGAAGTCTAACTGTCCCTTTCACTCTTCATCTTCTGCATCCCTCAGTTCCTAAGCCCTGCTTTGACAGATAGTAGGGAAAGGGAATTTTCTATCTCACAGATAGGGAAACTGAGGCCAAGCCTCTACCTCTTGGCTTTTTCCACTTCCTGCTTTGTGGCAGCTGCCCAGTTCAAATGGACACATAGTGTGAGATTACCCAGGAAAACTAGGCCAGATAGGAGAGAGACCCAACTCACACAGGAAATTAAAAGACAAAAAAAAAAATCCAGAATGGTTTCTGTGGTAATGAGGTAAGCTAGAGTCATCATGTGTGCCCCCTTTTCTCCCAAGAGGCTGGTAAGCACCCTCTCCAGACTCTGTAGGCTCCCAGAGAATGAGTGGCTGTACCCAGTCCTGCTCCAGCAGCATTGATAGCTCTCTGACAAGAGCAGAAATCTTCTCTGCATTTAAAAGATGGGGACTTAATCCCTGTCAAGGAAAACAAGGCTGCTGGTGATGTTTCTGCAGAAGGTCTGCCCCTGCCTCCAAGTTCTGTGACCCTGTCCAGGCTTTGTCTATTGTCTACGTCAGAATCACCAGGATTGCCATACAATGGTACCCAGATCATCAAATTAAGAGCCCCCCCTCATTCATTCACTAGCTTTTTTCAAAAAAAAGATGACTAAAATCAAGGCACCATCTCAGTTTTGTGAGCCATGGATGGCCCAAGACAGCTAAATCCTGGTGCTGCTACTCATAATCTGCTGAGAAAGCATTCATGTTTTAGTCACTGGATCCCACTTTGGTCTTTGGCTGCCTAAATGTCAGGGTGACTGTGCCAGGGTGAAAGGTGTCCTGCAGGAAAATGCTACCCTGCCACCCCAGCATCCTGAGGCTGCACCTCCACTCTCTTTTCTGACAAGCAGTAGCAGGTTGATGATTAGCAAAATCACAATAGCTGCAAAATACTGGTGACAACTGCCACCATTGTGGCAATGGCAAGAGGTGTCACTACGAGCAGGCAGGCCTGCTACAAACCCCCACCTCCAGAGTCCCCACCTAGGCAGGAGCTCGAAACATTTTCAGGAAACTTGGCCAATCATTTCCATGCATCTTTACTGCCTGGACAGATTAAACCCAGGCCCCAAGTGGCTCTCCCAGTTGACAATTTTTTCTTTCAAAAAGGCAGAAGTTGCTGTGAGCCAAGTTCTTGCAGCCGAATTCCTGGACACAGTTTCCAACTATTCCAATCAGCCAGCTCTGCGGTTGGGCTGGGATTTCAAGCTTGCCACAGTATGAAGTCCAGTTTGGGCTATATTCCCTTCCCTCTCGCAGCGTGATGAAGGTTTCCCCGCAAAATCAAAAGGCTTACTGTCAAGTTTTCGATTGGTCTGGGCTCCGCGCTATCATGTGTGTGGTGATGGGAAGGAATATGAATGTGATGTCGGTTCCACCATGGGGCCTGAAGGCCTCGTCCAGGCTGTCCAGGGACCTTATGAAAGTGGAGCGGAACTCTTTTCATGTATATTCCAACTGCTGAAATTCCCCAGACGCGCCACAGTGTGCAAACGCGGTGGAGAAAAGAACAATGGCTGGATAAAAACCGAGGCAGGTCCACTGAGTACATGGAAGACAAACCCGTGTTGCTAATGTGAGAGGAAGCTGAGCCTGGATTCTTTCACTCTTCCTTCACCTTTCCTTCTCCTTTCCACTTCCCCTCTGCTCTTGGAACTTAATGGCAATAAAGTCAGTGTTTCCTGGGGAAAAGATTGCACTTTACTTGAATAAAGTATATATATACTAGTAAATGCACCACTGGGGAAAAGCACACAGTCTAAACTGCTATGATTTTTAGCTAATTTCTCTTTGTTTCACAGATATAGTGTGTCTATGTCGACAGGTATATATGCGTGTATATATTAAACAGGTAATCTGGAGCTTACTCACACAGACTTCCGATCTTCTGAGCGCTGAGTGTGAGCTTTTCACTGCCAGATTCAGTGAAGTCTCACTGGTATTTTGAAATGGGCTCTGGCGAGACCATTTACACCACAAAGAGCGGCAAATGATACAAATCAGAATTCTTTTCTTCTCTCAAGCAACTAGTTGTTACATATCTACTGTCTTCATCACTGAATCTCTGCCACACTTACATCAGTTGCACATGCACATAGATGTTCACATGCTGAATCTACACAGACACACAGACTGTGTCTAGGAAGGAAGGAAGGAAGGAAAAAGGAGGAAAGGAAGAAAGGAAAAGAAAAAAGAAGGGAACAAGGGGGGAAGGAGAGAGAAATATCAAAGGCTAAAGGTATGGCTCAAGTGGTAGAGTATCTGCCTAGAAAGAAAAACCAATCTATTCTTTCAAAATACAAAGGCAATAGCTAAATTGATTCCTTTTTTTTTTTTTTAAATTCTTGCCCAGGCATTAACTTTCTCCTATTACTGTAAATTTGCTGCTCTTGTATTTTCTCCTAGCCCCAGAATTAAACACACTTCTAATTTCTCACTTCAGGTGCATTAAGTGCGGTCTAGGGCACAAATGAATAATTTTATTGATAATAAATTTTATAATCCATGGAGCACTTGCTGAAAATGGATGTGTTCTGGATGCATTCATTATTTCTCCTAATTCGAAGACCACAGGATTGCAGCCGCCCTGCTTGCTGTACCACTGGTAATTGCTGGCTATTTTCTACTGGTTTGAGGCTCAATTTGACAATTGAGGCACATGCTCTGCTTTATGAGGATAAATTATAATAACTGCTTTATCAGATTATTACTTTTATTAATTTAAGAGACAATCCAACATTGGTGAGTAGTTTCTGTCTCCTGTGGGCAGGATTTATCCTACCAGTTTAATGGTGCTGTAAGAAACTGGATCTACAACGTCTTGCTAAAGGTAATGCCCCTCCCAGCACATTCTCCCCAAAGGACGCAGGAAAACAAGGATGGAGAATAAAAACCATCTGAAAAAGTAAGCTGGCTACCATTAAAAGTGGAGATGCATCTGGGCATGGTGGCTCATATCTGTAATCCTAGCTACTCAGGAGGCTGAGACCTGAGGATAGCGGTTCAAAGCCAGACTGGGCATTAAAGACTGTGAGACTCTCCAATTAACCATTAAAAAAAAATCAGAAGTGCTGTGGCTCAAGGGGTAGGGTGATAGCCTTTTGCTGAAGAGCTCAGGAACAACGTCAGACCCAGGGGTAGGGCAGAAGCCTTGTGCTGAAGAGTTCAGAGACAGCGCCTAGGCCCAGAGTCCAAGCCCGACTGATTTAAAAAAAAAAAGAAAGTAAGAAAGAAAAAGCGAAGATGCTGGGGGGAAAGGCTAAAAGATTGTTGGGTTTTGAGCTTGACTGGAAAGAATAGTTGTTAAAAAACACAGGTCTTGGACATCAGCCAGTACTGCTCTCAGCCTTAGCTGGCCTGCCAAGATCTGTGCAACCTTCAGACAAGTCAATCACGGTAGCTGGTTGTGTTTCCTCATCTGTAGCTTGGAGGTGAAATAATACCTGTTCTTTAGGGTGTGGGAGGTCACATGGCACATTATATAGCCTGGGATGTACCCCCTGGGTGTAGCTACTGACAGTTCTTAGACTGGACACTGAAGTGGGATTCCAGAAAGTATTTGTGTCAAGTGAGAACCATGAAAGAAGGATAGCATTTATAAATGAATCCAAGAAAGCTGTCTCTGACTGACAGCCATGACCACCTAGCCTGGAGAAGCCCATCTCATAAAGCATTTAAGGAAAGCTGCAACCGGGGGACAGGCTCATGAATGGCTTCTGGGTCAGACTAGATGACATGAGACTCCAAGAGTCTCCCCAAAGAAGAATTGGATCAAACTGCTACAAGCATTGGGTACTTCCAAAGCCCAACATAATTGTGAGTATGTTACCTATTATTTCCACAGCACTCACCTGCCCCTCTGCCTCTTCCCCTGATCCCCCGGCCAGGGCCCACCACTGCCATCTACCTGTCCCATTGGCAAGGCCAGCTCAGGACTCCAAGGAACATCTGAAACTTGGTTGTACATCAGAAAGAAAACTATTCTTCATCTGTGCAAGAGCCTTCAATCAGAGCACTGATGGGCGGAGCGTAGTACTATCATCTGAGGGCAGAGGGCACAGGCGGTGCCTTTGGAACCCAGCCCTCATCCCAGCATGATACTGCCCAGCAACTCTGCCTGGGTGTATGTTTCTTCCATAGCCAAGAACACCTGACACATGGCTCCCACACATGCAGTCCAGGGCCTGCCCCAAGTGAGGAGAGAGGAAATTGCTAAACACTAAAGATGGACCATACATACCACTGCAAGCAATTATGGTCAGATGCTGTACTATTTTATAATCATAATGATGATTTTAGTTGGATTTATTCTATTTTATTTTCTAGTAAGTATTCACCTGGCCTTTCCAGTGGGAAGTGGTTTGCTTTATGCAAAAAAAAAAAAAATCAGGCCATATCCAAAAAAAGATAAAAAAAAGAATAGAATCAGACTTCTCCCTTGGCATTCTGATTTTTCTTTTTTGAGGCACAGGGGTGCTGAGATGGGCTCTCAAGTGGCCCCTGAGTCAACAGAATGGAAACCCTTTGTAGCCTTGAGTCAGGCTCAGGGCTGCATCCCTGACAAGTTTTTGTCATTACAAGAGAAACCATCCTTCAGCCTCAAAAGGCTGTGTCTGTGTTGTAATCACGTGATTCTCACAGTTAAGTTTTCCTGGGTGAAGGTAGACCCAAATCTGAGAGCCACCTGTGCATTTGCGCAGTGGCAATGAACCCTGGGGGCCTTTGTAAATAGTGTGGAAATACTATTTCCAGAGTCTCAACTAGTTATCTGGAGCAAGGGGCTGAAAGAGAAAGCACAGCCCAGCCAGCCAACCCCACTGTATGCAACAGCCTCTTTGTTCCCTGGCTCTAGGAGACAGTTTGGTACGAAATTGTTAGTCCTGGTCTGGGGAGGTATGGTAGAACATCAGTCTTGAGTCCAAAAAAAAAAAAAGACAAGAAAGAGTGTGAGGCTCTGAGTTCAAGTCCCAGTACTGGCACAAAGATCCTGATCTGGGGAAGGATGCCCTATGGAATCTTCTCACCTCCTAAATCCCCAGCATTGCAGGGCTTTCCCTCCTCCTTTTCCTGATTAACAGCCGGCCACCTCATTTAGAAAGCTAACTTTTCTCAGAGTTCCATCCTGTTCTTGAGGTTTCAGTTGGAAACTTGGCCTAGATGACAGCTGTGTGGGCCTCTCCCCAGCTCAACCCAGCAGGAGTTCTAATACACTTCATTCTGGGGCTGGTTGCTGCTTTTAATCTATCAGCACGGCGCCGCAGCTGCTGTAAGCTAGCTGAAAATTGTCTGCATACGAGGCGAGCCATTTGTAACCCTTTTGCACACAAGCACACGCTTCCGCACAAATACTGCTGGGTTCTCTGTGCCTAGGAAATGTGCGAGCTCTGTGTGGCCAAGGTATTCCTGAAGTCCAGGACATCCCCATCTAGTTGGCCAGAATAAGCTGGTGGTATCCAAATTCCTTTTTCCCCAATGCTACTTCTTGCCCCAGTGGTGCCAAAACTCTTCTTTCCAAGTTGAACATGGATCCCTCCAACGAGGGCTGAACACACAAGTCCTGTCCTATGACCCTTCAGAAGAGAAGGGCGACATTCTCCTAAGGAAGTAAGCTCGGATTTGTAGAGGGTCCCAAGAAGGGCCTGGCCCAAGCAACACTACCTGATTCTCAGCTCTGCTGCTCCATTAATCAGCAGCTAAGGTCTCCACTCGGTCCACTCGGCAGCATCAGATCCAACAGGGATCTGCGTTTATGGCAGAGGAGGGCAAGAGCGGAAATACCTGCCAAATATTAATAGTTACAGTTCTGACAAACTAGCTGGCACCCTTCAGGCACTGAACACAACTTTAGATGTCAGGAGTGAAAGGGAAAGAAAGGAGGAAAATTAGGGAAATAAATTTGAAAAAGCACAGAGAGGAAAAGAGAGAACAAGATGCACCCATTAGGAGGGGCTCCATCCTGCTGTACCCCTGCCTCTCATCCCCCCCTTGGGGGGTCCAGTGCTTCCATCAAAGGTAGAAACAGACTTCTTGGCTCCTCCACCTGCCATAGACACCTCGAGACCTTCACAGCCCCCTCTGCTGGGTGAAGCACAAGGGGGATCTATTCTTTTCTGCTTTCAGGGAAGACCATGGCCCACCCGCTCTTGCCACCTATTGCAGTTTAAGTTTCTCTGCCGAACAGCTCTTCCAAAAGCCTGGTGGCCCATCCCTGGCTGGGGTTTATATGGTCCAGAGGAAAGTTGAGCAAAGGGGAGAGGATGGGACAAGGTGGGCTGGACCTACCTCACCAAATCAGCCAATCTCAAAATCCAGTCTTCCATTGGAATTGGTACTGCAGCAGCTGTATCTCTTTCATTTGAGTAATTATCATATAATTAAGTGCATGAATTACAAGCGAGCCAAGGCATTAAATTAAAATATTTAATGCTTGTAAATCTGAAAATGATCACTGTGCTGATCCGAAGCCAGTGAGAAGTGAGGCTAATGGCTCAGCAGCCTGTCCTAGGAGGTTGGAAGTATGGCAGCTGCTCCCTCAGTGTCTGGGAAGGTTAGGGAGGAGGAACACTTTGTGAGGCAGAGAAACCAGTACCCAGAACTCAGAGCTGGCTCTCCTAGAAGGCAGAGGGCCACATGTCCTGAGGCCAGCAGCAACATAAAGACAGTCATCTGTGGGAGACCTCACTGAGTGCTTATAACATTCCAAGGACAGAAGGGAAGAAGACCAACACCTGTATTTGGTGACTCACGCCTGTAATCTCAACTATTCAGAGCTGAGATCTGGAGGATCCAGGTTCAAAGTCAGCCTGAACAGAAAAGTCATGAGACTGTATCTCCAAAATAACCAGCAAAAAGCAAGGGTGAAAACATGACCCAAGTAGGCTATGAGTTTAAACCCCACTACAGGCAAACACAAGAAGGAGAAAGAGGAGGACATGGACAAGGAAGAGGAAAGGAAAGTATTCCTGTTCCTATATGGACAAAGGAGGAGAAAAGAACAGTAAGGAAAGGAATCTGGGCAGAGATTATGAAGCATATTACAACCGAGTTGACAATAGGGACAGGGCCTCTGCCAACTTGAATTTCCGTACCTGGGAAGCTGCAGGGTGCTAGCTCACCTGGCTCTAGCTGGCTTTGATGTGACCTAGGACAGCATTAGCTGATCCTTTCATTCCCCAAACTGACCTGACTCCCTCTTATGACAAAAGGGAACTACAAAGCTGCTCGAGCCATGCTCCTGTCTTGCTCACAAACAGTTCAACGTAGTGGAAACAGGTTAGCTTTGGGTTTCAGTCCAGAAAACACCATGCACATCCATGCAGAGCTAAGCTATGCAGAAAGGGCTCAAAACAGAAAGATCTCCTGGACAGAGGGAGCCCTACTCTGCCAGCCAGTAGGTGGGCTGGCCTGCCAGGGTTCTCACAAGAGGCAGCCAGGGGCAGAAACTTCGATCCCACCCTAAACATACTCCGCAGGGAAAGGGGAGGGCAGCAGAAGAGCCCAGCCCTTGCTGAAATAAAGGAAATAAAGGGCATGAGAAGTCAGGAAAGAGAGGTCTCCACCAGGAGTCACCAGTAATTTGGCTCAGAAGACTGGACCCAGCCTCTGCCTGTAGCTAGCTTCTTTACATCTCACTTCTCATGTGAACCCTGCTCAAATTATGCATGTCCTGCAGGGAGGGACTAGCCTTTACTCCTCTTGAAATAGAAGCTCCATCAGGGACTAGCTCCACCCCCTGAAGTTGTAAGCAAGCATGTGACTCTGCCCTGGCCAATAGATGCATTCCAAGTCTCTGGATAAAGTGATTGGTTCAGGAATAAATATGTGACCAAGTCAGACCAATCAGAGCCAAGTGTAAAGGTATTCTGGTATTACTAGGGTTAAAACACTCTGTTGTCAGCTGGGTGCGGTGGCTCATGTTTGTAATCCTAGCCACTCAGGAGGCTGAGATCTGAGGATCAAGGTTCAAAGCCAGACTGGGCACTAAAGTCCATGAGACTTTTGTCTCCAATAAATCATTTAAAAAAAATGAGAAGTGGGGGCCTGGCTCAAGGGTAGGGCGGTAGCCTTGAGCTGAAGAGCTCAGGGATAATGCCCAGGCCCAGAGTTCAAGACCCACACAAAAAAAGAAAAGAACAAAACAACAACAAAAAAACACAAAAACCTTTTGGGTTGCTAACCAAGCACTGTGTGAGGCTAGAGGATTGGGTAGCCATTTTTCTTATGAATAGAGAGAAGCTAGCCAAGAGCTAGAGAAAGGATGTCTAAAGACGACCCAGTGAGCCACTCACTGGGTTCCTTGAGCTACTTTTTAGATAGGGCAAATACTCAAAATAGGTATGAGTGCTAAATTTCCACCCAAGCCTTCAGTCCCTGCCAGGAAGGGGTTCTGTCCCTTACTGTCCATCTGTCTTTCTTCTACTGCTCCCCTCTCCCACAGTATTTATTAGTTCAGCACCAGTCTGAACAAATGTACAAGTGGATGCTGGGTAAGTAGTTTCTGCTCAGACAGCTGCTCTGGGCCCAGCAAGGATTGCCTCTTCCCCTCTCCCCCATCCCCTGAGCTGACCCCACTGAGGAACAGCTAGTATTGGACACACTTTGCAAAAGGACTCTTTTCTCAAAACACATATGGTGCCCAGATCTCATCCTTCCTTCCTCTTCTGGTCTACACAGCTAGTCATAGGCCTTCCTGCCTCTAAACCTGTGTCCTCCATGTCCCCAGTTTGGAACCACTTTGATCCCCTTCGGGAATCCCACAAAACCTGGACAATCCCTTCTAGAAAGAATTCTCTTGACTCTCTCAGCAAGGCAGCTGGCCTTGGGGTGCTCCCACAGTATCTGCTGTCCACACCACTGTGGATGCTTACTCAGCCTTTTACAGATTCCCTTAAAAAGACAGTTGTGAAGGGTGGAGGACTTCATGGGGTAACCCTGAACAGCCTCCAAGTTTCTGGATATCCCCTGCGACTTCAACATAAAGTGGTCTACATAGAGAATATGTCCTGTCAAGGCACCCTGACTACTCAGGAGGCTGAAATCTAAGGGTTGTGGTTTAAAGCCAGACTCTGATCTCCAATTAACCACCAAAAAGCCAGAAGTAGAGGCATGGCTCAAGTGCTAGAGTGCCAGCACTGAGCAAAAAGGCTAAACAAGGCTGATGGGCTCTGAGTTCAAGTCCGCATACCGACACAAAAATTTTAATTGAAATTGAAATTGAAAAAATGCAAGTCACCTCATGCCGGTTCCCAGTATCAACAAGTATGCCAGTACGAAGTGCACCAGAGCCCCCCTGGAAAGAAGGAATCATATGATGTTCTGACTGATCATTCGGCTCCACCGACCTCTGGGCCACAGTGGCTCTAATGCAGGCCCACTGTGTGCTCGGGATCTCAGCCATCACAGCAGCACTGAGAGATGGCCACTGTTATCCCCATTTTACAGATAGGAAGCCTTGGCTCAGAGAGGGAAAGTGACTACACTGTGGTCACACCGCACTATATGGCTTAAAATCAAAGGTTGTCGTGGTCTTATTCTCATTTATATTAGGCAGGAGGTATTTATTTCGCTTTTTCTAGCTTTCTTCCTTTTTATTTTTTTTTCCTGCTTCTTGGGAGTCCAGAGGTGCCTGTTAATGAAGAATGAAACAGTTTGCTCCAAAACAGTTTGCTTAATTACCACAAACTCTTCCCCAAACCAAACCATTTAATTGAATTCAGATAGCATGTTTGATGTTACATATAATATTTTGCAACTTGGCCCTCTTTGGGGAGCATATTGATTGAGGAGGAAAACAGATGTTCTGGAAGATGTTTCTAAATGAGGGTTGGACTAGACTGTGAAGCTGAACAGACCGTACAAGTACAAGCACAATCTTGACAGCAAGGGCTGGGCCAGGTCAGGTTGTGTCTGGCCATTAGAAAGTCACCCCTAACCTATCCCATCCTTTCCAAACATCATGCCCACAGGGGCCTTCAGGCCCCCTTTCCACTCTACAGAGCTCCAGGAACATGCAGGGGAGAGGTGAGGAGGGGGCAGACCTAGCTGTGCAGAGCTTCCTGGCAGTGAGAGCAGGAGGACTTTGGGGACAGCAAGAGGAATCCTGACTGCAAGTCACAGGCCAGAGTTACCTAGCACGGAGCAAGGTATGGTCTGCGTGCTTCTCCTCACTCAATACACACCAAGATCTGTCATATATCTCTTATATCCAACTAATTATTCTTTCTCTCAGAAAATACCTATGAAAGTCAGGTGCTGATGATGGCTCATGCATGTAATATTAACTACTCAGGAGGCTGAGATCTAAGGACCAGGATTCAAAACCAGCCTGGGTTGGAATGTCTGTGAGATTCTTATCTCCAGTAAACCACCAAAAAGTCAGACGTGGAGCTGTGGCTCAAGCAGAAGAGTACCAGCTTTAAGTGGAAAAAAGCTAAGAGAAAGCCCCCAAGCCATGAGTTTAAGCCCCAGTCAGTACCCCCCACCCCCAACACCTGCTTATCTAGCGCAGGAAAAAGATGGTTTTGAGCTGAATCACACTGACCACAGCCTCAGTTTAGTGGAGATACAGAAGAGCAGAGAGAGGACACCTGCTAGGATACTGTGGCGAGGATAGAGAGGGCAGGGCACAGGTGGGAGGAGGCTCGGTGGTCTGCTGTGGGAGGCCTTCCCCGTGTAGTATACTAAAGGCCTGGGGTGACAAGGAGCCATGAAAGGCACATTCCGAGGTCACTTTGGGTCCAACACAGATGGTGCACTGGCAGTGAAAGCACAGAGTAGGTTCCAGAACTGCAGAGATGATGCTGTGCTTACACACTGGGCAGGCAGAAATGAGCAAACAGCCAGGCAGCTCCCAGTGAGCTCCTAATACTGCTCTTGTGAGACTTTGTCCATATTTCTTTTAAAATTACCAATACCAAGAGAAGTGAAATTGTCACTCAAGGAACATTTCACAAATACCTACTATGTGGCTGGGAGTTTGGCCTAGTAGTAGAGTGCTTGCCTAGCATGCACGAGGTCCCATGTTCGAGTCCCTCGTACCACATACACAGAAAAGGTCCAAAGTGGTGCTGTGGCTCAAGTGGTAGAGCTCTATCCTTGAGAAAGCCCAAGGGCAGTACTTAGGCCCTGAGTTCAAGCCCCAGAACTGGCAAAAATAAATAAATAAAAATAAAAATACCAATGCCTACTATTGCTAGGGGCCATAAGCACCATGTGAAGAAAGAGTTGTTTTGGCCTTTCAACCCACAGTCTACTCCCAGGAAGCCTTCATAGGTCTCTCCCTCATATAACTAGGCCCCAAACTTGCCTCCTTCAGAAGCAGCACCTACTGTGTGCAGGGACCTACAGTAGAGGTGACATAGCCTAGCTACTCGCAGTTTCTATGTGGAAACCTAAAAGGTACCCTTATGTAGGGGGTTGCTCCTCAATTCCAGAGAGGGGGCCCACTGCTGCCACTGGCCCCTCTACTCACCAAAGACAGCTCAGGACCTGAAGACAGGTGGTCCACACGTTGGCCTCTGGGCCAGCCTTTACCTATGGCCCTGGCTCTCCTGCCTGCCTCTGTTGCCCAGCCCATGCCTTCCGCTGCCTTGCATACCACCTGCCCCTGCTGCCCTCAGAACAGCTGTGGACTTAATTATCAAAATAACATTTTAATAGTCTCATAACTGAATTCCCTTCAAAACATGCCAGCAGAGGAGGCGGGAAGGATTCTTTTCAACACCTCTTCCTGCCCGATCTGCTAATTGAAGGCATTTAAGCTGCAGAAGAGCCAGCCAGCTCATGGAGCCTCTTCTGCCCTGCCACAAGGGTATAGCCGCTGGCTCAGGCCTGGTGATCCACAGATGTAGGCGTCCCATCATGGGTCTTGCAGCTCCTATGTTACAGAAGGAGAGTGACAGGGCGCCATCCAGCAAAGCAGATGTGCTAAGAGAACTTAGGTGACTCATTGACAATCATCAGGAGGTTTTTATTTGGTTTAATATATTTTTTGTATTAAAAATGCTGTCACAAGCATTAACTCTGGCTCCTCCTTTGCCTGTTATTTCATGCAATCAGTCTACAGGGAGGCCTAGCTGCTATTTAGTTCCTGAGCTAAGTTCCTCTAACAAGCCTTGCACAAAACTAGCATCTCAACTCACAGTGTGGCTCTCCCACTCACATAAACCCTGAGCTCTCTGGGCTCCTGGAGCTATTTGAGCCCAGCAGACAAGGCCAGGCTGGTTCTATGATACTAAATTCACCTGGAAGGCATCTGAGGCCAGGGGAGGCAAAGCCCCCATTGCAGGCTGGCAGGGGGAAAGCTGGGATGGTCAATATTATCGCACCCACCTGGGGTGTCCTTGGGGGAAGGGGCTTCTAGGCCAGCCGGTCTCAAACTTCAGAGCAATTAAAGCACCTGGGGCAATCAGTCCTTTTTAAAATGCATGTTCTGGTTCAGCAGGACTGGGTGCATTTGGGAATCTCTATTTCTAGCACATTCTTCGGTCACTGGGCCACACCTGGAAAAGAAAGGCTCTAGGGAGTAAGGTCCCGAGAGAGCTCAGGCCAGCCCCAGGGTAATTAGATCAGAATCCAAGTGCAGGCTGAAGACACAGGACCTCCAAGCACAACCCTAGAGAATGGCCTGGGCCCCTTGCCACCTAGCGAAGCAGCACCCCAAGTCACAGAAGGAGACAGGCAGAAGGCACTTTAGAAGCCAGTATCCTCTCTTCTTCTGCACATCTGGTTTCTAGAACAAAAAGCTGTCAGAGCAGGCAAATCCCTCTGGCTCATCCCGCTCCCAGCTTTCTGCCATGGAGCACCTACTACATGCCAGTCATAGATGTGGACTCCATGGAAGGGCAGCTCATGGGCCCAGATGGGATCCTGGGAGGGAGGGGGGAAGAGCGGAAGAAGCATTAGCCATGCAAAGGCTGGACTGCACTGGGTCCCAGAGCCCTGGGACACTTTTAATTAGCACCAGGACAAGAACCTGAATACCAAAGATGGCTATTGTGCCACCTGGACAGGAGCTGGACACAGGCTTAGGCATTCAATGGCTCACCAGGCAAGGCCCATGGCAGTTCCTAGTACAGAGCCCTTTGCAAACTGACCATTGCCCACATGGCCTGCTCTAGGAGACTTGAAAGCTGTGAATTCAAATCTTTCTTGTGCCCTTCAGCAAACTAGTAGTATCCCCTCTCTAAACCTAAATAAACTTAATAGTACTTGACATAACTCACAGGTGCAACACAGAGCAGACATAGATGTATACACATGTGTGTCTGTATACATATATTCTTTGTACAATTACCCCTTGGTATAACCAAAAGAATGGCTCAGATGCAAGGATGTTCAAGACCCCTATTAAAAATGGTGCCAAATTTGCATAGTACATATATATATATATATATATATATATATATATATATATATATATGTGTGTGTCCCCTTTAAATCACCTCTAGGTTACTTCTAATATCAAATAGAAAAGAAATTCTTTGTAAATAATTGTTACATTATATTGCGTGGGCAATAAGGACAAGTTGAGTTAGATGCAATTTTTAAATATTTTCAAAAAATGTATGTAGTGTCTACAGATATGGAAGATTGTGTATTTTATTCAAGGACCTTGTTTTAAATGTAGTTTAATATTATTCAACCAAGCAAATGTTTATTGACTAATCATTTGCTAAGGCTTGAATACTTGGACAGGAGCAATCAAAAACTTCTGCTCTTCCAGGTGCTGGTAGCTCACACTTGTAATCTTAGCTACTTAGGAGGCTGAGATCTGAAATTTGCTGTTCAAAGCCAGTTTGGGCAGGAAAATTTGTGACACTCTTATCTCCACCTAACCACTAGAAAACCCGAAGTGGCACTGTGGCTCAAAGAGGTAGAGTGCTAGCCTTGAGCAAAAGACAAAGTGCCCAGGCCCCTAAGTCAAGCTCCATGGCCAACAACAAAACAGACACAAAACAACTCTGCTCTCCAAGGATCCAGCACATACTTAGGACAGCATTTAAGAGAGAGGCAGCCAGTGAGAGGCCTTGTGGACAGGCAGCTGGAAGACCTTCTGGGAAGGGGAGGGGTGGCAAAGTACAGAGGAGTTTGAAGAAAAGAAAGAAGTACAAGCTGGATGATAGTGGCCCACACCTGTAATCCTAGCTATTCAGAAGGTTCCAACCTGAGGATTAGGGTTTGAAACCAGCTGGGGCAGGAAAGTCTGTGAGACTCTTGTTTCCAGTCAACCACCAAGAAGCCAGAAGTGGAGCTGTAGCTCAAGTGGTAGAACACCAGCCTTAAGTGAGAAAAGCTAAGGGTCAGCGCCCATGCCCCGAGTTCAAGCCCCCCAGTACTGGTACAAAAAAAGGGTGAGAGCAAGCAAGCAAAACATGACAGAGGTACAGCAATGATAGCACCAAACCTTTACCTGCCTGCCTACACACACACACACACACACACACACACACACACACACACACACTCACGTATGCACATCCTGCCATTGCCAATAGTGTCTGAGCCCTTTGTTTTGTGGCTCTCACATGCACTGAATGGGTAGGGAGGGTCTAGTTAGTACCATCATCTTACTGAGGAGGTTGCACTGCTTGCTTACAGCTGCCTGGTTAGCAGGGAGCATATCTGTGGTTCCTACCCAGACAGAGGCCAGCATCTCCGGGAATATAGAGAGAAGAAAGCATGCCTCTGGGGGCCAGGTGCATGGCCTAATGGTACAGTGCTTGCCTAGCATGCATGAAGCCCTGGGTTCGATTCCTCTGTATCACATAGACAGAAAAAGCTGGACATGGTGCTCAAGTGGCAGAGTGCTAGCCTTGAAGAAAGCTCAAGGACAGTGTTCAGGCCCCAGGACTGGCCTAAATAAATAAAGGAAGCATTCCTCTGAGCAGCAGCCAGAGTAAAGGCAGTGTGATGTGAAATGGGAGAGGCAGGGTGGGCCAGCCATTGACAAAAGGGCAGCAGGAGAGTGAGCCGGGGCTGGTAGCCTAGGCAGCCACACTCCTCCAAACTGAGGAAGAATAGACTCCCTGGACCCTAGTGACTTCCCAAGACGACTTCTCCTGGAAGTAGCTCCCACTGTCTGTCCCAGGATGCTTCTGACACACACCAACTCCAGTCCTTATTTGCTAGTGCCAGGTTTCTTGTCCCTCCTTCAACATGTAACCCATCCTGTGAGGCCAGGTATGGAATTCTCCACTTGTGGCTTTATAGCATTGTTCCCAAGAGTTTCAGATTGGGGAGCCTTTCAGATTTTTCTTTCTTTGGCTGGCTTTGAACCTCACTCCTCAGATCTTAGTCTCCTGAATAGCTAGAATTACAGGAACTAGCCATCTACATGGAACAGGAGTCTGAATATATCTGGACAGGGCCCCCTGCCCAAGCCTCCCTCCCTCTCCCCCGTCACAAAGCTCTGTCTCTCTCTCCCACCTTCACCTTGACTGCCAGACCTCAGTTTCTCTGCTCCTGGGCTCAAGCTGGGGAAGGGCTTCCTCCTTCCATTTGCCAGGGGCCATCTTCATTTCCTTCACCTCCTCACAACTGCACTTTCCAAAACAGGATATTAAGGGAAGAGAAAGCAAGGGCTTTCGGGGTTTTGTAGCCTTTGCTCCAGGGAAAAACAGACACTCATCCCTGTCTGAAATTGCTTCACTCGGCAAGCCTGTGGGCCACGGGAGCCCTCCCACCACAGCCGAGCAGAAAATAGAGTTTGTTTCTCTGTTTCCAGCCCCTTCGCCTCTCGCCCTCTCCTCTTCTCCCTCCTCCTCTCTGCCTGGTGTGCATCTGGGGGGTGAGGGGGGGGGTGGTGGTAGAGCCAAGGCACAGGGCAGAGATCCCACAGCATAGCCCTGAGAGGAAGGCAAGAAATGAGGAAGCCCTTATGCCTCTTCCTGCTCCCTGAGCCCCATGCCACAAAGCCACAAAGCCCTTCAGATGGCCCCGATGGAGGCAGACCTAGGACCTTTTGTTCCCAGAAACATCCAGGTTTCCAGGTCATTCTCTGGCCTGGCCAGAAGTACAGCATGCTGCTCCTGGCTTGAAGAAAATGCTCTAGTGTTAAAATATTCATCCGAGTCAGGGCGGTGTGTGTTTCTGAGAAACAAAGGCATTGTTTCCCCAC
Source organism: Megascapheus bottae (assembly GCF_031878675.1). NCBI lineage: Eukaryota > Metazoa > Chordata > Mammalia > Rodentia > Geomyidae > Megascapheus > Megascapheus bottae. The sequence goes on along the minus strand of NC_143532.1, from coordinate 25,468,375 downwards.
TACCTCTGCTCCTGGCTCACCTGAGAGGCTCACCTTGAACTTTTGCTTAGATTCCTCAGTGGTTGCCCGAGATGCCGAGCGTGGGAGAGACACAGATGGATGGACTCAACTAGTCGTTGCCTCTCCAAGGGGAAAGTGGAGGAATATTAGATATTTTCTTGGAAGTTAATTCAACTCAAAGCTGGGTACTGGGAATATTCGGTCCAAGCAATTAAAGCCTCCCCCACCCACTGCCATCCCTCCCAGCCTCTCCTGAACACTTGCCCACCTCCCAGGGGGCCAGGTGCACAGGGGCCCAAGGCACGGGACCCACCCGAGAGGACCCCTGTTGGGCCAAACTGGACCAGACTGGGGCCCGCAGGATGAGTTAATTATCTGTCGTGCTGCGCCCCCTTTCCCTTTGCTCCCCAGTCTCCAGCACGCAACCTGTCAAGCATTCACCCTGAGGACTGGGGAAATCGGCTACCTACTGGCCCTGGTCTTTAACTAAAGGCTTGAGCTAAATTATACCGCAGACCTTGGGGAGCTGGGGAATGGTGGCTGGAGGAAGGGCTGTTGGTGGAGTGGGGGGAAGGGAAGGGGAGGGCAAGGCCTGTCAAGTGTGCTTCTATTCTCCTCTACAAGGAGCTAGGGAAACTGAGGCTCAAGAATTGGCAATATAACGCAAGGAACCCCTGCCCTGTCCTTCCTCTAGAACTGCCATAAAGATTGTCTAACAGCCTAGGAGAAGAGGACAGATACCACTGGACTGTCCTAGAAAGCAGGGCCCTCTCACCAGCCTGCCATCATTGCTCACAGATAGGGCAGACCAGGATAGCTGGAGGACCTCAGGGGTAGAGCCATCCCAGCCAGCACATTTCTCTGCCCAGCACATGGCTTGCCATGAGCCTGTCTGCATTTCAAGATATACTTCACCCATCACTGCCAGCATGGCCACCTCTGGGACCCTCAGCTTTCATACTTGCTCCCCCTTGACACTGCTCCATCCTGGACTCAGAGCAATCTATGTAACCCAGCAAAAAGAGGAGTGTGTCACTCATAGTTTGAAGCTTTTCAACCTCTGGGTACCAGTGGCGTACACTTGCAATCCTAGCTATGCAGGAGGCTGAGAGCTGAGGATTGAGGTTTAAAGCCAGCCGAGGCAGAAAACTCCCAGAGATTTATCTCCAGTTAACCAGCAAAAAGTGAGACGTGAGTATGTGGTATCAGCCTTGAATAGATAAAGCCAAGAGTGTGTGAGGCTCTGATTTCAAGCCCCAGTACTGGCACAAAAGGAAAAAGAGAAGGAAAGGCCAAAAAAAAAAAGGCTTGACAATGGTTTACTCCCACACCCACAAAGCCCATGGGACCTGGACACAGCAAGGCCTGGTATTGCCCTTTTCTGCTGATCTCATCAGGACAGCCTTCAGACCCCCAAAACTCACCCTCCACACCCCATTTCTCTATCTCCTCTCTGAGGCCAGCTTTGCTGACACTCTCCACCATCTCGGCACCAAAAATGCCTCCAATTGTATTTACATATCCGCTTGTTTGTCTTTTGGTCTCAACCTTCCCGTCTATCTCATTAGCTACAACAAACTGGAAATACTGATTGAATCATTCCCCAGAGCCCAACAAAGTGCCTGAAACTGAGCAGGATCTCAATAAATATTAGTTAAATGAATTCAAGAGCTGCTGCCAGTTAGCTCAAAGTAGAACTTCCCCATTGTCATGGGAGAACCCAGAGCTCCAGGCACTCAAGACAGGTAGAAGAAAAAAATATATATATTCTTCCAACCTGCAATGAATACCAACCTTCCCTGCTCCTTCTTAATTCCTGATCACATTTGGATTCAGATATTTAAGAAGCCAGAGAAGCAAATGTTATTCAATGCCCCAGAAAGCCCTGGAGATCCAGAATTCGAAGGTGGAAAAGTTTCACTTTCATAAAGCCTAATAAAATCTTACTTCCATCGCGCAGGCGGCAGAGGACATGCTCACACTGGTGCTTTGAGCCTGGGAGTGTGTGAAGACGTAAACTGTGACCAGAATACGGGAGTCCACCGAAACCGGCTAAAGGACTGTCTGAAGGCTTGGCCCAGCCCAACACACACAAGGAGCAAGGGCTGAGTTCCACAAGCTGAGCTGATTTATGCCTGAGCCAGGATATTTATAACAATAAATGATTCACGAGATGGCCACAGTCCAGTGTGGGTCTCCCTGAACACAAGGACAAAATAAATAAACAAACAAACATGGGAAGGGAGGCCACCGCTCCAGCCCCACCCATGCAGGCTCCTCACCCCCCAACACTCCAATGTAATCAGACGAACATCAAACATTTCTAAAATCTCCTCTCTTTTCCATGGCTGATTAAGCAGTTGGGAGTGGAGTTTACAGTGAGAAAGCAAACAATTACGCAGTATCTGAGGTAAACATCCCTTTAGTAATGGAAGCGGAGATGCACTGCCTCTATGTCAGTAGGGATTATCATTATAATACTTAAAATAACATTTATAACACTTACTGAAATTACTCCAATGAAGTCTGCAGAGACACCGAAATGAAATCAGCTCAATGTGTTTTTATAAGAATACCGAAATCTCTGTCCCTTGGCGGGAAGTTATAAGCATTAACACTTTTTGCTGGGCTGCCATTAGCTGGTAAAATTTGAATACTGTTTCTTAGGTGAGCTCTAATCTTCTTTGAATCCTCCCAACACATTTTATCTGTAAAAAATTGTAGTTAAAAATTTAGTTTGATGGAATGATATTTAAGTGCTTTCCTCATCTAACTCTCTGAAAGTGCCCCAGAGAGTCTCCCTGTAATTTGTTCAAACGAAATAATATTTTCGTTTCCCTGTTTCTCTTTGTTGTCTTGGGTGATGAAAAGTAACATTTCTTTTCTTTCAATCCTATTAAGCGAGGCTCACAGAACGCCAGCCACTCAATCCAAATGCGATCTGGCAGACAGGCCCGCTCAGCTTAAAAAACGGGTCCTGCCAACCCGGCTTGCTGTCAAGAGTTGACATGTCACCACACTGCAGTTTCTAGCAGCATTTTCCAAGGCATAACTGAGGCTATCAGCGAGCTGAGTAGGCTTTTCCTTCTCTCTGGGTCTCCCTTTCCTTCCCCCCCCCTTTTTTTTTTAAATAGCTGATACACTGAAATCCTTAGCTCCAAGATTACATGTCCTCTTGTCTGGTCACCTCCCTGGAACTCACAAAGCTCACGTTCCCCTGGGCCTGCCTGATGCTTCACTAGAGCTGGGATGCAGGCAACTGGCCTGCTCTCCAACTGCAGTCTGTCTTGTCTCTAGAGCAGGGAGAGCATGTGAGTTTTTATCCACTCCTTCCCCTCACTGACCAGTCCCCCCTGCTCCTCTTCTCATCCCAAAAGGCTTCCTTTCTTATCAATCAACAACCAAAGCAGTTTCATCTTCCAAACTCCTACTCATTCCTCAAAACCTTGAATCAAATGTCACCACCACCTCTCCGAGGCCCTCCCCAGCATCTGATAGCATCCACATTTTGGCTGTAGTACCTCCCAAATGTTTTTATTCCAGCCAGGGAAATGTGATTAAATTATGGTGCCAGCCATTCATGAAAATACTAGACCCAAAGCTGGGTGCTGGTGGCTCGCAACTGTAATCCCCAGGAGGCTGAGATTTGAGGGTTGAGATTTGAAGTCAGCTCAGGCAGGAGAGTCTGACAGACTGTTAACTCCTATAAACACCAAAAAAGCTGGAAGTGTAGCTCAAGTGTGAAAGCACCAGCATTGAGATAAAAAAAAGTCAGGGACCATTGCCCAGGCTCTGAGTTTAAGACACATTCTCTGTCTGTCTGTCTGTCTGTCTGTCTGTCTGTGTCTCTGTCTCTCTCTCATACACACACAGACCCTATGCACAACACTCTGTTAGGTTTCAATGGAGCCAAATCCAATGGGTAGATAGATGATTATGTGCAGTGCTAAAAGGGAGCATAAGCAAGATGCAAGAATAACAAATGAAATCGATCCTATTTGAATAATGCATGTGTACATGCATAGGAAATTCCTGGAGGCACACAAACATCAATAAGAATGGTCAGAGTATAAATGGGAGGAGAGAAAGTCAAGAGGGGTTCGAGAAGGGAGATTTATGGCCTTCTCTGCTGTTTAAATCTGTTTCTCCCATAAACATGCATTCCTTTTGGGTGGAAAATCTATCTATACCAATAGAAATGACTTCCTAGTGCCATTTTGAATTTCTACAATTCATTCACTAGAATGCATAGCATCCTGGGACAGACTAATATCACTACAGCTCCCTTAGCACAAGTGGCCTTAGTACCGCCTTTTGAACCCAAAGGCCCTATCTCTGTGTGAGCCTCATGGAAGCAACTCAAGAACGAGCTTATAGTATGTACAAAAACTCTCTTAGTGTCCCACTCAGAACTGTGCTCTATCTACCTCTTCTTGCATCTGGGTGACTCGTAAATAGAGGGAAAGGCCAGCCTGGAAGATAATCACTAAGACCTCTGAGGCTGTCCTCAGGCTGGGACAGGATCTCAAGCATGATCAAGGGGCACCTGTAGCCTCTCACCTCACCAGCTTGGTGGTCACCATTGTGTCTTGGACAACTGGCTCTGGTGAGTTTGTTATTGACAATATGCTTCCGCCCTTGCAAGAAGGAATGGTGAACCAGGGGTGCTAGCAGGTACTGATCTTTGGGGGGTTAGGAAAACATCTCTTGATGACTTTGATTATACCACAAGTGGGCGAGTGGCCACAGGACACCTCATTCCCAGGCTGCAACTGAACATGATACCTGTCGATTTTATCCTGAGGACAAATGTTTCTTTACAAATACACCCACAAAAGCATAGATACACATACATGTATTTCACCTGTTTCTGTCTCCACAAACACACACACACACACACCATCATCATTCATTCAGTCCTCCTTCCCATGGTCCAGACAATAAGATGCAATAGGACAGACACTGCTCCAGACCTGCACTTTGTAACACAAACTTGTGACCAAGCACCAATGAGTAATCAATAACGCTTCACTGATCATTTTAATAACACAAATGTCCCCAAACCAATAACTCTGAAAACATCACCAGTTTATCCAGAAACTGAGGATCAAATGATGGCTGCTTCATTTCTAAGTTAAAAGGAAGTGAGGCTGGGAGTTTGGCCTAGTGGTAGAGTGCTTGCCTAGCAAGCACAAAGACACAGGTTCGATTCCTTGGTACCACATACAGAGAAAAGTCAGAAGTGGTACTGGCAAAAAAAAAAAAAGCAAGTGAAATTTTCTTAAGCACTGGGCAGGTACAAGGGGCAGGAAGAAAGAAGAGATGCTAGAGAAGGTATCAGTCACAAAGCAGCACTTAGAAGGTTTAGAACAAGGCCACGAGGACGTCTGATGTCTGGAGGTATTGTCTTCCAACTTAAAATGTTCTTGTCTAAAACATACAGACCACAAAGGCCGGGAGAGCTCTCATGTACCCAATAACAAAGCAGGTTCCCAGCAGCCCTGTATCCCTCATAACTGACTGTGAATGGGCTGGACAAGCTCCCATCTTCTTTCATAGCTGAAGTGAAAGCAGTGCTGTCTGCTTCCTGTCTGAGAAATCATTTCCTTTGTCCCTACCTAGATTTCTCCAGCTTCACTCAAGCTGCCAGTTGGTTGAAAGACCTTTCCCGACAGCCCACACTGGACCTTCCAGAGACCACAGAGAGCAGGCTGAGGGGTTAGGACCTTCCCAGGCTAGAGCAGCCACGATGAAGCCGCCCAGAGCAGTCAAGGGTCCTCAACAGCAGGAACAAATCCTGTCCCAACTCTGCAGGTTAAAGTGTGAGATGCAGGTGCCAGCAGGTGTCGCTTCTCCTGTGTCCCTTTCCTAGCATCCTCACTGAGTAGTTCCGTCCCTGTTCCTCAATCCCCTGGGTGTCTTCAGGAGTCCAAGTCTGATCTTCTAGTCAGATTGGATCAGGTAGAGCCTGCCAGAAGCCACATCCTGACTGTCACCTCCTCACAGGCCCTGGCTCCCAATGGTCACATTCTATGATGCCACAGAAGAATCTGGGGAAGACACATTCAGCCACTAACAGATGCTTTTTTTTTCTCATTCTACCATTGTAAAATAAAAGTCCTTCTCAGACTTCTCCCATCCATCACCTCCTCTCTCACGGGGGACACAGTGCCCCCCTGGCTTTCTTCAGGCAAAGGGACCAGGGGCTCACGAAACCCAAGCGACAATCTCATTGCTATCCCCCACCCCACTTTTCTAAATCAGCTTCCTTGACAAAAGTGGCTTGGAGGTAACCTCCAATCCTCACCTCCCAAAATGCCCTTGGGGAGACTAAGCCTACGCAAATGAAAAACTCAGCACCAAAGGAATCTAATTATCAAGAAGCACTTAGCACTCAGCACCCTACAGGCACAGGATGGAACAAGAGATTACTCATCCTTTCAACACCAGAAAGGAATGGCTAAACCTCCCCTCCAACCTCCAAGTTCTTCCCAGTCCAAATACGATCAGACTCACTCCCTGGCCTTTCCACAAGAACTACAATTGCACGGGTGTTTGGTGGGGATGAGAATGTGAAGGTTTTTTAGCCTTATGCATTTTGCAAAGTCTGTTCACGTGTGAGATGCAGCCTGCCTATGCCAGAGAGGGCATGCTTTGCAATCTGCATCGGCAAATTTGTTAACTGACTGTTGAGTCTAATGTTATACCACTATTCTGCCTCTCGTTAGCAACACAAATTACCGGCAATTAGCCGGCTGACTGTTCAAAGGCAGTTCAATTTCATGTAGAAAGAGAACTATATAATGCTTAATGTATCTATCAAATGTAATAGCCCAAACAAAATTAATGATATGAATACAATGAATGCTTATATGGGATAATTACAAGGTGTCTGTCATGAGCCTGTGCCATGGAGTCAGACACACAATTCAGGCAAACAATCACCAAAGTTGTGGTGTTGGCCGAAGCATGGAGGAGACAGGAAAGTCCCTGGGAAGCAGAAAGCTGGGTTCAGCCCTAGTTGGTGACAGGGTAGGAAAGGTAGACTTGTGGAGGCATCTGAAAAATACAAGTTGTGGTTTCAAGCTTTGAGTGAAATGAGACCAAAGGCTCAATTTACTCATCTGTAAAATGGGGATGATTGCACTTGTTTCCCAGAATTTCACTGACACTCTGAAAATGATCGACAAATTAAGAGCTTGCTGTCTAAGCCTTGCCTCGAGGAAGTAGTGATGCTGTTGATGTTGTCATTGTCACAGAAAAATTTCCCAGGTGAGGCCCAGCAGACCACTTGTCACCCTTGTCCTGACAGAAGACTGTGGTGCTACAATACAAATGACACTTAGATGTAATTACCACCTTTAAAAAAAATCTTCAGTAACTAAACATTTTCCTCTGTTCAGTATCCCTGGAATGGCAGGGCCATTCCCAGTGTATTACTTGCATATCTATAATTAAATAATTAAGAATTGTTCAAGCCCTTCCAAACACAACAAAAGGCAATGATTATTTCAAACCCACTTTACGAGAAGTCAAGCCCCTATCAGCTCCATTTTTTGCTAATAGTTATGCAAGGCTGCACCGACAGCATTCCCTCTTGCATGCCAGCACACCAATAAATTAAGATATTCCTGGCCGCATCTGCACGAGGGAAATTAGAGCATTACCTGGTCCCCGCCAGTGTGCCAGCTCCAAGCGGCAGGCGCAGCCCACGCTGGGCGACCAGCTGTCTGCGAATGTGGCGTGTGGATCACAGCTCAGAGCCAGGGGATCTCTTAGGAGGTCTGCTCTAATATCAAAACTGCTCCCTTCACGGCACGGTATTCAAGCACCTCTTCTTCCTCTGTCTTCCGGGCCCCAAACTGGGGAGAATGAAAAGCTGGGACCTCTGAGCTGCCCCTAGCTATCCCCACACTGATTTTTTTTTTTTTTGAGGGAGGATTCTGAGTCCCTAACAGTGAGATCCACATTCAGGGCTTTGTTTCCTGGAGCCCTGGCCTCAGTGGCTTTGAAGGAGGGGCCGACCTCGTTCCTGGCATGTGTGACTTGGGGTTGGGGGCAGAGTTTCTTGGATCTAGACAGAGAATGAGTACTTCTTATAAAACCTTAAAAGCCAAAAGGATTCCAAAATGGTCTGCACAGGTGTGAACTCATTGTCCCAACAGGAGACAAAGACTTATTTTCCCAGGAATGGGGTCCCACCTGGGAGACTGTGTCCCAGTGTGGGGGGAGGCCAATATTCACTTTCCCATACATTCTTTCATGACTGGATGCCTCTCCCTCCTGGGGACCCCTGACATCCTAACCAGGACTTGACAGGCAGGCTCTGGAAATGGTGTCCATGCTTAAGACAGACAAAAACACAGAATGGAAGAGATAGCGGCCTGGTGACTGGAACACCAGACAAGCAGGACAGTCTTCTGGGCATAAGAGGCTGTGTCACAGCAGTGGGAGAATGGCAGGATGCAGGAGTCACTTAGAAACCTGGACCCCAGCAACCAGGTAGGAAAGGAAGATGATGGAGAAGAGTCACAGGACTGAGACAAGGAACTTGACGCTGGGGTGCTGGAAAAGACAGATGGCTGTTGGGACAAAATGACACAGGAGGCAGTTAAGCCAGGCCAATGATAGACTGGGAGGTTGTGAGACTTGAACAAAGGACCAGAGTGGGGGCCGGGAGTTTGGCCTAGTGGATAAAGTGCTTGCCTAGCATGCATGAAGACCCGGGTTCGATTCCTCGGTACCACATACATAGAAAAAAGCTGGAAGTGGTGCTGAGGCTCAAGTGGTAGAGCTCTAGCCTTGAGAAAGTCCAAGGACAGTGCTCAGGCCCTGAGCTAAAGCCCAGGACTGGCAAAAAAAAAAAAAAGGACCAGAGTGTCCAGGGAGTGGTCATTGGATTTGGTGGCCTGCAAGGCTACAGGAGTCATCAAGTTTCATGGTCAGTTTAAGTTTCCAAGGGGATTATGCTCCCTTTAGTGCCCTAACATTGGCTATGCTTACCACCTAAGAGTTATTTTTCTCTAATTCCTCTTTGTGAGCTCCTCGTCATCCTTTCAAGGCCAGCCCAAATGTTCCTTTGCTTTCAAAGCTCACACTGGCTACCCCGTCTTCACCTATCTACACCTACCCTCTTATGGTGAAGATAGACCATCACTTGCTTCCCTACATTGCACACCCACATGCCTATCCCTCTTATTAGACAGGATATTCCTTGAGGTTGGAGGCTGTTTCTGTCTCAGCTCAGGTTCTCTACTAGGCCCAAAGCTGGGCACAGTGTTAACAGAACTAGCAGTCATGAAAGGATATATAGCCCAGGCCTGTGGGTGCAGTCTGAGCCCCACAGCTCTGCTCTGTGGCAGGGGAGCTGCCTCTAGGAGGTTTTGTCTAGGGAAGACACCTCAACCAAGGGACCAGTTATCAGGAGGAAGCATTTACACTCCATGCCATGGGGTGAACACCTTTCACCCCATTAGGCACTTCTGAGGCTCCTAATTTTGCACACATGGAAGCTAAGGTCCATCCTCAAAGGAGTCCCACAGGACCACACCAAGTGCCAGCTGGATCCTCTTCCCTTCTCTGGGTAGGAGTCGCCTCAAAATATGCTGAACTTGGGGCCGGGAGTTTGGCCTAGTGGTTAAAATGCTTGCCTAGCATGCATGAAGACCCGGGTTCGATTCCTCTGTACCACGTACATAGAAAAAAGCCAGAAGTGGTGCTGAGGCTCAAGTGGTAGAGCTCTAGCCTTGAGAAAACCCAAGGACAGTGCTCAGGCCCTGAGCTCAAGCCCAGGACTGGCAAAAAAAAAAAAATGCTGAACTCATCTTGGCTTCATAAGTAGGTTAAACTCTACTCAAACTGGTCACATAAGTGCTCACACACACTGCTTCCCCCCAAAACTTCTTCTTCCCCCACCCCGTTTTCCCTGATGGGAAGTTACACTACTATTTAATCATAAACTGCTGTACCCTGAGACACTTACTTTTAAGATCTGCCTCCTGAATATGTTGAAAGCTTCTAGAGGCCAGAAACAGAGTTTACACTTTCATAATATCTTCCTTGATCAAGAAGAGAGCAGGGCTGGGAATATGGCTTAACAGTAGACTGCTTGCCTAACATGCATGAAGCCCCAGGTTCAATTCCTCAGTACCACATAAACAAAAGAAAAAGCTGGAGGTGGCACTGTGGCTCAAATGATAGAGTACTTCTCTTGAGCAAAAGAAGCTCAGGGACAGTGTCCAGGTCCTGAGTTCAAGCCCTAGGACTGGAGGGGGGAAAGAAGGAAGGAAGGAAGGAAGGAAGGAAGGAAGGAAGGAAGGAAGGAAGGAAGGAAGGAAGAAAGGAAGGATAAAACAAAAAAAGTGGGTACACTTGGTAGATACCACCATCCCATCAGTGACAGACATTGTCAAATAAGCACCCATTTGCTATGTTGAGATGTGTGATTCACTCATAGAACCTGACCACTCCTGTCAGTGTTCTTTGGTGGCTGCCCTCCAATAGAAACAGAAGAAGCTGTTACACACAGGGCTTGAAGGAAACCCCAGGAAGGTACAGCTTCCAGCCAATGGGTAAATCCACTTTCTCAGGTTCTCCCTGTTGGTCCTCTGATGAGAGCTGAAAGGACCAGAAAAAAATCAAGAGGAACAAAACTAAGAGGCATCACCCTAACTCCAGCAAGTCCAAGACCACAGCAAAGGGGGTAAATCCTGTGTCCTTTGATGTGCCCAGGTCAAACCTGTCCACAGCCCTCCCAAGCAAAAAAAAAAAAAAAAAAGTCAGACAAAAATATAAGATAAAAGGTGGTGAGCTCCTAAGCCATTCATTTGCTGTTTTCATATTCGTTTATAAACATTATTTCTTTCTCCTTTCTACTCACTCTACTCTGGGCTAAGAAATCCAGCTCAAGGCCTGATCTGGGTATCACTTTTCAAATGCCCAAATCCCTGTAAAGGTTTAGTGTCTAGCTGTGTGCATTTTGCTCAGTATTAACATGTTCAATGGAGTACTTTGATTTTTTTTTTATCTAGACGCCAGAAGCTGGTGAATATATGCTTCATAGCTTCAGATAAACCTTTTGTTCTTCTGGGGCTGATCAGCTGGTAGAGCAGCGAGAGGGAGAAGGGGAGGGGAATTCACAGGGGCTCGGCGGTTTCAAAAAGTCAAATTACCTCTGAGCCATAGCAAGGCTGATAATTTAAATGAAAAAATATATATACAGGCTGCAGCACACAACACCGTCTCTGTTAGGACTTTTAATGAAGCCCCAGTTGTGATGACACTGAAGCCGGGAACGCTACAGTGGGATAATTACTTGGCTCCCACACAGCTGAGTTCCATAGATGCATTATTAACGGCACATTCCTCGCTATAACGAGAGCTGAGCAGAGGTAGCTCCGCAGACCTTGGCGTCCGCCATTAGCGGCCTGGCGCAAACACAAATGAGTGTTTTCACAAAAGCGTGCAAAGGTTGGGAAATTCCAATGAATCCTGTCCTAGGAGGTGGGGATGGGGAGCAGGGGAGTGAGAAAGGTTTTGTGTGTGTGTGTGTGTGTGTGTGTGTGTGTGTGTGTGTGTGTGTGTGGTCCATACAAATGTGACCAGAGATGTCACCTTTCCCCGTACAAAGTACTAGGAGTAAGGCAACCTGGGAAATTATGGAGTCAGAACACATTGATTTTCTCACAGCAGATCCTGGCGGCAGCCCTGATGAAGAATTACAGAGGAAATGCAATAACCTAATTCTCCTCCAACCTGGTTTGCCATGCCTGCAGCTCTGAGCTCACCTGGCCTGGACCATTGGGGGGGGGAGGGCAGTGTCTACCAATCCAAGAGGCTGCACACCTGTGGGCGCACATGTGTGTGGCACTGTCACACATACACACCTCCTTTCCTGGCCCTGGTTCCCTTCCCACTCACATTTCCAAGATATGTGGGCACATCATAGTGTCCAAGGTGTTCTGGGAAGGGGATACCCATAATACAAGTATTCTTGCTCTCAGTCCATCCCAGTTAGAGCCAGGACCCAGAAACCCCCCTATCCTCAGAAGGGCCTCAAGGGACCCTACACACATCCCAGACAGAGGCTCTGTGGCACCAGATGACTTAGATGAGCTGGCAGTACGCCATTACCAGTGCCCTGAACTTCCTCTTGGTCTCCTCTAATTCACTGTCCCTGGAAGCGTCTGCCTCAAGGTGACCCTGATTCACGAGTTAGCCCCAGCATTCCTGCCTGCTCACAGAACCAAGAGCCTCCCAGTAATTAACACCCGCACTTGATGAGGTCCAGCTGGCAAACTGAAGTCACGCCAACATTCTCCACTCCACCGCCTGCCAGGCCTCCTCCCTCCCCCACCATCCTGGCCACCCTGTCCCCAGAGAGAAAGGTAGAAAGGTAGAAAGTCACCCACCCGTCGCCCTACAGGCTCAGCCCAGGATAATCTGTAATAGGAAATGCTCTAACAGTGTGGTCTTCTAGGATGGAGCAGCAGGCATCCATGACAAAAGGTGGCATGGGGGTGTGTCCTCCCTCAGAAAGTTGAGACTGTTTTGTTGGGGTTGCAGGGGCAGCTACAAAACAGTACGGGCCAATAACCCCACTTACACTCAACACGGAGCTACAAAGAACAAAAGTAGGCACCATTGACTTTGTTGCTGGAAGTCAGGATGGGAAGTGGGAACAGAAAGGGAAACATGGGGTCTTTGGGTCAATTCAATCTGTGTCACCATACCATGCCACCGGGCATTTCCCCTGGGACAGTTCAGTCAGCTATACGTTTATGGGCATAAGCATACAGCTTTTGTGCTATATGCAAATATTCTTCAATCGATGAATACAACAGATACACTTATCTATAGACTTCCACATATAAATACCAAGCACCAGCAAGATGCTTTCTAAAACTGTGTTTACATCTGTGTGAAGACACAGCCGGGAAAGAAAAACACCAAGTTGTTAGCAGCAGTTTCCTTGGAAGGTGGTATCTATCTCTTTTCTCTGTTACCATCATCTTCTTCTCTTGTATGAAAGAACAAAAGTTTTAATTTTTTTTAAAAAAGCGAAAGCGCTAATTTGCTCCAAGTTATTAATAATAATAATAATAAAACTACACCATCATCACTGCTCACTATCTGCCTCACAAATCCAACGTGAAATTCAATTAGGTTATGTTACTACCCCCCTAGTCTTCCTTATGCAAACTCCCCTACAAAAAGCAAGAAAGAATTGATCAGCAAAGTAGCTCAGAGCCCTGCAAACCAAAAGGTAAAGAAAACAGCGGGCTGGGTGCAGGCCGGAGAATGCTTAGACAAAGGCAAAGCCAAGGAAACAGACCCGGTCTGCACAGAGGCGCAGGCAGCCTGCCCCTGGGCCAAAGCCCACACCTCACAGGGGGCCAACCAGGCAGATTAATCATCCACCCCTCCCCAAAGGAGAGGAGCAGGAGGATTGTGGGGGGCAGTAAGGGGAAGGAGGGACCCCTGGTGGTAGTTGCTGGCCCCAGCAATCTAACTGTGACCTCCAGTTCACCCCATCCAGAAAGAAAAAAAAAAATGTTCTGCTTTAGAAGACCTCCCTCTCCCCAGAGGGCAGCCTGGCCTGGGCAGGCACCCTGCTCTTCCACTGGACCCTGAAGGCACCTCCCCCAGGGTCCACCCTTCAGGAAGCCTGGCTGGCAGGGCTTCCCCTCTGCAGAGAGTTGTAGTGGGGCTGTAGCACCGCCCACAGGTCAGCGCCCAGACTACCTTGGCCTCTCCTCCCCTGAATAGAGGCTATGAGCCCTGCTGGGCTGTGCAAGGAGAGGGAAGGCTGCACAGGCTTCTGGGCTTTGCTAGGACCCCAGCTATCCATGGGCAATGGGGAGCACTACTCTGTCCTTTGGGTAGAGACAGCTTAGTCCCCTACACTCAAGGGGAAAAATACTTCTCACCTCAGAGGCTCCAAGGTTGGTGACCCCTATTTGTGGGATGCTCCTCCTGGTTCTGCTGGGCCAATGGTGCCCACGGGACCCCTAGAAGAGGGGAAATGGAGGCCTAGATTACTGGGGATGGGCTAACCCCAGAGTCAAACTGGACAACACAGCAAGCAAGTCCTGGAAAATTGTCTCCCCCAGTACAAGAGGTCATTTTCTGGGTAAAGAACCAAGAGAATCCAGGTACCAATGTCTCGCACCTATAATCCTAGCTATTTGGGAGGCTGAGATCTGGGGATCATGGTTCAAAACCAACCCAAACGGAGAAGTCCTTAAGACTCTTATCACCAATTAACCATTATATTTTTAAAAGAAAAGAAAGGCGGAAATGGAGCTATGGCTCAATCAAGCAGTAGAGCACCAGCCCTGAGCAAAAAATTAAGGGGCAGGGCCTTAGGTCCTAAGTTCAAGTGCCAGTACCACTCATCCCCCCTCCCCAAACAAAACAAAACAACAACAACAAAAAAAGAGTAGCAAATTTCTTCTTTGTTGTGTTGGTTGTTGTCTTTGTCTTTATTAAAAAATAACCTCACCTTTCCCTTTGCTGCTCTGACCCCCCAGAACCTCTTGCTGCCGCCTCTTTTTAAAAGGACAGGCCGTCGGGCCGGGAGTTTGGCCTAGTGGTTAAAGTGCTTGCCTAGCATGCGTGAAGACCCGGGTTCAATTCCTCGGTACCACATACATAGAAAAAAGCCGGAAGTGGTGCTGAGGCTCAAGTGGTAGAGCTCTAGCCTTGAGAAAGTCCAAGGACAGTGCTCAGGCCCTGAGCTCAAGCCCAGGACTGGCAAATAAATAAATAAATAAATAAATAAATAAATAAATAAATAAATAAATAAATAAATAAAAGGACAGGCCGGGAAGCCCAGGCCTGTCTCACTCAGAAACAGCCTAAGTCCCTCATAGAGGTACCCTGCTCTCTGTTACACACAGTAACACACATATGATATAAACACTAAGACTCAGGAACACTGACTGGCACATGGGAGAGGGGAATGCATGCTCAGACACACACACAGGGACAGGCACACACAGACATGCACCGAAACACAGGATAACACAGGACAAAATCCAAATAGAGGTTGCAGAGGGCCATAAATACACTCACAGACAATCACAAGATGGACACAAACACATGCCAATGCCTCCACAAATCTTACAGATAGGACACAAACACAGTACACACCCTCTGTCAATAGGCAGAGACAGACCCACCATTGCCATGAATGCTTTGGGGGGGGGGTGCTGTTCACTGTGGCTCCATGCAGGCTGGCAGATCTCACCCAGTTCCTTTCAGATTCCTTGCTTTCTTCTTTCTC
Source organism: Megascapheus bottae (assembly GCF_031878675.1). Classification (NCBI taxonomy): domain Eukaryota; kingdom Metazoa; phylum Chordata; class Mammalia; order Rodentia; family Geomyidae; genus Megascapheus; species Megascapheus bottae. Next base: position 25,453,089 of record NC_143532.1, on the reverse strand, counting down.
ATTAGGTCCAAACTCTCCCTCAACCTCGGGCGACTTCCAACCCCAACCAGGTGATGTGGCCTGACAGGCCTCCTAGTTCCAGCCAATGGCTGGAGGGTAGGGGGTGATTAGGGAGTGGAGACAGGTAGAGAGAGCTTTTTCCTCAGACTTGCTCAGCAAGTCAGAGTTTCTAAACCTATCATCCTGGCTCCAGCTGAGCTCCACATCAGATAAACCCACTATGGGACATTGCCAAGGACCTATTTCACTGGATTCGGACAAAGGCTGAGAATCAAGGTCAAATCTTTATAGAATAACCTCTGACCTTGCCATAACCTCTGGTCTCCCCTGCATCTAAATGTCTAAAAGTTCCCATGGTTGTCCTCAGGGCCTCTTTACCTCAGATGGGCCTGTCTTGTCTCAGGGATTGGGGCATCAGCCATTGAAACCTAGCACTGCACGGGCAGGAGTCACAAGTAAGAAAGAATTTCATGAAAATTAATAACAATAATGATAATAAACAGCTGGGAGCTGGTTTTCACACCTATAATCCTAGCTGAGACTCAGCTAGGTCTCAGGAGGAGGAGATTTCAAAGCCACTAAGCAAAAGCCACTGCTATCTCTAGCTAATCAGCAAAAACAAAACAAAACAAAAATTAGGCTAGAGGTGTGGCTTAAGTGGTAGAGCACCAGTTATGAGCAAGCTAGCTGAGCTCAAACCCTGGTATGTACATATGTACACGTGTGTGTGCACACACACGCACACACACACCACAGGGTATTAAAAATAACAACAACCCTACAGGTGCATCTAACACAGACTAACAAAATGTAAATGTCCAGTCAGCTCTCAATCTGTGAGCTAAGGAATTAACTCAAAATATGAACTAGGTTCTCAAATCTTAACCAATCCCCCAAAATAGCACCAAACTTTCAGGCTATGCTCACTTCCCTGAAAATGAAAATATCAATTGTCTTCTCAAACCTCTATAGTATTTTGTCAATATTTTTTTATTACAGCAGAGAATGTATAAATATTTTATTATAAACCAAAGGCCTAAAATAAACAGTTTAGTAAATAGTTATTACATTACAAGGAAAAACATCTGTGGAAACCGCTTTCCGTGTAATTATTCTTGCTATTTTACATTAGCGCTCAACGTGAATTTCTTTGGCACTAATGTTTCACTTGTTCTAAATCTTCCTCCTTGTTGCTATTATTAAAATCTTAAAAAGGTGCCAAATCTTAAATGAAGAAAAAAAATGATTCACTAGAAATTATTCATATCACAGTGAGCCGCTACTAAACCTGGCAGGGGTGCAGTATTTTCGGTGAAATTAACATAAAATATACAACTGCAAATTATCCAGGAAATAGCTATGTTCTTTACGGCATGCTCTTACACTCAGCAAAAAAAAAAGAAATCTCCTTCTCCATCTCACACAAAGCCACAAACAGCTCTATTCCTCCAAGTTTTAAAGGGAAAGTAATAGATTTGTCAAAAGGGGGGGAAGCTTTGGAGACGGACTAACAAATAGCTCAGGGGTGGATCAGCCTTAGGTAATTACGAGAGACAGCATGGCCCTGGCTGGTCAGTAGACAAGTCAAAAAAAAAAACCAGCCTCTCTTCCTTCTTCATTCCAGAGAATGGATTTCCTCTCCAAGGCCTCAGTCCCTTCTCCTAAACACAAGAAAAACTGTAACACCATGTAAAATGCAAATCTTGCTGTAAATATTTTATAAAATTGTTGCATACATCCCAAAAGCTATAGGTCTTAATTGAGAGCAGGCGATTTTTCTAGTCAATATATGGAAATGGAAAATGCTAATTTGTGTTTTTCTACTTATGAAAGACCCTGGAGAACAGCAAGCCACAAATGCACTCACTTTAATATTATAAATATAATTTGGCTTCCTCTTTACCATCCCCACAACCCTGGCTTTTATCTCCCCGAGGCCGCAGGGGGAGAACTGGAGAATCGCTTTCACAGCGTCCGCCCAGGAAGGCGGCCTCAGAGGACCGCCAGGGTGGGGGGACGGAAGGCATGGGGCTGTGTGCTTCCCCACCCCCACCAGCCTCACCCCCTCGGGATTGGCAGGCAGGGGTGGAACATGTGCCAAAAAGCACTACCCAGCGTGCTGCACCATTCACCCGAGGGGTGGAAGCCAGAGCTCAAAGCTGAGCTTTGGTCATGTGACTCCTCTGCCCCGCTGCTTGCTCCAGCTCAGAGCTTCCTCCACCCACCTTGAGAGTAATCCTGAGCCTGGGCACCTTCTCTGAGGGTCACTATGAAGCAGGCTGACGAGCAAGTGCAGGCAGCAAGACAACCAGCAAACTCCAAGGAGAGTGTAAGGCTTCATCTGAGTTCCTCAGGCGCTGACTTCCCTGCCCAGCCTGACCATGCTGCTCCCTGCTGAAAGCTAGGATTTGAGGGACTTTTCTACCCAGAACTGTGCTGTCCAAATAGAGTACGGCCACGACTAGGCACATGTGACATCTAAAACATAGCTTCAGTGCGACATCAGGGGCTCTTATCTATAATCCAAGCTATACAGGTAGCTGAGTTATGGAGAATGGCTGTTCTAGGCCAGGCTGGGTTTTCAGACCCCATCACCAATGAACCAGCAAAAAGCCAGGTGACAGGTGTGTCTCAAGGAATAAAGGAGTGTCAACCATAAGTAAGCACGCTGAGTGAGTTCGGAGCCCTTGAGTTTCAGCCTCAGTGTGAACAAAAACTAAATAAATAAAACTTCAGTGCAGAGTCTGAAGATTCCATAAGAAAAAAAAATGGGAAAAAAATCTCAACAATAACTTTTAGATTCGTTTAAGGCATGATCATAATAGTCGAGTGTACTGATTCAAGTCTATTAGATTTGTTTAAGGCATGATCATAATAGTCGAGTATATTGATTCAAGTCTATTTTCTTTTATTTCACTGCTTTCCTCTTTTATATATTTTTTTGACTTGGCTAGCAGAAATGTTCAAATTCCCTGGATGGCTCACATGCCCAGTTTTGCTGCCAGCCTGTGGCGCAGGCACTGCTGTCCCTCATGCAGGAGAGCCAAAGTCCTGTGAGACATGGCCCAGCAGAGGGCCTCACCTCACAGTTCTAGGCTGGCCCTGAGATTCTGGTGAGTCCAGGCTGCAGGCTTACCATTCTTGGAGAGTTTGTGGCTCCAGCACCCTTGTCACTACTGCCCTCTCACCCTTCACTCAGGCTCTCCTTACTACCAGGTTGAGGCAAGACCCTGCCCGCCCCTCGCCCACTCTCCCACCAAAGACACCATAACCAGGCTTCTATAGGCCCCAGCTCAGTTTGTTTTGTCCCTGTGCCCTTTCCACAAGAGCCCTTCAGTGCCACACAAGTGTCTGGTGAAACCTCCTGATCAAGAAGCCATACTCACCAAAAGGTTCCTGAGGCTATACTGCAATCCCCTCAGTTTACACATTCAGAGAGGGCAGGGAACCTGCACAAGGCCACACAGAGCCCAATCTCAAGTTTCCAAGACCAAAGAGCCATGGCTCTCAACACCATGGAACTTAGCACTGTTCAGGATAACTGCAAACCAGGACCAGACTAGACATCCAGCCAGTAGCAAAATGAGCAGTCTAAATTCTTCATATAGAGCAATAATAGGGAAGTATAGTAATATGTGAGCAACATAGATGGAGATTAGATGTTAAACTAACAAACCCAGACCCCCAGACACAGGCTAGGTGTGTCCATCCTGATGGCCTCCAGACACAGGCAAAGCACAGCCTGAGTGGAAAACTGGGAGGAGTGGTTGATTGCCTTTTGTGGGTACAGCGGGGTTGGGGGGGATTTGTTTGTTGATTTGGGTCGAGACATACAGAAAATGCGCAGACACATCTATGCACACTAGAGTGAGTCCTTGGGTGAAAGACAGCTAAGTGGACAGATCTCGAGTTATGGAGACACCAGAGACCCTTCACTTGGAGTGCCTCGACCACCCAGGAACACAATGACATTATGTCAAGCTAATAGAACCAGAACTTCTAAACCAAACACAGATTTTTAGAATCTGGGTAAGACAGACAACATCCAAGGCAACTTCCTAGCTCAAGGAAGGCAACTTCCTTGTTCAAATCATTAAGTGACATGACAACCCCCTGCCCCCAGCCATGGAGACAAAGCCCAGCAGGGAGCTGTGAGCCCCCCCCCTTCCTTGCCCTCGTGGGGAGCAGGAAAGGAGCGGGTGACGTTTATTACCCGCCAGCAGCGAGATTGACTGCAGGCCTCCTCTGCCCACACCGAGCCATTAGCTGGTAATGGCCCCGAAGGCTCCCTCGGCCACAGACCCAGGCCCGAGCGCGCGGGCTCCGACACCAAAGATACTAATGACTACCACATTGCCAGCATAAATCATCCCTGCTCAGAGGGGGCTCAGAAGGGGTTCTGGCCGGCCTGGCAGCCTCCAAACTTAACTTGGCAAATCTCCCCTTCGAGACTTTAGAGAGCTGCCTGGGGGAGGGGTTCTCCAGTGGACACGTCATCACTCTCTGATCCAGAATTTATAGAGAAGACAGGAAGGAGAGAAAAGTGGATATTAGCTTATGTGGTCCTCATGCTAGAGTCCAAAATGAGGGAATAAGGGATGTGAAATAATGACATTGTCTGAGATGTCCTAGGGCATATGATGATTAAGCAATACTCAGACAAGGGCTAAACATGAATCCAGACAAAAGCTCTACTCACAGGGTACTGAGTAGGACAACATGGTGATCTGATCAAACCCATGCCTGGCGCATGCCTGGAAATCGGCTCGTCTCTGCTCTTCAATTTCCCCATTAAAAAAAACTTGAGATCAAGCCTATCCTTTCAGCAATTGTGGAGGAGCAGGATGGTTAGAGCCCAGAAGTTCACAAGATCCTAGACTCCACCAATAAAACCATGGTGGTTCTTTTCCCCTCCCCACCCCCAGCTATCAAAAAAACATAAATGGGGGGATGGTACTTTACGAGAATCCGGGAGTCATGGCTCAAGCAGTAGACTGCCTACCTAAGAAATGCAAAGCCCAGGGTGCAGACTTCAGAACTGCCAACAAAGTAAAATAAAATAGGGAGACTAGGGGATCCTGAGGGTACTGTAACAATAAAGCACTTAGTACAGGGCCTCATAGGAATGCAGTGTTACGTGACTGTAATGTCCGGGGCCCCTATCCTGTCAAACTCAAATGTGTGACAGGAAAAAAAAACAGGGCTACCATTGCAAAATCCTGAACCCCCAGCATCAGAAATGGGACCAGTGCTCCCAAGGGGAAATGACAGCAGTTCACATAGCACAGGGGGCAGACTTGCTGCTACTGTCCCCATAGAAGACCTGCACACATGACCTCACAAGCCAGCACTCCATAACACATGGCAGCCTAAATGGGAATTTGTCCCCAGCAAGCAGGCAGGGATGGTCCAGGCTTGCTTCTGCCTTGTGGGCCAACTCTTGGGCTCTAGGACCTAAAAGCAATACCCAGCATCTCACAGGCAGCTAGAGACAGGCTGCCAGTCTGCTTCTCTGGAGGAAGGAACAGAAGATCCATTCCTCAACATTCTTCAGGCCCCCAGCCTTCCTCTCCCTCTCCCTGGATCTCAGCCTCTCCCTCTGGCAAGTCAGATGTCCTCAGTAGGCATTGGCCTAGAAACCTTGCTGTAGATCTCAATCAACGCTGATCCCAGCACTGGGTGGAACAGAAAGTAGCTATGTTCATTCTTGGACTGATTATAGTTCAAAGCCATTATGCCAACCCAGTCTAGGCTTCCCCCAGCTTCCTGTCTCATTCCAGAGATGGACTCAGCATCTCACATAGGAGCAGGTGCACAGCCAGCAGCCTCACCAAGGACAGAGCCCAGGTAGATGGCAGGAGCTGCTGGTCCTAGTCTATAGGGCTACATAGTCCAAATTCCTTGGGCACAGCTGTGTGTTGCCAGCATCCAGGAATTGCTGTATGATTCAAAACCAGGTCACAGAAAAGTAGCTCCCGTTTCCGGCAGGGTGAGCAAGCCTCCTGGGGTAGGGCGCCTCAAAAGTCTTCAAACTGAGCTTGCAAGACAAGTGGGAACCACGCCTCATTCCCTTGGTGGCCCCTCAGCTGCCAAAATTACTGACAAACTGACCTACAAAGCGAGTTTCTATTTTGTGAGCAAACCCCAAAGGTTAACAGCGGAGCCGCCGGCGGGCAAGCAGCACGAGAAGTAGAAGCCTTCCCAGCAGCACCTGCGAGGCACCTGGGCAACCTCAGCTTCCCGGAGAAATATGTCACCAGAACCACAAGGAGGAAGGGAAGGGGAAGATTCCAGAGCCCTGGAGAGAGGACCTAAGGCCATCCCCAAATCCAAGATGGCTGCCACTGTCAGGGGTTGCCTGGTATACAACCTGGAAACTACACTCTGTCACTTGGATTTACCAATAAAAGAATCTTGCCTTAACCTAACACTGGTTTTGTGGGCTTTCCCACACAGGTGGCCCCAGCTTAGAAGACTTTTGCATGTGGTTTAATTGCTTGTTGGGGTGTGTGTGTGTGTACAGTAGGGCTTGCACACCTCCCTGAGGGAGTGCATGGTTATTTTCACCCAAGTAAGGCCCTCTACCCAGAGCAACCTTCCAAAGCTTCACTGTGGATAAGCTGTCCTTCTGGAAAACAGGCAAGACTCTGGTGAACGGATGGGTGGGGAGCTACCAAACTTGGGGTTGACTGGCACGTGTTAGTTTTCAGTCACTACTTGACAGAAACCACTAGGCTAGGATATCAGCTCTGTATCTTAGCCACAATGCACTCTGGTCACGGAGCCCAGGGCTGAACAACAGGCCGTGGACACATCCCAGTGGCTGGCTTACTTATCAGTCTGTGTAGAAGCAAAGTTTGCCCAGTCAGAGAAGATGTAGGTTACACACAGGACACCTGGACCAAAACAATGCCTAGGGGAGAGGTCCTTCAGAGACTGGACTGCCCATAGGTACTGCCAACAGGTGACTGCCTGGAAAGGAAACCAGAGCCTCTAAATGACAATCATTTTCACCTTGAAAAATCAAACCTGAATGGCACATTCTGAGAGTGCCCAAGCCTTCACATAGGCAACAGGTTTATTTGATTTATTTTTTTAAAGGATATCCCTCTTTTGACTCACACTTGTAATCTTAGCTACTCAGGAAGCTGAGATCTGGTGGACTGATTTTTCAAGGCCTCAATTTGGCTCACAGCTATAATCTTACTCACAAACTGAGATCAAAAGGATTGAAGTACAAAGCCAACTGAGATAGACAGGTATGTGAGACTCCATCTCCAAAGTAATCAGCTAAAATTCAGGTCAGAGATGTGCCCCAGGTGGCAGAGTGCCCATGGAGTAAGCAAGCCAAGCAAGCGTGAGGTCCTGAGTTCAAACCCCAGTATATCCCAAAAGTAGGGGGTAGGAGAGGGGTGGCTGACTGATGACAGGCGCCGTTGGTAGCTTGGTGCACCAGAGCATGGTAAAAGGCCCCAGGCTTCACAGATCCAGGAAGATAAAATGGACTGAGTAGGTACTGGAACTTTGGAATCCTTTAAGAATTTAATTATCAAAAGAAACTTACATTTTCTTCTAAAGCTTCACCATGTATGTTAGCTAGTGCTTAATGGAATCTGATCCTAACCCCAGTGCTGGTGACAAAGTGTTGAAGTCAGAGTCGTTTCTGACAGTTAGGAGTGGCACTACCACCAGCTCCCAAAACTTCAAAAGAGCAGCCACACAAGGCACTTCCCAGAGTGATAGGGCTGGGAGCAAGGCTGCTGTAGCCCTGCAAAAGGAAAAATAACTCAGCTTCTTAATAAGTCCATAATTATTTCACACATTCAACTGTTAGGTCCAGAAATATGTTCATGTTGACAATTTACATTTGATGCTTCAAAAACAATCTGTCATGCTTTCATTTGCCTCGAGATCTCAGAATCGTCAGAATTGTCCCCAAGTATTCCGATATCACCACAGCTTCCAGAGACCCTGCCAAGGGGGTGTTGGGGGGGTAAGACTCTTGGAGGGACACAGCACCCAGCTGGGGGAAGTGGGACAAGACCACAAACCTGTGATGTTTCCACCGGGGCTGCCAGCCTCAGCAACACACACACACACACACACACACACACACACACACACACACACACACACAGGTCCAGTGCTGGAGCTACTCAGGAGGCTGTGATCTGAGGATCTGAATTCAAAGGTAGACACTGTTCCACCCCTCAAAAAAAATCTACAGTGAAAAGCATTTGAGTAAACAAATATGAATATATTTGAAATAAGAGAAAACCAAAAGTTGCAACAAAGAAATAGTTTTGGAAACGAAACTGGAGATGGAAAGAAGAACTAAGTGTAATTCCTAAAATAATGAGATTTGGAAAACTCAGTAAGTAGTTTAACAGAAGGAAGGTGGAAACAAAGCACAGAATCAGTGAAAGGAGAGAATGATCTGAGCAGTGTAGAAAAAAATGAGCAACTGGGCTGGGAGTTTGGCCTAGTGATAGAGTGCTTGCCTAGCATGCACGAAGACCCTGGTTTGATTCCTTGGTACCACATACATAGAAAAAAAGCTAGAAATGGTGCTGTGGCTCAAGTGGTAGAGCCCTAGCGTTGAGAAAGCCCAAGGACAGCAATCAGGCACTGAGTTCAAGTCCCAGGACTGGCAAAAAAAATGAAAATAAAAAATATACAGCAAAAGCTATGTGCATATCACTAGATAGGATGAGGCTAAGTGAAATGAGCTCCAGGATATGGAAACAAGAGGTTTATCTTTGTGATTATTGTTTTTAATGTACTATGGGAAGTTATTTCTTTCCTCTTTTGTTTTTTTTCTCCCCCCTTATGGTTTATCCCTTTGTTGTTACTGTATCTAACTTTGGTACCAGGTGTATTATATATACATTTATTTGTTTATTTTAATTAGGGAAGGGACAGGGAAATACAAGATGATGAGATCAAGAACAAAGAGTGAGCCAATATAACAGTGATATTCACAAGACAATATGTTGGAAGTAAACTTTACAACTTGGGAGGGGGGAGAGAAAATGAGAGAAAAAACATAGGAAGTTGTAACAATGTTTCTCACTACCTTACAAATGTAACTGTAACCCCTCTGTACATCACTCTGACAACAAAGTAAATTTTTTTTAAAGAAAAAGTGCGCAGTCTCAAAGAACATGAGACAATATTTTATGAAATGGTCTCCAAAGAACATAAAAAAACCAGAAAAGGTGCTATTAAAAAAAATAAGAGAGGGCCGGGAGTTTGGCCTAGTGGTAGAGTGTTTGCCTAGCATACACGAAGACCCAGGTTCGATTCCTCGGCACCACATACATAGAAAAAAGCCGGAAGTGGTGCTGAGGCTCAAGTGGTAGAGTTCTAGCTTTGAGAAAATCCAAGGACAGTGCTTAGGCCCTGAGCTCAAACCCAGGACTGGGTGAAAAATAAAAAATAAAAAATAAGAGAATCATGTGATTAAAAATAAATAACAGGAAAAAAAGCCCACCCCATCCCAAATTCCCAAATCTGACAGGACATTTGATGACTATTCAAGAAATTGCATGGATTGCAAAACAAACTGAACCCAAAGAAATATTCAGCAGGACGTATCATAGTCAAGAGTTCTCAACATAAAGAACAGAAAATATCTTGAAAGCAGCTGGAGAAAACTGGTATTAACCTACAGCAGGGAAAAGTAATCAGGTGACAATGGATTTGAGGTCAGAGGAAATAATACAACATTTTCCAAGAGCTGGAGAAAAAAAGAGTTGTCAATCCAGAATTCCCTAGTGAAAATATCCTAAGAGTAAGAGAAAGCCAAAATAGTTTCAGATAAAGGAAAAACAAGCAAATGTATCATCAGACTTAAAGATAGTTCTTCATGGGGCCGGGAGTTTGGCCTAGTGGTTAAAGTGCTTGCCTAGCATGCATGAAGACCCGGATTCGATTCCTCGGTACCACATACATAGAAAAAAGCCATAAGTGGTGCTGAGGCTCAAGTGGTAGAGCTCTAGCCTTGAGAAAGTCCAAGGACAGTGCTCAGGCCCTGAGCTCAAGCCCAGGATTGGCAAAAAAAAAAAAAAAAAAAAAAAAAAAAAAAAAGATAGTTCTTCGGGCAGAAAAGAAGGTATGTTGGGCTTTCTTTAAGGAGGGAAACCAGTAGTAAATAAGTCTCATGGTAAATGCAATTGATTTTCCTCTCTTCTTGAATTTTCTAAATTATACTTAGTGATTGAAGCAAAATATTTTAAAACTGATGTAGCTCTATCTACACATAGAAGAAATAGTTAAGACAATTGTAATATAAATGAGATGATGGTAAAGGTTTCTGCATTTCACTTGAATTGTCAAAATGAAAACACTGGCCAATCAGGCATGGTTGTCAGACATCTATAGTAACCTGAGCAACTTGGTAGGCAGAGGTCTGGAGAATTGCAGTTCAAAGCCAACCTGGGCAAAAAGTTGACAAGACTTTATCTCAACCAATAACTCGGGCACAGTGGCACATGGCTGTTTTCCTAGCTACACAGAGAAGCACAAATAGAAGAACTGTGGTCCAAGCCAAACTTAAGCACAAAGTAAGACCCTTTTTCAAAAATAACTATCACCTAGGCCGGTAGCCTTCAGCTGAAGAGTTCAGGGACAGCACCCAGGCCCAGAGTTCAAGTCCCACGACTGACCTAAAAAATAGTACAATAATAATAGCCATCACAAAAAGGACAAAGGAAATGCCTCAAGTGGTAGAGTATCTGCCTAGCAAGCAGAAGGCCCTTCAGTATGTGTTCAAGTGACAAGTATTAATCTAAAGAAAGCATAAGAGCCATATAACTAGGTAAACTATGCCCTAGAACAAAGAGTAATTAGAAGAAGTCAATGTGACAAGTCTTTTAAAATGTATACACCACACAGAACCATTGCAACCAAGAGGAGAGCAGGAAAATTGACAAGTATAGCAGAACATCTACCAGGAATTGATAGAACAAGGTAGAACACCGAGAAAGACACAAAAGAATTCAATACCATTGATTCTCATGACCCAATAGACAGTCACAGAACAGTCCACTAGCAACAAAGGAACACACATGCTTGTCAATAGCTCAGAGACTATCAAGAGGAATTACATCACATTTGAAAGAACTGAGACCCTACATAATTTTTTTTTCCCAATCACAATAGAATCAAATTAGAAACACATAATGGAAAGGTAATAGAAAAACAAACTCTTGAAAACCAAACAAGATACTTCAAGGTAATCATGGCCAAAATAGAAAGCTCAAGGGACATTTTATTTTTTTTATTTTTTTTTCCAAGGGACATTTTAAAAACGCATTGAACTGAATGAAAATAAAACTACATATTAAGATTTCTAAGACATAGCTATACCAATGGGAAGAGAAATTTTGAGTTTTTGTTTTTGTTTTTTTGCCAGTCCTGAGCTTGAGCTCAGGGCCTGAGCACTGTCCTTAGACTTTCTCAAGGCTAGAGTTCTACCACTTGAGCCTCAGCACTACTTCCAGCTTTTTTTCTATGTATGTGGTATCAAGGAATCGAACCCGGATCTTCATGCATGCTAGGCAAGCACTCTACCACTAGGCCAAACTCCCGGCCATTGTTTTTGTTTTTAAATGTTTTATTTTTTGCTGGTCCTGGAGCTTAAACTCAGGGCCTATCCCTAAGGCTGTTTGTGCTCAAGGCTAGCAATCTACACTTGAGCCACAACGCTACTTCAGGCTTTTTCTGAGTACTTTATTGGACATAAGAGACTCCCAGACTTTTCTACCTGGGCTGGCTTTAAATCTCAATCCTTATATCTCAACCTCCTGAAAAGCTAGGATTACAGGCATGAGCCACTGGCGCCCATCTGAAAGTGAAGTTTTGTAATATTAAGTATTTAGAAAAGTATCAAATTATGGGGCTTCTCTCGTAAAGAGCTAGACAAATATGAACAAAATAAATATAAAGCTAGAAGAAGGGGGAAATAGTAAAGACCAGAAGTCATGAAACCAAAAGCAGGAAACAAAATTGAAAATCAATTAAACAGTTGTTGGAGTTTTTTTTTTTTAATGGTCAATAAAATTGACAGAAAAAAAGAAAAGACAGACACTTCCAGTATCAGGAATGAAAGTGAGGATATCACTATCAATCCTATAGGCAACTAATACTATGAACAATATTATACATCCATACATTTGACAAATAAGATGAAACTGGATCCCACTTCCCCCCCAAAAAGAGGAAAATACTAAAACTCATACTAAATCTGAAATGATTTGAAATGTTCTAAAGTCAGTAAGAAATTACTGAGAATTTAAAATTTCCTAAAAGGACATCTCCAGAGCCAGTTGCATCACTAATTCAGCAAACATTTAAAAAAGAATCAAACACACACACACACACACACACACACACACACACATAATAAAGGGAAATGTAAAGAGCATGTTTTGATTCATTTTTCAAAGCTAGTATCGCCCTGTGTCAAATCACACAAAGAAAGGATAAAAATAATACAGTACTTCTCACTATTATTCTTCATAAACACAGGCATAGAAATCTCTCACAAATTCTTTGCAAATAGAATTCAGCTATCAACAAAAAGAATTACACATCATGAACAAGTATGATACATAACAAGGACATAAAACTGGTTCACTATTTGAAGATAGGCCAATAAAATCTACCATATTAAACACGCAAATGAAAAAAATCACATGATCATAGCAGTAGGTACAATAAAAAAAGAACACCAATTTATATTTTCTAAACACTCTTAGAAAAATAGCAGAGGCTAGACATGTTTGTTCAAGCCTGTAATCCCAACTACATAAGAAATAGAAAGATCATAGTTCAAGGCCAGCACATACAAAAAAGTAAAACCCTATCTCAAAAGAAAAATAGTTAAGTCACAGTGGTAATGCAGTCCTGTAATTTCAGCTATGTGGAGACATGGTCTGAGACTAATTCAAACAAAACCCACAGACTTTATTTAAAAAATCATTAAAGTACAAAGGGCTAAGGATGTGGATTAAAATGCAGAACATTCCCTGGCAAATATGTGGCTCTGAATTCAAAACATTAGTACTGCCAAGATGACAGGCGATACATAGATGGACAGACAGACAGACAGATCGCAAGGAATAGGAATAGGAAAGAAGCTCTTCAATTTGATAAAGAATATCTGCAAGACACTGCTATCACAAACAATTAACTTAATGGGGAAAATCTTCTCCCTGAAATCAAAAATAGAATGTTCCTCTTCACATCACACTGAAAGTTCTAGCCAGAGAAGTGAGACAAAGCATCTACTTAAGGAAGGACTTAGGGAACTATGCTTATTTACAGATGACATGATTGCCTATGTAGAAAACCCCATAGACATGATCAATCGATCAGTAGCATGCAGCCAAGTGAGTTAAGCAAAGTACAAGGATTCAGAAATGAACATCAACCAGATATGGTAGCACACACCTGTAAGTCAGCACTCATGAGGCGGAGGCAAGAGAAGAGTTACCAGACAGCCTGCTTACACAGCAAATCCTTAGCCCCCAAAATGAAATCTGTATTTTTACATACTAGCAATGAGTGACAAATATGCGAATACAAAATTTAAATTATAATACTGCTTACAATTAAATATGCAGATAAATATATCAGTATTATCTTTCTGTTTAGTATACTAAAAAATGAAGAAGAGAGAAAGTTGAAGATTTAACTAAAAGGAGACACTACCATGTTTGTGGATTCTAAGTCGCAAAATAGTAAAAGCATCAAATTTTTCCACATTGACATACATAAGTTTATAAAATTCTTTTTTTTTTTTTGGTCACTCATGGGGCTTGAACTCTGGGCCTGGGCACTGTCTCTGAGCTCTTTCAACTCAAGGCTAGCACTCTACCACTTGAGCCACAGTGCCACTTTCAGTTTGTGGTGGTTAATTGGAGATTAGAGTCTCACAGACTTTTATGCCTGGACTGGCTTTGAACCACAACCATCAGATCTCAGCCTTCTGAGTAGCTAGGATTACAGGCATGAGCCACCAGTGCCCAGATATTTTATAAAATTCTTTAAAAATTACAGGAAAATTGTCATATAGGCAAGATTACCCTAATAATTCCTTATATGAGAAAGCAAAGCAATTGAGGCAGTGAGAATAATTTTGAAAGAGAATCATCATAACAGGAGGAAAGGTGTAATATCAAGCAAATCACGTGTTGAATGGTAACCCCTTTGCACAATCACGCAAATATAATACAAATGTAATTTTAAAAGACAGGAGGAATCATTCCTTCCAACTTGTAGATTTATTCTACTAGAATAAAGATTTATTCTAGAGGAATAAAACTCATAATCAAATGATCTAGAAATAAATTGATGAAACGCAATGAACATATTTGACAGTGGTACAACAATAGTTCAGTGTAAAGAGCTAGTGGCTCAGGCTTGTAATCCTAGCTACTTGCGAAACTGAGAACAGGACAATGGCAGTTCAAGACTAGCCCAGACAGAAAAGTTTGCAAAACATTCAGTTGCAAGCAGTGGATGATCCTGTCATTACAAAACTCATGAGAGGCTAAGGCGAGAGAATCATGCTGCCCCACCAGCCTGGCAGAAATGGACATGAAATTTTATCTCTGCCACAGGAACCTGGACATGGTGGCTCTCTGGGACCCCAACCCAGAGAAGATCAGAAGCCTAAAAGCAGGCAGATCATGGCTCAAGTACATACCCAGGGAAAGAGGGAAGACCTTATGCTTACAATAATCAGCAAAAAAAAAAAAAAACAAGGCTGGAGCTGGGCGCTTAGCTACTCAGGAGACTGAGATCTGAGGATAGCAGTTCAAAGTCAGCCCAGACACTAAAAAGTCCATGAGACTCCAATTAATCAACCATCAGAAAACCAGAAGTGGCACTGTGGCTCAAGGGGTAGCATAGTAGCCTTGAGCTGAAGAGCTCAGGGACAGCAGTCCCAAAGTTCAAGTCCCACAATCAATCAAAAAAAAAAAAAAAAAACCAAGGCTGGAGGCATGGCTCCAGCAAATGTGAAGCCTTGGGTTCCAATTCTCAGTACTGCCCCTAAGAAAGATCAATGTGGTTATAAAGGTCTTTCCAATATATGATATAAGAGCATTTTTATGCACACATGCACACACACACACACACACACACACACACACACACACACAGAGTCAGAATCACACACAAACAAACATATAGCCCTCAACCTAAAGTCTCACAGCTTACATCAGAATTAACTCTAGATCATGGACTAAACTAGGAAATATGAAACTAGTACACTTTTAGGAGAAAAAAATAAAAGAGAAAATTCTGTGGAATCTGGGCTAAGCAAAAAGTTCTTATCTTTGGCAGTAAAGATATAATCCTTTAAAGGAATATTTGATAAATTGGACTTAATAAAAGTTTTAAACTTTTGCTTTGGAAAAGATCTGGTTAAGATGAAATGACAAGCTATAGGCTGGGGGAAAAAGTATTTGCAAACCACATGTCAAGAATGTGTAAAGAACACTCAAAACTCAATGTGAAAGAAGCAAATAATCCAATTAGAAAAAGGACACAAGACAGGAAGAAGCATTCCATCAAAGGATAAACAGATGGCAAATAAGCCAGGAAAAGGTGTTTCCTCATCATTAGGCATCTGGGAAATGGAAATTGAAACTACAATGAGCTAGCACTGCTCACCTATCATTGTGGGGAAAACGACGTGCAGGGAGGACTGACCTCTACCGCTCTGCAGAAATCAGAGTTCTGGAAAACTGTGTCTTAGAACATCAAATATGCAGGTCGTACGGGCCCAACTATTGCACTCTTGGGCATTTAAACTGATGACAGTGAAAACTTATGCACAGCCACTTAGGGAACTTTCTTAAAAATGACAAAACTTTAGAAATGGAGAACCGATTAGTGGTTTCCAAGGTTAAAGAGGGAATGGAGCGGGCAGGAAGTGGTTTCACTATAGAAGAGCAACTTGAGAAGTCTCCTATCGGGGAAAATATCCTGACCCTTGACTGAAGTGGTGTTGCTATCCTGGTTAGGATAATGTTTTGCAAAAAATTACCATTCAGGGAAACTGAGTAAACCACACAAGAGCTTTCTCTGTGAAGCACCGTGTGCTTATACAATCAACTCAAAACAAAGTTCATTTTGCTTTAAGATGAAAATCTTAAACGACCATACAGAGCAAGAAAGAAGGAGTGGGGGAGGCAAACCACAGTTTTTCACAGGAGAGGGCGTAAATTTCAGATAACAGTAATCTTTAGTTGTGTCCCACGCAAACTGTAGACATAGAGTTGACTCCTTGATCTCCACAAGCCAATTGGCTCCAGAACCCAGTTAAATACCCATGGGCCCAAAGTGTTGTACCCACATTGGCTGAGAGGAGAAGACCCCCCAAATCAAGGACTGGTTCTCTCATTGGTGAGGAATATTGGAGCTGTCTTGGACAGTAGGTGAAGAAGAAGGAGGAAGGAAAGCATCAGATCCTAGACCCTACTCCAGCTGTGAAGCAGGGGAGATTCTTACCATCTACACAGCTTAGGTAGATGTTTGAGTCAAGTGTTACCAAAATCAAAAGCACCATTCAAGAGCCTGACAGGCTCCTATCCCCTTGAGCCCCAGGCCAGGAGGCCCCCTTTCCTCTTCCCTTTCTTGTCCCTTTTTGGTTGGATGTGAGGGCATTGGACCTTCCTGGTATGACAGAAGACCATGACTTGCTCTCCAACCTCTCCCTTGCACCAGCCATTCCTCTCCCTGAAGATACTACAGGTCTGCCAGGCAGCCTGAGGCATTTTCTGGGATGGAAGACTAGGAAAGGAGAGCAGATTCTCTGCCTGTCTCTCCATCCCTGCCTCACACGCTCTCTCCATCTCTCTGTGTGTCTCTGTCTCTATCTCTGAAAGCCTCTCTGTGTCTCTCTGTCTCCCTCCATCTTTTCCTGCAATGCAGTCAGAGGGCAGGGAGGGCACACAAATAAACGTCTACTTCCTCCCCAGTTCTTGGCTCCCCACAGCCAAGCTCAGTTCTGAGAAGCACCCAGGGGACAAGGGGACAACAGTACAATTGAGAAAAGGCCTCCAGAGTGGCCAATACCCACAGGAACAACCTGGCCCCACTTGGCTGCCTGTCAAAGTCCATAACCATTATCCAAGGACACTCAGAGCAAAGGTCCTGTGGAGATGCCCCGAGGACAGCATCCCTTCCCAACCCTACCCTCCTCAGGGAGCAAATGAGGCAGGGATCAAGGATGCCCAGGGGCCCAGAGGCTGAGTCACCACCCCCCTCCCCACCTGTCACCCCAGGTCTCCGAAAGCTTGTTATTGCAAGGGCAAGTTCTCAATGTCCTCCTCCAGCCAGCCCTAATTTCAGCATCTCCATCTCAAAGCACCTCAAGGACACACATCCTGCAGACCCCAAGTAACCCAAGGTTCCAGGCTCAGGCCCTGTTTGGGGGGCAGGGGACACCGAGTGGGCAGCATGTCTCACAGGTACAAGTTCACCACCTGCGTGAGGACTCACAATCCTCCCTTCCCACCATGGGGCAAATAGACACTGTCCAGGCCTCCTACACACCTTCTGACTCTGGAGAGCTGATTTCCCAGGGTCTGGAGGGAGGGAGAGGGTGGAGAGGGGCGGCTGGGTGGAGCCAGGTCATCCCAGCTGGAGGCCACAGCGCTGAGCTGTCCTCTGGGGGCCTCTGGATTTCAGGGGGGGAGGGGGAGTGGAAGGATATTTCAAAGGCTGGGGGAGGCCCAGGGAAGGGACCTCAGTCTCTGGGGGAGGAGGGATTTCAAAGGCGATCACGTTGCTCAAAAGATTTCTGAAGACCCTTGCCTTTCTAGCAGATCCAAATTGCTCCCTCCCAAGACGAGGGGTGCCAGGGAATGTTTCCAAGGAGACAGGGCCCTGCATCATCTCAACTCCCAGGGTCTAGGCCACAGAGCTGCACACAAGCTCCTCTAGAAAAAGACCAGTTTGTGGGCACTGGGGGAGGTCTCCAGCAGCCTGGGCCCCCAAGAGATCAGCTTCATTCAGACCCTCCTCCAAACGCCCCAAGTTTACCATCTGAACATCCCTGAGGGGAACCAGGGCCAGGTCCAGCCAGCTGCTCTGCGCGCCTCCATTTAGCCAGAGAAGTTGTCCCTAGGGATACTGGGCCCAGCAGATTTACTGGGACTGCAGAGCTCAATTCAAGCCAGGCCCTAGCATACCCAGGGCCATCACAGTGCCAGCTAAAGTCTGTGCACCTCCCTCCTCCCTTCTCTCCAGCCTCTGCCCGGCTCCTTCCCTCTGGATCAGACCAGACAAGCTCTGCTTCTCTTCCATCTCCCCCCCCCCCCCATCACTGCAGATTAATTCCCCTCCAGTACTCAGCACAGCCCAGGCCATAACCCCGCTCCCAAATCCCCCATAGCTTCCTAGCGTCCCTGCACCAGCCTGTACACCCAGAAACCTCCAGGGACCAGGCTGGGAAACACAAATGAGCCAGCAGCCCTGTGTCACAAGGCTGAGCTGGCAGGAGGGGTGGCTTGGGGACGGGGGTGGGGGCCACAGTGGACCAGGAATGCTCGCCTGGCTCCCAGGCAGGAGCCACTACTGCAGGCTGCCATTGCCATGAGCTGCATTATGGGAAGGGGGAGTCCTGGTGAAGTTCACCCCAAACCCCTTTATTTGGCAACTCAGTCCCAAACCCATTCTCTGTGCCAAAGACGTTACTCCATGTGTGGTTTCCATCACCAGGACAGGTCCTACAGCTCCTGTCATTGACCTCTGCTCCTGCCCCGAGCTCCCCCATGATCTTCTCAGAAGGTCCTGCTTCCCACAACCTAACATAGTTTGGGACCTCCATTCCTGTGCCTAGCCCTCTTCTCTCTCTTTTTGGAGATGAGACTTGAACTCTGGGCCTGGGCACTGTCTCTGAGATTTTTGTGCTCAGGGCTAGTACTCTACCACTTGAGCCACAGCCCCCCTTCCGGCATTTTTGGTTATTCTCACAGACTTTTTTCTGCCTGGGCTGGCTTTGAACCTTGATTCTTAGGTCTCAGCCTCCTAGCCCTCTTTTGACAGGCACAGCCCTGCCACAGAGAAAACTCTTCTTCATCCTTCAATACCTAGGCCCTTTTTGATGAAGCTACCTGTTCTGGGAGCATCAGTATTGGAGCTTAGCTGAATGCCCATCAAGCTTCCCTCTTACTCTACACTGTCCTTTCCCAGGCTCATGCTGTCCCTCCCCCAGGGCCTCTTCTACCACAGGCCCTGACTGTTTTCAGAACCTGCCTCTACTACTTGCAGGCTAGCCAATTTGGGTAAGTTACCATACCCTACAAGAGGGGAGTAGCCATGCCCTAAAGTGTCTGGCGTGTCACAGGGCTGCGGGAGTGACACCTGTTAGTATCCCAGCCCTCTACAAGTCATCTACCTACCCTCACGATGGTCTCAGATGGCCTGGGGTGAGAGACAGGTGAGGATGAGTGGTGCCACCCAGAAATCTCCACTCTTTGCTGCAGGGTTCCCAGCCCCAAACTGCCCTCTGTCCGGCAGGTGGCCATGGGTGAGGAGCCCTAGCAGGCAACCAGAGAGGAAACGCAGCCCCCGTCTCAACACAAAGGCCCAATGCCAGTCCAACCTTCCTTTCACTTTCCGTAACTCCATTTTCCAGCCTCCCCTTTGCCTTGTGCCTGAGGACACACAGCTTCCAGGCTGTGCACAAAGGAAAGGTGGAAACTAGAAGGGAGGGGGGAGCACCTTTGAAATCACTGCGGTCCAATTAGCCAGCTCTCGCTCTTCATGCTTACAAACAGGAGCGCATATCACCACCTGCTACAAAAGCAAACATTTGGAGATATCTTCATCTTCACCTTCCTGACACTCCCAAGAAAGGGTTCTCAGCAGCCGGTGACTGACAGAGTAGCTTTCCTTCTTATACTTCAGCAGGGGGTTTTCAGACAGAAGAAATTAAAAAGCCACCAATCTCGCTGTCAGGCTAGCCTCCCAGGGTCCTATGTGCCCCTCCTGGGCTCATCCTCACCCCTTGCTGCTAGGTGAGCCCACCACACACACACACACACACACACACACACACACACACACACACACACACACACACACACACACACGCACGCATGCACGCACGCACGCACGCACGCACGCACGCACGCACCGTCCAGCACCTGAAGGGGATTGGGCTAACGGGGATGCTAGGTCCCAGCCACACTGAAGGGGGCAGCACTGCAGCTGGGTGGCAGTCATTTTGCAAGTGTCTTCATTCGTGAGGGGACATCCAATGGCTCTTTGAACGTGGAATGTTGACGCACAGCACTGGGGAGAGGCACTTAGAGAATGTGTCAGGACCAACTCAACATTACCCCTTCCCAGAGCCCAGGACTCAACAATACTACTTCTCCTGTATTCCCACTAAAGATGTACAGCACAAATAGGACATATTAGCTATCAATACATAATGCCTACCTATTCCTGCATTCTCAGCATATCTATTGCTAAGCAATAGATATAGCTGCAAAATGGGTCCACAGAGTCAATCAGATAAACAGGGCCATACTCCCACAATGGAATATTATACACCAACAAGAAGGAATCAGCTCCAAGTACAGATGCGCACTGCTGCCAGAAACCACTAAATCAAAACTCTGCGATTCCATTCATAGAATGCACAGATCAGGTAACACCAACCTGTGCTGTTGGACATCAGGATGGGATGACACTACATTAGAAGGGGAAGGCGTAGATGAGACCAAGGGAGTTGAGATGCTGAGGAGCAGTCTGCCCTCTTGACGAAGTTGCTAGTTATATGGGTGTGCTCAGAAGGTGAGACTCCCCTAGCTCTACACATGTATGCAGTTCCTCAATTAACACCGTGAGAAGCTTTGCTAGACAGTTCTCTGACAGTATGGCTGCTGCAAACCTGACAGTGAAAAGATGCTAGAGGAAAAGCAGAGGTGAGTAGACACTGGGACTCGTGCCTGTAATCCTAGCTACTTGGGAGGCAGAGATCAGAGGATCGCAGGCAGGAAAGTCTGTGTGATTCAGCTCCAATTAACCACCAGAAAAACAGAAGTGGCGCTGTGGCTCTCAAAGTGGTAAAGAGTTAGCTTCGAGCCAAAGAGTTCAAGGACAGTGCCCAGGTCCTGAGTTCAAGCCCACAACCCAGGAGAAGAGAAAAGAAGAGCGGAGAGGGGTGGGGAGAGAAGGGAGGGGAGGGGAGGGGAGGGGAGGGGAGAAGGTAGAGGTCAAATGTTTCAAATGCTCCACCAGCCAGGAAACCTCACTGCTCAGACACAGGATCCAGGCAATACCACAGTACAAGGATTCTGGAAGCTTTCTGAGGCCCTGAGTGCCAAATACACACTCCCTGGGCCACCCTCTCCTTTAAGCCCTTCAGCCCAGTCTCACCTTGCTTCCAGCCAGGTCAATCCCCACATCCGGCTGCCAAGATAGGTACAAATCTACTACTTTCCCCGGTATCTGGGCCTGAATGTGTGAGTAATGTGGGCTTTTGAAAGCTCCCCTTCTAGAAAAACTGCATTTGTCCAAATCCAAATCCACTTGAAGAGGAATAGGAAAAGGGATGGGAATAACTTTGTAAGTGTTCTGTTTTGACAATGTGCCTGAGGAATTCACCACACTGAGTGGGAAATACGAGCGGTTAAGTCTATTCAATGTCATGACATACAAAATTGAAGCATAATTGCCCCTGAGTGCTTGGCAACTGAAAAGCACTTCGTTTTAGAAATGGAGGGAAATTTATGCCAGGAAATGGAGGCGATTGTCAAAAGTTCGATTGTAATGTGAGTGAGGCTGTGACAAGAAGACTCAGTGGAGAAGGCACTCCACCCTGCCATCTTGATTCCCATTGGAAATGTCTCAGAAACAGCAGTGGTAGCTGTCCTCTGTCCTAAAAGCCAGGAAATGATGATGATTAGAAATGCACATTTCTAAATGTGATGATGGAGCCCCAGCATGGCAGAGCAGGGCACGAGGAGATGAGCTCTTACCAATCATATGGTTGGCAACATGGATTTGAATCTCTCTCTCGTTCTCGAAGGTCATCTGGCACTTGATGCACTGGTATGTCTTTTTCTGTATGGAAATCAAGAAGGAAAGAGTTAGAGAGCTGAGAGGCAGGCAAAAACATAAATCCAAAGTTTCTCAACAGCCTGGCTCAACACTTCCCAGAATGGCATCTCTAAGCTGCTCTCTTCTCACTTCCCTGTCAATCAAATTCCACCAGGCTGTGTTCTACAGGAGTCACGTCTCTTGTCATAATGCAAGGACAAGTGAAGACAGCTGCCTATCCATCTATACCTATTTCCACCCATTCACCAATTTACCCATCTTCCATCCCCCCATTCATCCATCTCCCCAGCTCCTTATCTCTCCCCTGCCTATGCATACATCCATCTCTATATACATGCATCATCTGTCTATCTACCCAATCACCCAGAGACCTACCTCTACACCAGACCACCCACCAACCTACCCACCTACCCATCCACTCTCTTTTCTACCCACGCAATAACCTCCTCAACCACTGACCCACCCAAGAACCAAACAGGCTGAGCAGGGACACTGCTCTTGACAACTCTGACCATTAGGGTGGCTGAGGAGGAGTCTTGCAGCTGTTTCCACACGAAAGGACTACATCCAGCTGCCTTTGGAGATGGGGCTAGGACAATGAGAATCACAATAAGGCATGAGGCTTATTCTCACAACTAAACCTGAGGGATTATGGAACCTACTGCCTGGGGACAGAGGTGGTATGTCCTGTCTGGAAGAAAGATTGTGGCATTCTTTTCCTCCTGCAGGATAAGGGGCAGAGTTGGAACACAACATATCCAAGTTGTCCAAAGAAGACACTCCTCAGAGGACAGGCCCTCACTTAGCTCTGGAAGAAAAAGTAGAGATTCCCGGGCAAGGGCCCAAGTCTAGCTCTAAACCATGCAGCTAGGACAAGTCACCAGAAAGCTGGGCACCCTAAAATCCCACCTGGGACCTACCCCACCCACAGTTCCTGAGTCCCTAATGCTTCCTCCCCTGTACACCCACTCTTGGCCAATGTATTAGTAGTTTTGAGAAGTCTTTTCTTTCCACCTCAGGGTTAGGTCAATCCCTCCCTTACCCACTCACCTCAGCTCACTCTAAAGTACTCGGGTAGTGGGGTCACCACTGTGCAGTGATTGACTGACTTATGTGCTCTCATACTATCTCCTGAAGAGCCAGAGGACAGGAAGGTTTGGTGTCTACCCTTGGGAGACCCAGCCAGCAAAGGCCAAAATACAAGGATCTGTTGACTTTGTGATCAACTATGCAGAATAACACATAGAAAGTACTTTGCTAAGGTTAAAGAAACAGAGGGAACTATACAACTTTGAATAGTCTAAATTTCCACCACTTCAGCATAGGGTCTAGCAACAGTGAGCACTGGGATTATTTGTTTTGTTCTGTATTTATTTAATTAATATGCTTATTACTTGTGTTGGTCCTGGGGCTCAAACTCAGGGCCTTGTGTTCTCACTTGCTTTTTTCAGTCAGGGCTGTTACTATACCACTATTCCTCTACTTCTAGCTTCTTGCTAGTTAACTGGAGATAAGAATCTCTCAGATTTGCCTGCCCAGCCAGGCTAGCTTAGAACTGTGATCCTCAGATCTCAGCCTCCTGAGTAGCTAGGATTACAGACAGGTGTAAACTACCAGGGCCAGGCTTTGTTATTTTTGAGACAGGGTCTCACTAAATATTCTAGGCTAGCCTGAAACTCATTATCCTCCCTTCTCAGCTTCCTGAGTGACAGGATTACAGAAGTGTATCACCTTTACCCAGCTTAACTTTATTACTGGTATCAAGAAAATTCTTATTGAATCAATGAATGAGTGGATTAATGAATGAATGAAATAACTGGAGACACTAGTGCTGGGAACTTCAGGTTTGGGAACAGGGTTCCTGCTCAGGCTCCACAGTCCCCAAGCAGGGCCTTTTTCCTCAAGTTTCAGGAGAACAACGGCCACAACCACTGGTCCCAGAAACAAAAGCTGGAAAGAAAAGGCCCTAGGAGAAGAGAGCGAGCCTGAGAGGATGGTGTAAAGGCAAGGCCAGAGGCGCAGCCCTCCCAAACTATAGGGAAATGTTGGGGACACAAGATGACTGTAAGGATTTGTATTTTCCAAGAGGACATAGCTCCATGGGGTGTGGTAGGGTCCCACTCCACACTCATTCTTGCAGAGAGGAGCCACCTTGAGTTTCTGCACTGTGAGAATCTTCCCCTCCTAGGATCTGTGGGGCAGAAGCCTCTAAAGGCCATGGTCATGGCTGATTGGGATGAGAGTAAGCAACAGTCTAAGATCAAAGTGTCAGTTGACCCCCTAGGGGCAGGTGAATGATGTGGCCGTGATGCGCTCATGGAAGAAGTCACGACAGGCTGAGGCAGTGGTGGCTCACGCTTGTAATCCTAGCTACTCAGGAGGCTGAGATGCAAGGACTGTGGTTCAAAGTCAGCCCAGGCAGAAAATGTCTGTGAGAGTCTTTTCTTCCATTAATCACAAAAAGCTAGAAGTAGAACTGGAGCTCAAATAGTAGAGAGCTAGCTTTGAGCACAAAGGTTCAAGGACAGTGGCCAGGCCCTGAGTTCAAGCACCAAGACCAGTAAAAAAAAAAAAAAAAAGTCAACAAGGAGAGGCTCCCCCAACAGCACGGACAGATAATGGGGGCCCCCTTCCTAGAGGGAAAACAGGTCCCAAGGCACACCCAAAGGAAGGGTCCAAGAACTGCTGACAACACACAGATATACACAAGTGCCCATACATTTATAGACCTGAACATACACACACATATATTCACACATACATGGACATCTACACAGACCTGCCCGCATGCACACATGGTTGCATTCACATGCTCATCCTCACCCCAACTCATCATACGAGGCAGGACCCTCATAGAGCCCCAAGTCCTTATATACGCCAGTCCTCATAACTGAGGACCACAACATGCAACATGTCTAATGTGAAACCAACCCACATAAGTGGAAAGACTCTCATGAAATCCATTGGGGAGCACAGGTTGACTTATCCAGACTTGTCCCCAGAGACACACACACCTTTAGCTCTCACTGGAACCCTGACACAAACAGATCATATGATGCAGAAGTTTACATTAGTATTCAGGTGCACATGCGTGCATGCGCACGCACATGCACACACACACACACAGACTCACTAGCATGGAAACCTTCAAACAGCCCCTCTCCTTACTCCAGCATCTATAGGGTGTCTATGCCCCAGAGATTGCCTCTTTTCTCAGTGCTTCGGCTCCACCAGGAAATGTAATTACAGAAAGGTGGAACTTGGCATTTAAAGTGCTTCTTCTGTCAGTAGGCCCAAACCCTGAAGCCTAGCCCATGGGCACTGATGCTAAAGGCTGGGGCCTTGGCTGGGGGCTGCCTCTACCCACAACTCAGAAGTCTCAGGACAAAAAGATCCCTAGAGAATAACTGAGGTGGGACAAGAAAGACTTCAGGGAGGGAGAGAGAGAAAGGGAGGGCCAGAGATACTGAGTTTCCATGGTTGCATCCCTAGCCAACATGACTGGAGCCATGTGACTCACTTTCCCACATCAGAGAGGTGGAAAAAGTGGAGTTCTAAGAGACATCAACACCCTATACTGGTAAAGAAAGGACTGGGGCTCAGTGCCCAGAAGGATCCCTCTGGCGCTTGCTATATGAGCTGCCATCCTCAGCTCCGGATCCCAAACATCCCTGGACAGTTCTAAGCCTGGGCAACAGAAAGCTGGAGTGACCTGGACATAAGCCAACCTTTCAGCCTAAAAACCCTTTCACTTGGCTATAAAATGGGGTGGAACACTCAGAGCCCCCTCCCACAGCACTGAAAGCACCTCAAGGCCCCAGAGGGCCAGGGTGGAGTGGGCAAGGTTGTTATTATCCATAGATGGGGGAAGTGGCAGCCTCCATGCTTCATGTTCCAGCTGACAGCATCTTTGGCCCCACAGGAACCCAGTCCTCTGAGAGCTAGTTGCTATGGATACCCTCCCGAGGGTCCCAGCCTGCCAGTCCCCAAGCCCCTGTGCAGCCCCCAGAGTCTGCTCTGACAAGAGCAAGTCCTGGGGGAGGAGGGGAAGGGAGCCGACAGCTGGGCCCCTGCCCCAAGGCGTGCCCAGGCAGGGGGCAAAGCCCCAAGGGTACTGCCTGGGCTGGGGAGTTATCTGGGCTTTGTCTGGCTCCTGTCTGCAATGGGCCCATCTGCCTGGGTTGAGGGCCAGGCAGAGAGGTGATTTCCAGCTAAGCTTCCCCAGCACAAAGCCTGGGGCAGTGAGAGGAAGGCCAGGGATGGGGGGGGGCAGGGGGAAGGAGTGGCACAAGGCTTCAATCCCTATACTGCTGCACAACTCTGGACCTTGGGTTCTTGCCTAAGCAGCTTTACCTTTCTGAGCCTCTATTCTCCCTCCCCCACTCCCCGCCCCTTGTTTTTTCCTTTGTGCTAGTACTAGGGCTTGAACTCAGAGCCCAGGCACTGCCTCCGAGCAAGGCTGGTGCTTTATCATTTGAGCCACAACTCTACTTCCAGCATTTTAATCAGAGGCAGGAGTCTCATGGACTGTCCTTCCCAGGTTAGCGTCTTACTACAATCCACAGATGCCAGGCTCCTGAGTAACAAGGAGTACAACCAAGAGCCACCAGCACCCAATCTTCAGTTTCCTCTTTGCCACAGCAGAGGCCACAGAGATGCTCTATGAGTTAATGTCCTGGAGAATGAGCCTCACATGGTCACTAAGTGGTACTGGGTGCTGTTTCCAGGGCACAGAAGGGAGGGGCAGCTCTACCATCCCCAGGCTTTGGAGACCAGCACAGGAGTATGCAGGGAAAAAGAGGGAGTGGTCCAGGCTGGGTGAATCCAGGGATCTTAGCAGGCACCCATTGCCCTCACTGCCTGCCCACAACCCTCTTGCAAGAGAGGAAGCTAAATTTGTTGCACCTGTAATGGCCCCCATACTAGCTGGGGAGAGAGTTCAGTCTGTGGTACCAGACATGACATGCCTGGGTTCAAATCCCACCTTTGTCTTTTGACAAGCAGGGATTAAGGCAGATGTTTTTATTGTTCTATGCCTCAGAGACCTCCATAAAAATGAGTATTGCTGGGCCAGGAGTTTGGCTTAGTGTTAGAGTGCTTGCCCAGTGGGCATGAAAACCTGAGTTCGATTCCTCAATACCACATACATAGAAAAAGGCTGGAAATGGTGCTGTGGCTCAAGTGGTAGAGCTCTAGCCTTGAGAAAACCCAAAGACAGTGCTGAGGCCCTGAATTTAAGCCCCGAGACTGGCAAAAAAAGGAAATGAGTGCTGCCCCTGGGCTTAGTGGCTCAGGCCTGAAATCTTAGCTGCTCAGGAGGTTGAGATTGAGGTTCAAAGCTAGCTCAGGCAAACAAGTCTGTGAGATTCTTATATAC
The DNA here is from genome assembly GCF_031878675.1 of Megascapheus bottae. Taxonomy (NCBI): domain Eukaryota; kingdom Metazoa; phylum Chordata; class Mammalia; order Rodentia; family Geomyidae; genus Megascapheus; species Megascapheus bottae. Next base: position 25,425,620 of record NC_143532.1, on the reverse strand, counting down.
AATGAATCATCAAAAAGCTAGAAATGGAGCTGTGGTTCAAATGGTAAAGCATTAACCTTGAGCAAGAAAAAAGCTCAGGGACAGCCCCTGAGCTCAAGGCCCAGGATGAGCACCAAACAAACAAACAAAGTAACTAAGGACATAGTATGTTATAATTGTGGGAAAAGTAAAATGCTATGGGCCAGCTTTTCCTTCTCACCTTTCATTCTCAGAGCAAACTGCAGAGGGCAACATGGGAAAGGATCACAACATCTCACAACTGAGAGAGATGGGCACTGACCTGAGGCCAGGCCCAAACCAAGATGGTACTGGTGCCACCCAGGAGACATTAACTCTGGAGGTGGATGGTGTTCCTACTTTTAGTACCATTGCTAATTAACACTACTAATGTTGCTAATTAACACTATTAATGTACTCTGGCTTTACAGGGAATGACATGGGTCTAAACAGGCCACAGCAAAGCTGGGTTCTAAAGGAGCTTTTCAGTCAAGCCATCTGTCTCCAGGACCCAAACACTGCCTAAGCCTACCCAGTCAGCAAACCGAGGGCCAACAGATATGGCAGGTAACAATGACCTGAAAGTATTCTATGCTCCCTGTTCAGAGCACAGGCTTAGTTAATTCATTCTAAGAGGGTGTGATGTCACAACCCCTAAAATGATCGCCCTACCATGTAGGTGGTACTTATGAGTAGCCTCGGGCCCCAAACAGACTCATAGTTCTGTCCTCATTCACACATTCCTCTCTTTACATGCACCTCTAATCCCCCATCTGGAGTCAGAGGTCTGCCCAGGAGTCCTCTGGAGTCCAATCTTTAGCGAATTCTCCCTCAGCTCGCTCTGTTTTCCTCCTCTCACACACTCTCTCTCACTCCTGCACAATCCCAGAGTCCCGGGCCCTGGTTCGGATTTCAAGGTCAAACACCCTCAGCTACCCTATGGTGGTAGCCCTTCCTCAAGCCTACCCCCCGCAAATGGCGCCAACAGCTGTCCTCCAGGGCATGGAGCCCTTGAGATATGTATGGCACCTCCTCTACCTGGAGACACACACAGGGGACTCCTGGGAATATGCTATCTGACAATCAAATGCTGTGTACACCTTTTGTCCCTACATCTAAGGCCTGGGCCTGGGCCCACCCTCTAGTAGCCCATATTTTCTCCACCTCACTGGAAACCACTTTTTTAGAGTGTGGTATACTAGTCTTAAGAGCTTGAATTCAGGACCGGGGTGCTATCCCTGAGCTTCTTTTGCTCAAGGATAGTAATCTACTATTTGAGCATACTTCTGGCTTTTGGGTGGTAAATTGCAATCTTTTCTGCCTAGGCTGGTTATGAACTTCAATCCTCAGATTTCAGCTTCCGGAGTTAACTAGGATTACAGGCATGAGCCACTTTTTATGGGCTCCTAGCATCACCTGGTCCTCAGGCCTTCAAAACAGGGTATGTGCCTGGTTTTCTCTGGCTTTCAGGCCCCTCCAAACATAATGGGTGTTCCAGATAATCCGAGGGATGAATCAATTACTATTATTGACATGTTATGAAAATATGACTGAAAAAAGTCATCGAAACGATCCCTACACCCACAGCACCATCGCACCAATGATGAGGATGATGGTGTAACTGAAGAGAATGACATGAGCTGGTGACTTGAAGCAAGCAGAACTGAGCCCCAGAGGAGTGCCTGCTTCTGAGCCCCAAGTGTACTTGGTATTTATAGTTACGACTTGTCAAGACAATTCTGGACCAAAAGAACAGAGATGTTAAGTGAGTTGCCCAAGGAAACCAAGTAAGCAGATCCATCAGTCCACCCCAAACCACACACAAAGATGTCAGCTACAGCACTGCACACTCCCCGTGCATCGGTCACTGTGTCCGGCCTTTTCTGCATGTCACCTGGCCCCTTGAAAACATCCAAGGAGCAGATGAGCATTTGATAAAGGAGGCCCAGAAAGGTAAATTATCTGCACACAACACACAACCGAGCTTGGATTCGGACTGGAAGAACGCACCACAGAGCGGCAGGCCTAGCCATGACAGGCAGTGTGGCTTCTCTAGGCTCCAGCGAGGGATACCACATGCAGTGTGGCACTCAGGGGTAAAGTTTCTGCGGGATCAGGGATTCCTCAAGGAGCAAAAGGCAGAAACAGGTTGCACTTACCCGGGGTACCGGCGATGTCTGGGCACCTTTCCGGGGCCCGCTGGTCTCTGGCGTGAGGTCACGGTGATCCACCTGCATATGGCTCTCCAGATCCTCGGCACTCTCGAACTTGACACTACACTCGGGGCAGCGGAGGCCGGCACAGGGCCGATCAGTGGGTTCTGGAGGGGCCAGGCCACCCACCTGTCCGTTGGCACTGCGAGCCATGCAGCCGGCACACAGGCCGTAGGGAAGCCCATTAACATCAAGCTTGACAAGGTCCTGCTTGCTTCGGAACTCCTTGAGGCACAGGGCACACTTGTAGAGCTTTTGGAGCCCTTGCCCATTGGGAGAGGACGCGGCTGAGCTGCCCGCCAGCTTCTGCATGTGGAAGGTGCCGTGGATCTTGAGCTCTAGCGTGGAGGTGACGGTCTGCATGCAGACCACGCAGCGGAAGCCTGTGAGCGAGTTGCGCAGATCAGGGTGCATCTGGCAGTGCTCAATGAACTCCTCCTCGCTCTGCAGGGGCATCTTGCAGATGCGACAGGTGCCCGTATCCAGGCTCTTGCTGTGGGTCACCTTGTGCTCGGTGAGCGTCAGCAGCGAGGGGAAACGTTCGCCGCAGATGGGACACATGTAGTGCTTGGCCGGACCCCGGTGTGTCTGCAAGTGCTCCCGGAGCCCATTCTCCGAGAAGAAAGTCCTCGAGCAAACGTTGCACTTGTGGCTTCCCTTGATGAACTCAGCCTTCTTGCGTGACCCATCATCCTCGCCGGGACGGATGTTGTGATCCCGAAGCCGGTGGTTCTGCAGCAGGACTTCCATGGTGTAGGCCGCCCCGCAGATATCACAACCGTACATGGGTTCCGATGCATCCACGTCATCCTCACTCGCTTCATGGCTGTTGGGCGCCTCGGGGTTCTTCAGCAGCATGCCCTGCAAGTCGGCGGGCTCAGCCTTCTTGGTGGTGGTAGGGGGCACCCCATTGGCTGTGCCATTCTCCGTGGCGGCATCGAATACGCAGTGCTTCTCTCGAAGGTGTTTCTCCAGCAGGATAATGGCGTGGAAGGCCTTGCTGCAGAACTTGCAGTTGTACTTCTTGCTGTGGGTCGTGATGTGGCACTGGAGCTCCACCTCGGTACTGAAGGTCTCCCCACAGAAGATGCACTTGTGGGCCTTGGCTGGGTTGCCCAGGTGGCTGTGTTTGACATGCACCTGCAGGTCGGCCTCCTTGCGGAAGTCCCAGTTGCAGGCCGTGCAGCGGTACATCTTCTTCTCGTTGCTGTGCTTCACAGCCAGGTGCACTTGGATGGACACCTTGGAGTCGAACACTTCCTGGCACAGGGTGCAGTGGTACAGCACAAAGGTGTGCATGTCCAGCAGGTGCTTCTGCAGGTCGTCCACCGAGGAGAACTGCTTGTCGCAGCTCTCGCACACATAGTGGGTCGATGTGGTCATGTAATGCACCGTGAGGTGCTGCAGAAGGGACTCCTGGGAGTCAAAGTCCTCTTTGCACTGGGGGCAGGCCTGCTTCCGCAGCAGCAGCTCCAGGTGCAGCTTCAGGTGGGTCTGGAAGCTCTCAAAGTTGGAAAACTTGAGGTCGCACTGATTGCAGGGGTACTCGCCATTGGAGATGGAGTTGGCGCTCCCTGACAGCCGCTGTCGCTTTGGAGAGGACACCTCAACATCGGACGAGACGGGGCTCTGCTCTGCCTTGGACTTCTTGCTGTGTGCCAACGGAATGTTCTTGTGGTTCTCCTTAATGTGTTTGGTGAGCTTCAGGATGGAGCCGAAGATGGGGGAGTTGGTACAGTAAGGGCAGGAATAGACCTCCATGAAGGACTGCGTGGGCTGGACCACCGGAGACTCGAGCTTGGCACTGCCGACGCTGCAGTGGGCCTGCTGGATGTGCTCGGTGAGGGAGGACTCGGTAAGGAAGCCCATGGAGCACTGGTTGCAGAAGAAGGCGTTATTGCCGTCGGGCGGGTTGGCATTGGGGCCACAGTGGGAGACGCGGATGTGTTCTTGCAGGCTGTTGATGTCCGCGAACATTTCAGGGCAGTAGTTGCAATGGAAGGCGGAGATGTTGCCAAATTGCATCACGGGGTACGTGTGGCTCTTGTGCAGCTTGCGGACATGCTCGTTGAGGTTGTAGAGGGTGGGCATGGAGTCCAGGCAGATCTGACACGTGTGACTCTGCTGGGGTTTATCTGCGTGGATGGTCTTTAGGTGAATCTCCAGCACGGCCAGGCTGGTAAAGTCCCGCTTAGAGCAGTAGGGGCAGCTGTAGACCACCTTGGACCAGCCCTGCCCTTCATCCCGCAACTTCTTCTGTCCCCGAAGTGGCTTCAGGGTAGAGTCCGGGGTGGAGCCACGCTCCACGGACGCGCTGGAGTCGGGTGTGGCGCTGCTCATGGAGGCCACGCTGCCCAGGACAGGGTCGGGGCTAACGCTGTGGTTGCTCGAGTCTGGCTGCCGGTGGCTATCCAGGTGGCAGTAGACGCCCTCCACCGAGGAGAACTGCTCAGGACACATGGGGCACTTGTGCTTCTGGTTGGCATGGGCTTGGTGGATGTGGGCCAGCAGCGTGTTCTCGTCGACAAAGACCTCGGGGCAGTGGATGCACTGCAGGTCCGCCTTCTCGGAGAGCTGCGGGTGACGCGTGAGCACGTGCTTTTCCAGCTCCTCCGTCTGGCTGAAGGTGTCCTCGCAGTAGTCGCACATGAAGTCGTCCTTCTTGGCTTCTTTCTCCGATTTGGCCAGATGCTCCTTGTTCTTCTTGTGGGCCTGCATGTGGCTCTGCAGCGAGCTGGTGGAGGAGAAGCCGCGCTTACACACGCTGCACTTGAAGGGCTTGCTGGAGCTGTGGGTCTTCAGGTGGATCTTGAGGTGGTCGCTGCGGGAGAAAGCCGCCTCACACTCGTGACAGTGGTACTTCTTGTCGCCCGTGTGCAGCTTGATGTGCCGGTCTCGGCTCCTCTTGTGCTTGAAGAGGCGGCTGCAATAGGTACACTTGAACGGCAGCTTGTCGCTGTGGATCTGCTCGTGCCTCTTCAAGTAGCTCAGGCGGATGAAGGACTTGTCGCAGAACTGGCAAGGGTACGGCAGGCCTGTGCCCCCTTCCTCCTCACCGAGGCCAAGGTCACAGCCATCTCCTATCATCTGCGTGGGTGACGCAACATCCTTGCTGGAGGGAGACGAGGCCACCCAGGAGAGCTGCGGGTCGTCATCACCATCTGCAGGGGGAAGGCAGAGAAGAGATTAGAGGCAATTCCCAGGGCCGCCGGGGAAACAAGGACAGAGCCAGCTTCTCCACCGCTCTCAGGCTGAGGCTGTGCAGCTGGCCAACGGCTGCAGGGGAGGGGGAGAGCCAGGGGGCGGAAGCAAGCGGACAGGCGGCCCTTCCCATCTGCAGAGGACACGGCAGAGGGGCAGCAGGATAGGAAGGGGAAATGTCTTTCTTTTTCCTGCAGCAACACCTGCCTGGGCCTGGCTGGGTGTGGTTATCTCACCGGAGGTAAAGCTCTTGGCCACTTCCTTGATTAAGGGTGATGGGAGGGAGGCAGCCAGACAGTCACCGGAAATGACCTCACAGCCCATCAGTCTCACAAGCCAAAAGGAAGACAAGTCCCATTGCTGGATCAACACCTGGGAGTTGACTGCTTTCCAACCCAGCATCCTGTAGGGAATCCTACTGGTCCTTAGGGACACAAGACCAAATTAGAAGGAAACATAAATGCCCTCTACTCCAACAGCCATACCACACTCTTTGTGCCTGGGGGCTGAGGACGCTGTGAACTGCTGTTCAGTAACAGACAAGAAGACACAGGAACTACGAAATCACATGGCTCTTGACATTGAACTTTAGTGCTGGATGGAAGTGAGCCAGGGCATTTGAGAAAGGCCTGAGGGTGCCCAGAACAAAGCATTCCCAGGAGGCCAGCTCCTTTGTTTCCACCTGTGGATGCCCAGTCCACCCAGGAAGCCGGAGATGGCCTGAGGGTGACCATAATGAGAGGATCCCCCTCCCCCAGGCTCAGAGCAGGTGGGGCTTATTCCATCTCAGAGGCTGTCCTGTGTCCTGCACTCCCAGGGGACAGGAGGGACTTCCAGCCTGGGAAGAACACTCAACAAACCTAAGGGCTGGTGCGCCCCAGAAAACAAAGGCACACAACTCAGGACACAGCAGATAATGGCAGTGAAGTTCCGGAGACACGGTCGGAGTCTGACAGAGCCAGCCTAAGCGAGCGAGAGCCAGTTCCAGGGCTCAAGTTTCTCATGGGGTGGATTTAAAACTTAATAATGAATGAACAGTCCGCAGGCTGCTGCGGGCAGGAGAGAGACAAACAAAAGCTCAGATTCGGCTGTGCTGACCTTGTCTTGTAACCCTGACGCCCCGCCCGCCTCTCAGTACCCAGCCAGCCTGGTTCAGTCCTCAGAAAAGCCAAACCATCTCAAAGAAAGAGCCAGGATCTGCAGAAAGGAAAGTGGCTGGCACCACCTGACCAGCACAGACAAGTGCATACACACATACATACATACATACATACATACATACATACATACATACGCACGCACGCGCGCGCGCACACACACACACACACACACACACCCCATCTTCATCAACACACACCTTGCACATCACTTCCAAAACCCACACATTTAAACATTCACTCTTGCTCTCACTCTTTTACACACACAATCACTCACAAATAATTAAGCACACACACACACGTGAACACATTCACCTCAGACATGAATTTATGCTAACTCCAACATGGGCCCCCATGCAAATGCTCTCTCCAGCCACTCCTTCTATCCCAGGATAACTCCATCCAGGAAGAGAAAGCAAGGGCTGGCAGGAGATTCAGAGGGTTCCTCATAGCTGGCACCCACAAGATCCTAGGTCACTGTCCAGTCCCCCTCCCTACCCAGGCCCCCATCTCCCACCTTCATGAATGTTCACCTGACTCCAGTAGGCAGCATGCGCACAGCTCTGCCTGGACGGATGCTCTCACCAAAGCTCCCGGCTCTGAGGACCCCAGCAGCCTCCTCACCCCTGATGCCTGGCACCTCTAGGAACGCCTCTAGGAGTGAGGGCACCTTCTCCCCTGGGAGACTCATGTTACAGGCTCCTCGGACAGGAAGGATGCAGCCACAGCCGCTGCTGGCTTCTTAGATTAGCCTCAGCGGGAGGTGCCCAGCCCCTGCCTGTTAATTCCCAGCTCCTGCCAGCTGGGCTCCACAGGGCACAGACAAAAGGGACCCAAGGGAGGAGATGGCTAGAGCTGGAACACTGAGGAAACTACTTGGTCCCCGCCCCCCAGTCAAGCTCAACTCCCCCCCCCCCACACCCCCGCCCCAGCTCTCTCTCTCTCCTCTGTTTCTTCTTCTTTTTGTGAGCTTGGGTGCTGTTCTTGAGCTCATTTTGCTCAAGACTAGCACTCTACCACTTGAACCACATCTCCACTTCTGGCTTTTTCTGTGATTAGATGGAAATAAGAGTCTCACACAGACTTTCCTGCCCAAGCTGGCTTTGAACCACAATCCTCAGATCTCAGCCTCCTGAGTAGCTAGGATTACAGGTATGAGCTACCAGTACCCAGCCTGCCTTCTTTTTCTGATGCCTTAGCTCAGGTTCTCCCAAGCTACTGTCGAGCCTTCTTGTACAGCCAGCTTCCCACTAAGGCGTCTTACAAACATTATAAAGGTAGTCCCACATACAAATAAGGAAACAACGGCCTCGTGCAACAATCCAAACCTATAGAATAATAACAGCTACAGGATGAATACCAAGGCTACCTGTTTTCAAACCCCTTAACCATTGCTCTGGTAACAAATGACACCAACAAAGGTAAAAAGGGAGAGGAGGTCCCCAGGTGCAACGTATCCTCTTTCCTCCCCCAGTAGTCAGGTCCTATTTTCCTTTGAGCCCTCCCTCATAAAAGACTGGGGCCATGCAGGATCTACATTTCAATGGGGACATTGATCCCCAGGACAGATGACAAGTGAGAAAAAATTCTACATGACTTTTTGGTCAGATGAAACCAAGAAGACACCTGTTCCCGAGAACAAGCCTGAATAGATTCTGCTGCTGGGTTTATTGGCTTCCCAATCCATGCCACCTAAGGACCCGAGGGCAGTTATCTACACCCTCCACATCCCCTGCTCCTACCCATGCTGCAAGCATCCTTCCTGACCACTCTCACTCTATACATGTAGGAAAAAGCAATGGTCCTGGGAGTAGATGAGAAAAATAACTATGAAGCTACTATGAGGCCAAAAGCTAGTGGTTCACCCTGCAATCCTAACTACTCATGAGGCTGAAATCAGAGGACTGAAATTTGAAGCCAGTCTGGGAAGATAAATCCAAGGACTCTTATCTCCCTGTAACCAGCAAAAAAGCCAGAAGTAGAGCTATTATGATTCCAGTGGTAGACAAGCCTTGAACGAAAAAGCCAAGGAAGAGTGAAAGACCTAGGATCAGCACCAGAAAAGAAGAAAAATAGAGGAAGAGAGAAAAGAAGGAAGGAAGGAAGGAAGGAAGGAAGGAAGGAAGGAAGGAAGGAAAGAAAGCAAATCAGTGCCCAGGATAGGCATAGCCACAGAGGCAGAGAGCAGACTCTGCCTGCCTCAGGCTGGAGGTGGAAGCTAGAATCTGCTACAAACAAGCCCATGGGGTCATTCTGAGGAACTGGAAATGATCTCAACCAAGGCTGTAGCAGGATGGCAGAGCCCAGTGCACTTAACTAAAGAGGCACACTGTATTGTGCATTTAAAGTAAGTGAATTTTATGGTGTGCAAATTATACTTCAATAAAGCTGTTAAACAAAAGCACTATTTTGCCAATAATAACAATTAGTTCTAATTAGTACCACGAGTGCTAATTTTAGCAGTTACATTTATGGAGTATGCCAGTGCTGGGCTAAGTATGTCTATTATCACAATGAATCGTTTCTAATCCTCACAACATCCCTGTCTGGTTGTCTCCAAGAACATCCCATTTTTGAGAAGAGGGACATGAAGAATTTACTCCCCAGATACAGGTAGCCTTGGGCCAGACTGCATCTCCCCACATACACCCAATCCTGACATCAGGCCCTCTCCCATGGGACTTGGAAGGGGGAAATCCGAGGTTCATTGTGGGACTGAGTGGTAGGCTTTATTTTTCGGCAAACAAGTTTCAAAACTAATGCAGAGCATATTATGCTGGGAGCAACAAACAGAGCAACCGCTGGGGTTATAATCATCTGAATTGAAATGAAAATAAGGCTGCAGTACATGAAAAGACCCAATCAGCAGAAATGGGCATGTTGACATATGATGTCCCAAACCCAGACTGCCCCATTTAAAGCCTTTTATTCAAACAGCACTCCACTTTGGCTGCTGCCCTCCCATCCCTCCAATGCATTTTTTTTCTACTGGGGCACTCAGCAAGGTCTCCAAGAGGGAGCCAGAGATACAGCAGGGGCCAGAGCTCTGAATCTGCAAGCCATCAGCAGAGAAGGGGCATATGCATTGCCATTTTGTCGACTGTTGGACACTATAAATATAAAAAGCATGACACACACTGCCCTCTAGAACATGTACAAAGGGAGAAGTAAAGGCTGTGGAAAAGTGTAAGTACTGCTCCCCCCCCCCCCCCCACACACACCTTTCTGTCTGTGCCAGTACTGAGGCTTGAATTCAAGGCTTAGGTGTTGTCCCTGCACTTTTTGCTCAGGGCTGGTACTCTACCACTTGAGCTACAACGCCACTTGTGGTTTTTTGGTGGTTAATTGAGATGAATCGCAGAGACTTTCCTGTCTAAGCTGGCTTTGAAGAGTGATGCTCAGTGCTTGGCCTCCTAAGACACTAGCACCTGGCATAAAGGTGCTTGTCCATGAGGACAAGGCAAGTTCACATTACCAGCTACCTTTTTGTGTTTAAGCAAATATTTATTTAGGCTTCCTGTATGCTAGGCATTCTTCCTAGGAGTTTACAGGCATTAACTCATTCAATCTTCTCAACCATTTAGTGAGGTAGACACCACTGTCACCACATGCACTGACAGAGGGAAAACAAGGGCAAAAAGAAGCTAAGAAGCCCACCCCATGCCTTCCAGGTGGCAGACAACAGAGCCAGGATAAAGAAAGATCACTTCATCCGCTTTGGCGGGTTCTTTGCCTACAGAACTGCAATGACTCCTTCCTTTGGGGGCTATTGCCCAAAAGAATCAAGTGGAGAAGGGATGAGTGCCAGGTCCTCAGCTTCCCTTCTTTCCAGAAAAACGGTAAGCAAAGAAACACAACGAAATAGGCTTTAAAAAAAATAGCTTTCAAGATGGAGATTGAAGTCATTTTGAAATGACTAATCCTGCAAAACGGCCCGGCAGGAAATGGGTTTCAAGAAGCTTCTGCTGTCTGCTTTTGGAAAAAAGAACCTAAAGAAGCATAAAAGAAAGAGAAATTTTGCTTAAAAAAATCTCTTGAGAAGAAAGATCAGGAGCTGGGGTTCGCAGCACATTTGTGCCAGAAAGAGCGGCGCTGATGGATCCCAGGTTCCCAGGGTCACACTTGGGGGTCGCTGCAAGCAGCTCAGAACACATGCAGCTAGTCAAGGCAGCCCTGGATGTATTAAAGTCTAACAAGTGGCTGCTAGAGGTGGTGCCCAGACCAGGAGGGAGATTGGCCAGCCCACGGAACCCAAAAGGGGCCGTCCTCCAATGAGGAGCATGGAGAAAACCCATGCTACCCAAACAAAGAGACAGTCCTGAGGCGAAGAACACTAGCAGATCCCTGTCTTCGAGGACTGAATGGAGCTGAGGAGCAGGTAATTCCTAGGCTCCAGGACGTTTTTGTGACTACCCAGATGGCAATCGGATAGTTGGAGGGCCCCATGTGGCCTTCCATTCATCTGAAAGGAGTTTGGGACACCACACATCCCAACTTCCCTATGACAGCTAACAGCTGAGGCCCAGACCTCCTGAAGAGTCCAGTGCTCCCAGAACAAACCACCTTTGTCTTTGTGAATTACCAGGGACAATTGGCCTCCAGGTGGGACAAGTCCCCTCCAAAATACCTTCTGACCTCACCTGTCTATAGTCACATGACAGTTAGAATTGAAGGGTCAAAGGGGAGTCTCCAAAGTCCCTTTCAGATGAATAAAAGGCCACCTTGAACAATGTTTTGCAACCATCCAGCTTACTATCAGAATTGTCACAAAATAGGCCTTTGCGAGAGAGAGAGAGAGAGAGAGAGAGAGAGAGAGAGAGAGAGAGAGAGAGAGAGAGAGAGAGAGAGAGAGAGAGAGGGAGGGACGGAGGGAGGGAGGGAGGGAGGGAGGGAGGGAGGAAGAAGGAAAGAAAGAAAGAAAGAAAGAAAGAAAGAAAGAAAGAAAGAAAGAAAGAAAGAAAGAAAGGGAAAATAAGAAAATGCCTCTCTCCAGGACAAAGTTCCATAACATTCCGGGTAAAGGTCTCATTCTCCCCTATGGAGACCTCAGGGATCCCTAAGGCTCTTTCTCAAACTTAGACCTTTGAGACGCAAGACAAAGAAAACATCTCTTCTACTCCTACATGATACAAGAGGCTAGGACTCAGAGAGAGAAGGGAACTTACAAGGGCAGTAAATTGGCAGAAGATGATACTGGGTTCATAAGATGCAAGAACAAATCTGGGAGGTGAAATCCACTGGTAATGTCTACAATAGGCAGTGACATGGGAGAATGGAATCATCCTAAGGCACCAAACAACTGGAACAAAGAGCCCCCTCCTGGTTAGTGCTAGAGCCTTGGCCATTAATGATTCCTCCTCCCAGAAGGACACTGCCCAACTTCTCTAAGGACCTGACAGGACACGGAACTGTGCTGAGATGTGAAGGGGAGTCAACTTGAGCCCCACCGAACAGACACCAAGTACTCGATGTACCCCAAGAGAGCAGAACAATAATCCCCAGAGCCAGAGTGACCAGAGCAGCGAGATATGGGCATTCTTCAGGGGACACACAGATTGGACTTCCTAATGGAAGCAGCCAGGAATGAAACAGGAGGCTTCCCAGCTGTACACAAAAGTCCTGTTCCTGCAGCTGCTCAGAAGACATCTGGCCCTCGGGCCTCCTCCTGCCATCAAATCCAGAGGCCTAATGTAGAGAGCTGGGAGTCTTGCTTCTCAAGGGTGGCCTGTTATGAGGGTGCCTTGGGAAGGTTGCTGTCTGTTGCCTTCTGAGCCACTGCCTCTATGACATGAGTAGGCAGGGCTATCTCTGAGGCCCTTTCCTGGAGCTATTTCCAACAGACAACTGTGCGACTTTTCCCCAAAAGGCTCTAAGCTCCTCACCTGGAAAACTCCAGGGCAGAATGGATCCTGCAAGAAGACCCAAGGCAGACCAGGCCTGAGTTCCCAGATTTAGTAGGAGTATTCTCATTGGCTCAATAGCCATCAGGAACTCCAGAGGCAAAAATCTACCCTCAAACCAGGTCCAGAGGGGCCTCGAGACACCAGGCACCACAGCTGGCCACCCACCAGGGTACATACCAACTCATTTTTTAATGTTGGACATTGAACATAGGGCCTTATGAATACTAAGCAGATGTCCACTTACTAATCCCTACTTTACTATGTCCCCAAATCCAGAAAGGGGTCAGAGTCTGGGCCCACTGTAGCAATTACCTTCTCTTTCTGTTACCCTACCATGCACAAGAATAGTGTTTGACCCTGTGGCTTGCACCAGGTAGTGATTCCAAGCATTCCCACCCTACCTGCCACTTAGGCAGAGCCACTGGTGGTGACAGAGCAGCCAGGCATTGCTGAATGCCTCCCTAGATAATGGCTGCTAACACAGACTTCACGAAGCCAGACTTGAAGGGTGTGGTAGACTGAAGAATAATCTCCCAAAGACATCCACATCTGAACCCCTAAAACTTATAGACATCCTACATTTCAAGATGAAATGTAATTCTAGTTGTTAATCCAATGATCTTAAAACAGACTGTCTTAAATGGAGGGACAAAGGGTACAAACACAAAAAATGTAGCAATGATACTCACTGGACATTATATTGAAAATACAACTTGTGGGTGGGGATGAGAGGGAAAAACTAGAGAAAACGAGGGAAGGGTTGACAATGTCCAAGAAAAATTATACTCTTTACCTGACTTTATATGACCACTCTGTATATCACCTTTATAATAACAATAAAATGTATTAAAACAAAAAAGGTTACAAAAAATAATAGTGAGCCAGACAAGGTGGCTCACATCTATAATCCTATCTACTCAGGAGGCTGAGATCTGAGGATCACGGTTCAAAGCCAGCCCGGGCACTAAAGACCATGAGACTCTTATCTCCAATTAAAATACCAGAAAATCGGAATTGGCGCTGTGTTCAAAGGGTAGAGCGCTGCTAGCCTTGATCTGAAGAGCTCAGGGACAACGCTCTGGTCCAGACTTCAAGCCCCACAACCAACAACAACAAAATAGTGAAGGCGAATTTGATGAAAGTGCATTATGTGTATGTATGGAAACACTACAACAAAACAATTAGTATACACTCATCAATGATTCACTCTGAAATTCCACCTACTCAAAAGGCTGAGATCTGAGGATCACAGGTCAAAGCCAGTCCAGGCAGGAAAACCTATGAAACTCTTTTATTTTCAGTTCATCTCCAAAAAGCCAGATGTGAAGGAATGGTTCAATGGCTACTAAAGCTCACAGGCAATATCCAAGTCCTGAGTTCAAGTTCCAGGAATGGCACCAGAAACCATAAACAAAAACAAACCAGACTTGTCTTGCATAATCTGGATGAGTCTCCTGCTTCTTTGAAGCAGAGGCATCAGGGTGTGCACTGAGATGAGGACAACTGCCAGGCTGGAAGACAAAAGGGGAGAACACAAAACACAAAGCCAAGAACATGGAAAAAGGAAAGCCCCAGAATGGAAGGCAGCCCTGCCAACCCTCTGACTTCAGACCAGTAGTATCTGTGTCTGACTTTGTTGGACGTTGTTGTTAAAGTTCAAGTACACTTAGTGGATTGTTACAGGGACACTAGGAAAGCAAGTATTGATACCAGGAGTGGGGTACTACCAAAACAAACTCCTAGCAGTATGGAGTGGTTCTGGAGCTGAGAGGCTAGAAGGACTTGGAGGAAGATGGAAAAAAAAATTTTAAGCCTGGATAGCCTTGAGCAGATGAATAGAAATGTAACTTCATTAGTAAAGGCTCAGAAGGAAGCAAGGAAAACCATACACGCCAACACAAACAGGCTGTAAAGGGGAGTGTGGATATATCAAAGGTTTCTTGGTGAAGGGTTGCCAGGAAACGACTACTGAAAATGGAAGGAAAGGGTTGTCAGATGCACATTGGCAGAAAGCTAGGTGGAACCATGACCCATCCCATATGGAAAACAGAACTTACAACTAATTTGCATAGTTAACTAGATAATCACAATCTTTTTTGGATCAGTCATGCAATTTGAACTCAAGGCCTGGACTCTATCCCGGAGCAATTCAGCTCAAATTAGTACTCTACCATTTTGAGCCATAGTGCCATTTCCTGTTTTCTAGTGGTTAATTGGAGTGGTTAATTGGAGTCTCATGGACTTTTATGCCAGGGATGGCTTTGAACCATGATCCTCAGATCTCAGCTTCCTCAGTAGCTAGGATTACAGGAATGAATGACTGTAAGCTCAATCTTGAAAGTGTGTCCTGGTTTCTTCTTACTCTTGTTTGAGAGAGAAAGGGAGAGAGGGAGAGGGGGGAGGAAAGAGGAGGGAGAGAAAGGAGGGGAGAGAGCTTGAAAGAGGGACTCTTCAACAGAAAGGCACTGGGAAGTAATCATTTTAGAAATTCTCAAATTGCAAGAAAATAATAACAAAGGGATTGACTTTCAAATTGGAAGGCATGTTCTGGTGGAAAAAGCTGAGGGTGTGACATCTTGGTCATGTCCTAAAAAAAAAACATCAAAGGTCATAGTACTGAGTCACACAAAGGCCCTGGAAAGAGATGAAGGGGTGTGATTCACAGATCTCTTAGACCAAACCAGAGTATCTGGGAAATTCGGAGGCATTGCCCTGGAGCCATCTCAGCAGAACCCAAAGATAGAGACAAGATCCTCCAGAAACAGTCTCTGGAGGAGCCTCTCCTCTAAGAGCATGATGTATACAGGAGACCCACAAAGCTCCTGACATTTTTATACCAGCAGACATTCCGCCAGGTTAGCCCAAAAACAGAGTCCAAGTTGAAAGAAATCTACCAGACTCCCCAAATCGCACAAAACCACTCAGTGGAAAGCATGTGCTACCTTTCATGAACAGAGGGAAAGAAATGAGTTAAGAGAGTAGACGCTCTACCCCTGAAGGTGGAGGCATGAGTCACCTCTGGTGAGATCCTATCCTGGATGAGATACAGATTCCAGCACTGAACACTCATAGGCAAGTCTGCCCTCTGTGTTCCATCACACTACCTCTTAAGAGAATCAGATGAAATCTCTAAGGGCTTTTGCAACAGTCTATAATTGATTAATGATGTCTGTCCTTGGTACAGAAAGAAGACTGCCAAGTATCTCAGTTCTCCACTAACTCCTACTTTGCATGATTTATTTATTTATTTATTTACTTATTATTTGGGACTTGTTTGTTTTGTCTGTTCTATATCCCTGCTCCTCTGAGAGTTTTCCATGTCCGTATCTGTCCAACCTTCCTTCCTTCCTTCCTTTATTTATTTTTGCCAGTCCTGGACTTGAGCTCAGAGCCTGAGCACTGTCTCAAGGCTAGAGCTCTACCACTTGAGCCTCAGCATCACTTCCGGCTTTTTTCTATGCATGTGGTACCGAAGAATCAAACCCGGGTCTTCGTGCATGCTAGGCAAGCACTCTACCACTAGGCTAAACTCCCGGCCCCTGCCCAACCTCTTTTGATTCATTACTGTTTAAGTTAGTTTACATTTAACATTTATATTTAAGGTTACATTTTTGCTACTTTGGAATAACTGTGAAAGATAGGGAGAAATAAATTCTTTAATGGTTCCATTCAGAAGTACATCTAGACAATACAAGTTCCCAAAGGCACAGAGGAGAATGTGATATGGATAAAGGCCCTGCATGTGACAAAGAAAAGGGACCAGATAGCCAGAGGTTCTTTCCTAGGAGGTGGGCCTAGAAGACCCATGGAGGCCACCATCCACTTGAAATCTTGAATTACAATTACGTTATTAGCTCAGATTCACTCATTGTCCCCAAATAGACTGCCACAAGTTCTAAAGCAGGGACCACTCAGCTATAAGGAAAAGTCACAAGGTGAGGACCTACAGGGCAGAAACTGTCTGTGGGGGTCAGCACCCCAAGGCTAGAAGCATGAAGAAAGCACTTTTACCCTCAGGAGGAAGTAAAAGCCCATTGCCTGCTTCGTCTTCTAGGTACACTTGGCACCCAATAGAATGAAGGGCTCAGTCAGGGGGTGGGGTCCGCACTAGTCACTAGAATCCCATGAGACAACAAATAACTGCCACCGGGCCCTTGACAAATCTTCCAAGAGCCAAAGCAATAGCATCAGCTCAAATGCACAAAGCCAACTGCAAGGAGACATCAGTACCCGAGAGACAGCATAGCCACAAGCGTGTTCAGGACACACATGGGCTGTCACTTACCAGCCCTGTGAGCATGGGCAAGTTGCTGCTCCCCTCTGAGACACCATACCTTTCCAAGTGGTTAACGTGAGTGCTATGAAGCACTGATAACAGTTGGTTAGAGAAAAAAATCAGTGAGGTTCTAGAATAAATCCCATCATCTGAGTTGCACTGAAAATTCTCCACAGCACTTCACACAACATTTGGGGTAACTCTACCTGTTGTGGTGAGTTCATGCTCACTGTTATGCCACATTACAAACATACAAGGTGCCACATACTCAGATGTCCCAGGAGGAAATCCAGCTTCCTCTCTAGCTAATTGTGTGTGTGTGTGTGTGTGTGTGTGTGTGTGTGTGTGTGTGTGTGTGTGTGTGTGGTGGTAATAGTCACAGGGCTTGATTGAACTCAGGGCCTGGGCACTATCCCTGAGTTCTCCTGCTCAAGGCTAGTGCTCTACCACTTGATTTTCTGGTTGTTAACTGGATGTGAGGCTCATGGACTTTCTGCCCTGGCTGGCTTTGAACTACAATCCTCAGATCTCAGTTTCCTGAGTCTGTAGGATTACAGGTGTGAGCCACCAGCATCTGGCTGCTAATGTTCTTTCATGCTCAAACAAATCAGGTTTCCACACTAAGCTGTGTGGTCATTGGCAGATGAAGACACAGAACAGAGTGGTTAGGTCATATCCTGATAGCGTCAAGCAGATGGGAGACAGAAAGACTGGTCTGGGGACCTGAGTCACACAGACAGGGAACAATTATGGCCAAAGCAATGGGTCACAGATCTCAAGGCTGTCTTGACATTGGTCAATCTGGAAGCCATGCAGTCATCAATGACTTTGTAAAAATCCCAACATTTACAAATCAGGAACTCCTGGTACTTTGCTGATGTTTAAAAAAAATACTCCTAGTCTCCTTTCCTTTTCCTTTTTCTTTCCTGATTTTTCCCCCATTTTTCTATTGTAATACTAGCGATTAAACTCGGGGAATCAACTTGAGTCCCCAGACTTTGGCTTTTCACACAAGGTTTTGTGCTAACTTTGTCTTGGCTGGCCCCAAACTGCAATTCTTTTGTCTCC
This sequence comes from Megascapheus bottae, assembly GCF_031878675.1. Lineage (NCBI taxonomy): Eukaryota > Metazoa > Chordata > Mammalia > Rodentia > Geomyidae > Megascapheus > Megascapheus bottae. The sequence continues at coordinate 25,407,805 of NC_143532.1, read as the reverse complement.
ATTTCCCAAGCAGCTGGGAGCCCAGGCATGGTTGACCCACTCCTGGCTTTTCTTTTCTTTTTTTTAAAAATTAGGTCATAAGCCTGGGCACTGTTTCTGCGCTCTTTAGCTCAAGTCTAGAGCTCCACCACTTGAGCCACGGAGCCACTTCTGGTTTTTTCTGGTGGTTAATTGGAGATAAGAGTCTCTCAGACTTTCCGGTTGCCTTTGAGCTGCAATCCTCAGATCTCAGCCTCCCGAGGAGCTGGATTACAGGGTGAGCCACCAGCACCCAGCTAACACTCCTGGCTTTTCTGGGAGGAAAAATGTGAAGACCTTTGACACAGATTGTATCCAGAACAAAGCTGAGCCATGGCTCCTCTTCTAGATGAGAGACTTGGCTCTCTAGCATGCCCAGGCTGTGGGATCCATCCTGGCTATCTCATGCCATGAAGGCATTTGTGTTCTACCATGCTAAAAGGCCATTGGCTGAATTTAAAACTCCCAGATCCATGCTTTACCAATCTCTTGCCACATGTTTGAATTTGAGCAAGTTGATGGCCCTCCCCAAGATTCACAGAGGAAGGGACCCGTATCAGTGTCCACCTCTGTAAATGGGACAATAATCATCACAACTACAGAGTTGTTCTACAAATGAAGTGACTGTTCCTAAAGTGCTCTATGTGATAATGCTCTAAAATTGTCCCCGCTATAGACAGTTACAGACAGAAGAAAGGGAGAGGGAAGGGGAGTGTAGGGGAGGGGAGGAGAGAGAAGGGGCAGTAGGTTATGATAGCTTGAATGGACTTCAGAAAGTGAGAGAAGTCTCTCTCCCTGCGCTCTGACTGACAGCCAAGAGAATCTAACCTAACTACCAGTCACTCTGGCAATGGCTGGTTTTCATGGCAAAGGAACTCTACCTGTATCAAACCCCAAAGAGCCTTAACCTCAAGATATTAGACCCAAAAGGGGCCTTTGAGACCACTGAGCCCAACCCAATCATGTCAGAAAAAAAAAAAGAGTCCTAGCTGCCACACTGTGGCTTGGACTTGGGTCTCTGGTTGCATGGTGGATGGATGGGGCCAAACTTCAACCCCACAAGCACTATGGCCAGCACACTAGACCACTATACCCATGGCTTAACAGATTCATAGAACAGTACAGCCTTGTCTTTCCCCTTGAAGCCTCTGACCTCAAAGAGCACACAGCCTCCTGGATGTTACATATCCCTTAGACAAATTTACTTAGCACTGATATTACAAATGCAATCGCGCTCGAGTTTTATTGCAGAAATTAAACAGACTATGAGACAGAGAAGAAAAAAATCAGCACTCATCAACTCACTTGAGAGCTGGCTGTGATCAAACTTGCTAAAGAGAAGCATCATGATCAACTCCTGCCAGAAAGGAAGATTCCCACACAATCTGCCCCTGTGAGAGCTCCCCAAAGGTTGGGTGCTTTAAGCTAGAGGAGCCTGGGAAGCTGTCCTCAGCCGCTTCTTTCAAGTAGTCCCTGTGCCTGGCTTGTTCCTCACAAGGAGGTTTCACCCCATAAAGTCATCTCCATCAGCCTCAAGAATCGCGCTGGTACCAAGATCATGCACAAAGGGTACTCTGCTCCACTGGAGAGCAAGCGAAATGCTTTCGAGCTAAATCACTGTTTTTCTTCACTCCCTTTGGAGATCGCCAGAGCCTACGCTCGGCCGTGTTCGTGGACCCAGGACTGGAAACAGCTGTGCTCTAATTACATGTAAAGTGTACGGAAACATCCCTTTTATCACAGACTGGAAATCTGTTAGCATCTGTCTCTCCTTTGTTTCTTCCACAAGATACAAGCTTGTTTCTACATTTTTCTCACCTGTAGCGGTGATTAAAATTCATTATAAATGAAAGGAGTGAGCAGAGAAGCAAGTTCCTCTGTGTACCGTTCTAAACTCAAATTAGAAACAGCTGTTTGCTAATTCATGCAGCGATGTTTTGTCGTGCTCTGTGAATCAATAATAACTCACCCTATTGCTGCAGAAATTTGGGGGAATCCATATATTTAACACGATGCTGGATTCTCCAAGGCAGGGCTGTGCCAATGGAAGCTCGGATCGGCTCTGTTGGGCAGGTGAGAGAGGATTCTACACTTGATGCTCTGGAAACACCCTCGTCATCCCTCAGAGAACCCCAAACTCAGTTGGCCAAAGGAACCCTTGAAACGGTCTCACCACCTTCCCTCCCCCCAGAACACCAAAAAAAAAGGAGAGAAAAAAAAAAGAAAAAGATTCAACTCTGATTAAACGCAAACCACACACATCCTCCAGCTGCCGGAGGGAACAGCAAAATTAAAAGTCTAATTGGTACCCGGAACAATTTAAAACTATTAAGTATAGGTGAAGCTTTTCTGTGAGAAAATAAGCCTGTGATTGGGATTAGGCATTTGGATAGCATTCTTCCCGCTGTTAAGTAGCTGAAGTGCCCAAGTTGTTGCTACTCTCCAGAAGTCCGTGGGAAGTGTTTGGGCATGCCCTGTGCCAGCTTCAGAACGTGGGGATGTGGCAGACACGCAGAGCTGAGGCTGTGTGGGGAGCAGAGGCTCCTATTCTGGAACATCCAGGGAGGGAAGTGAGCAGCATCTCTGGGCAGCCACAGGAAACACTATGCTTGCTCGGTCTTGTCTACAGTAGGCAGGGGCTTCAGGACACTGCCTTCAGGAAGCACTCCCTGAATGCCTCTGCCACCATCCGTCCCCTTACTAACCTCAGGGTGCATGCGCGTGCATGAGCACGCATGCGTGCACACACACACACACACACACACACACACACACACACACACTTAAAGGGTCTCACATACCCTTTCAGGTCCAGGATTCAAGTCATATGAGTGTTCTTTGTGGCAGGCACAGTGCCAGGCTTTTCCTTTCTGTCTTCACTTCCACCCTAGGCAGTGATAGTCATGGTCACTATAGCCCGCTCCCCAAAAGGACAAGGGCTCTGAGTTTCCTAACTGCTAACTAGAATGACTCCATGTTTCTCCCAAAAGCCATCAAGAACACTGGCTATCATTAGGTAGGCACTGGGCATGCCCTGACACTGAGCCTCATTCAGGCCATGGTGCTCAACAAAGATGCTCTCTAGCCAGGCACTGGTGACTTATGCATGTATTCCTAGCTACTCAGGAGGCTGAGATGTGAGGATTGCGGTTCCAAGCTAGCCCAGGTAGAAAAAACCCATGAAACTCTTATGTCCTGTTACTCACCAGAAAACTGGAGGTGATAGAGTACTAGCCTTGAGCAAAAGAGATCAGAGACAGTGTCCAAAGCCAGAGTTCAAACCCCATGAGTGGTTAAAAACCAAACCTAGTTGTCACTCAAACTTGGCCTGTCCACTTCCTGGACATTCCAAGGACAGGCTCTGTCGCCTCACTTCCTGGGGCTCAACTAAATCTTTAGGAAATGACTGTCCAATGTATCCAGTGGGATCTGCAGGGTTCGAGTCCGGGGGACAGGGGGCGAATGCCTCTGTGGCTTTAGACGAAGCTTCTACTGGGAAAGGACAGAAGGCTCTAGACAGATCTAATCCTAGGGGTGACCAGGTGAGCACACACACACACACACACACACACACACACACACACACACACACACACACCACCATCTTAGGAGGTAGGAAGTCCTTGGAGTGGGTGTTGAAGACAGAGTACATTCTCCATGAGTGATAATCCCCAAACATGGGGTGCCTACCGTGATTAGAACCCACAGAGAGTTTTGGAAAATAATAAGAAGGGTCCTGATGTCACTGATGCTGACAAAGTGTCCTCCCCACTTCTCAACCTCTGGATGAGGCCAAGGGCAAGGTCTGGTGCTGTCTTGCTGGTGCTGTCTCTAATGCCTGCCTGACATTTCAAGGAAAGAGCAGATCCCAGGACCAGCTCTTGGTGGCTCAGGATCAGAGCTCGGTGACTCTTGAATGTTGTTTCCTGGACTCAGAGAATCTCTAGCATCTTATGGGTTCCCTTCCTTGAATTATGATCTGGAAACCCTATCAAGGCAGCACACTGGAACCATTCAGACCTCACATCTTTGTCTCCTGTCATTCAGGAATCACCAATCTCTGTTGCCCGATGTCTAATGTCTTGAGCACCAGTGTTTGTGGGTGAATGGAACACATAATCTGCCTTTTTAACCTGCTTTAGTTGTTTCAGATCATAATGTTACTACATCGCAAATCCATTCTAGTAGGGTTTTAAGTTAAGCAAAAAGTTACTTGCTCCCTTTTTTGTTTGGTTGCTTTGTCTCATTTTTTTTGTTTGTGATTTGGTTGATAAATTGGTTTTTGCTGGTTCTGGGGCTAGACTTGACGTGGGCACTGTCCTTGAGCTTTTTTGCTCCAGGTTAGCTAGTACTCTACCACTTGAGTCACAGCTTTACTTCCAGCATTTTTGGTGGTTAATTGAGGAGATGAGAATCTCACAGACTTTCCCGCGCTTTGAATCATGATGTTTAGATCTCAGCCTCCTGAGTGACTAAGATTACAGGCTTGAGCCACTGACATCCATCTTTTCCTTGTTCTTATTTTATGTAAACTGTCAGAGAAGTGGGACAGTGAGTTCCAGAACATTCCCAGAATGATTTCGGAACGCTGCTGGCTGCAGCAACAGGAATGTGAGGTTCTCTTTGGCTTTGCATTTGCTTACTTTGACAGTGTCTGCTAACTTAGAGCAAACAATACTAGCTTTCCATGTACAGAATGAAGTAAATGCATTCTAGGTGTCTGCACATCTATTCATGGGTGATTCTCAAAGGTTGCCAAAGGCCAAGCAGAGGTACACATATGATCAGAGATGGAGACCAGTCCACACAGAAAGGAGGTCTCTGGAGAAAAGTGAGCTGGGATAAAGTTGGGAGAGCAAATGGTGCAATAAGCAATCAGTAGATGAGACCTGGGAGAGGAATGTGGAGAGATGCCCTTTGCTGAGTCCCCGAATATCAAGCACAGGGGCCCTAAACACTGCTCTGCAGGACCAAGGGAACCCCATTCTACCCCTTCAGTGTTTAAGCCAATAACTGATCCTGGTGGTTCCGGTGGAATGTGAACTCTCAGCCCTCTACTCTCTCTGGAACTCCCCTAACTCCAGTTCTGACCAATGAATGAATCACTAACCTAGGAGCGGAAATTTGGCTCCGTCACCCTGAAGACTCAAGGATCTGAACTAGGAACTGGCAATATTAGTGCCCATGGATTATCATTATTATTATTATTAATTCTGGGTACTAAGAAAGGATGTGCCATCCCTCAGTGAGTCCACCCCTGCTGGGTCTTCCTCCTATCTTGGAATGAGTCGCTTTCACATCTGTCTTTTAAAAAGCATGGGAAATCAAATGACATTTGAAATATGATATAAAAATCAGTGTTAAGGGGCCAGGAGTTTGGCCTAGTGGTAGAGTGTCTGCCTAGCATGCACGAAGACCGGGATCAATTCCTTGGCACCACATACATAGAAAAAAGCTGGACGTGGTGCTGAGGCTCAAGTGGTAGAGCTCTAGCCTTGAGAAAGTCCAAGGACAGTGCTTAGGCCCTGAGCTCAAGCCCAGGACTGGCAAAAAAAAAAGTCAGCAATAGTGTATAGTCTGATAGTCAGTCTGTCTGTCCATCTGTCACTCAGGGGCCGAATCTGCTCTCTTAGTTTCTCCTCCCCAAACCTCTAGCCTCTAGCCCTGTGACTCGGGGGCATCTGAAGTGACCCTAGTGGGATTTCTACTTACCTGACCAGGATACACTTCCAACACACAGTGTCCTGCCTCCCTTGCTGTTTCCACCATCCCTAAGGTTAACTGGGGACCTGACAAGGGTTTTCTCCATATGGTGACCCTTCCCATATTAGACCTCTTAAGTAGGACCTGACTGAGGGATTCCCAAGGCTCTACAAGGCAAACAGCCCAGGTCAGAACCCAGGTCATCACCTCTCCCCTCCCTGGTGTGGTTCTGTTAGACAGTGACAGTGATGTTCCTACCATTTAGAGAGCCAGACCTCAGGCCCTAAGACAGGAGAAGAATGGCTCAGAATGTCTCTATGAGCCCAGCCCAGCTCCCCCAGGAAGCACACATACAAGAAGGTGCTCTGGGCACCACAGGACAGGAGAACCCCTGTCCTGTGAGCCTGCTGCTACACACAGCCCCACCTTAGCAGCTCTCCATCCTGAAACCTTGGCCCTAGTCCCCAGAGACAGAGCTCTCTGAGCTCAGGGCAAGCACCAGGGGAGGTCATGGGCAAAGCGCTGGGGTGGAGCCTGCTTCAGGCTCAGCAGCTCTGTGCTCCCAACAGAGGTGTAGCGAGAAAGAGTTTTCAAACACCATGGATGCTTCCCACTGCTCCCTCCAGGACTGGCTGGCCCTAGAAGAATACAGCACAGCCCACTGAACACCAGGCCTCTGACCCAGGTGGATCTGAAATTCCATGACCTTTGTGGGGGAAAAAAAAAAAAAAAACATTTGGGCTTGGGTCTCTCCTGCCATTTCAGAGAACACAGACAGTTTTGTGACTTCCTTACTGGACATGTGGGCAAAAGAAATGCTCAGTACAATCTAAGAATAAACAAGCAAATAGAGCACCAAATCTGAATTATATAGGTTGGCTCTGTGGTAGAGCACTTATCTAGAATTTACCAGGCCCTGGGATCTATCTGTAGTCGAGGAAAAAAATAATTGAAATATAATTTTCACAAAACCCAGTGTCAGAGAAAGCCATCGGGTACCTCTGACCTAGAAATCTGAGCTTAGAGATAGCATTGAAGAATTGATATATTCCATTTTGTAACATATATATCATATATAATACACACTGTTCATGTATGGGTATGCATAATAAAGGGCTCACAGTACATGCTGGAATTGTTTTGGGAATTTGCTCCATTTCATCATACTATTTTGTGTGTGTGTGTGTGTGTGTGTGTGTGTGTGCATATGCACACTTAATGTATATGCATGCACATATCAGTAACCTAGGACTTGGGGCCAAGGCACTGTCCTTTAGCTTTTTTGCTCAAGACTGGTGCTCTACCACTTGAGCCACACTTTTGGTTGGTAATTGGAGGTAAGAGTTTCATGGACTTTCCTGGGCTGGCTTTGAACCTCAGGCCTCAGAGCTCAGCCTCCTGTGTAGCTAGGATTATAGGTGTGAGCCACTGGCTCACCTGGTTGCATACTATCTTATTTTAATATTCACAATAGCCATTATTACCAGCAACATTTCACAGATGAAAAATGAGAGATTTGTAGGGATTGCTATACAGACAAGCACTGGCCAAGCCACCTCAGATCTGCTCTTCAGATCCATGGAGGCACTCCAGGCCTCTGGGGAGGGGACTGAGAGGCACCAACCCAGGCTGAATGCACAGCCAGGAGTTTTGCAAGGAGATCTGACCTATGTTTCATTCTCAGCCTACATAGTTCTCAGGGAGCCTGCTTAGGACTGCAGGTTAGGCTTCCTATGCAGGGCACACACACTTGCAGACCTCAAGTCACAGATTTGCTGCTTAAATGCTTCATCCAGCACCATGGAGGCTCTCTGAAGTCTCACTCTAGCACTAGGAAGAGGAGAGCCTCTCCAAAACACTTGGCCTCAGTGCCAGCAATACATCTTCCCCCCTCTACAAGGTGCCTGTCAGCAACTCCATGAGATAGCTACCAGCATGAGTCCATTTCACTGAGGATGATACTCTAGGGTTTGCAAAGAGCACCCCAGCTGCCAGTCCCCTTGGCTTACAGCTACCGTGAATAGTGTATATTGGAACTTGACACTTCAACTCAGGTACTTTCTGTCTCTTTAAAACAGGGCCCAGGCCGGGAGTTTGGCCTAATGGTAGAGTGTTTGCCTAGAATGCATGAAGACCCAACTTCGATTCCTTGGTATCACATATGTAGAAAAAAAGCTGGAAGTGGTGCTGAGGCTCAAGTGGCAGAGCTCTAGCCTTAAGAAAGTCCAAGGACAGTGCTCAGGCTTTGAGCTCAAGCCCAGGACTGGCAAAAAGGAAAAAAAAAAAAAAACAGGACCCAAAGCTGGGCATTGGTGGCTCATGCCTGTAATCCTAGCTACTCAGAAGGCTGAGAGCTGAGGATAGATTCAAAGCCAGCCAGGGCAGGGAAATTCATGAGACTCTTATCTTCCCAGACTCTTATCTGTCTCTTACGGCCCAAAGTAACCTCCAACTAAAAGGAGCTTTGGAGCCAGTAGATTCCTACCACACACCCAGCTGAAGACCCAGCAAAATCAAGGCCAGTCTGCAGCAGTGACCCCAACACTGCACCCCCAAATTACCCTTCTCATCTTGTCCCTCACTCTTGCCTTCCAGAATACCTCTCCACCACAGGACCTGCACTCAGGTCCCTGTCTAAAGCCCACATATAAAGAAAGGATACTCCCAGGGCTGGGAGTTTGGCCTAGTGGTAGAATGCTTGACTAGCATGCACGAAGACCTGGGTTTGATTTCTCGGGACCACGTACATAGAAAAGTTGGAAATGGTGCTGTGGCTCAGGTGGTAGAGCTCTAAGTCTTGAGGAAAAGCCCAAGGACAATGATCAGACCCATATGTGGAGAGGTGGCTTGGAGGACGTTAGTCAAGTGCTGCTCCTGAGCACAGACACAAAGAATCATAGTATGGAATCTGGCTATTGTCCACCAATTCAAACGCAGAGCTACTCAAAACAAATGTGTAAGCTGCCCCAAATCTGGGCTGTTCCTCACTAGAAACAGCCTGGGAACCCCCAGAAAACTCTTCTCTGGCTCAGCTCTTGGTTGGTTCCCCCTCCCTCTCCAGGCTGCGTGACCAGACTAGTGTCTTATCATATATGTCCTATGTGACGGGCTGCTATCTCCATAGCACCACACCTGGCTGCAAGCAGATAGAAGAGGCTGGACCCTGCAGGAAGAAGGGACCCTAAGAGGGAAAGGCCTTAGCATCTCCAGGTAGGTGGTGGTGTCAGCACACAGCCATAAAGGGCTCCCACTCACCCTTTGTCCTCAGCCAAATCTATGACTCAGCAGGGAAAATCACCATTTTCTCGAGATTTCCATGTTTCATCCTCCAGAAAAAAAAAATTGTCCTCATGGGCTTTGCTGCTGTCAAGCCTCTGAGGCTGAAGGCCACACAGACCCTGACAACACAGAGTTTGTCAAGCCAGAGGAGCTCCAGGACGCAGCCAGCCGGCCAGTAGGTCATAGCAGCAGTGTTCCTTGAGTCAGTTTCCAGGTAGAGGTCACAGTAGCTGAACTCAAATATGGCAGCTGTGGCAGAACTCCAGCACCTTCCCTGTGCTTCCAGCCCTTCCTGGGATCCCCAGCCCAGTCCCTGCTGTCCTTCTCACCACATGTCCCCATCCTGAACCTCTCTCCCCTCCTTCCACTATAGCCAGAATCCAGAGTCCTACTGTGGGGTACTGTGCTGCGGCCCCTGAGCACCTCCCATAAACCAAGCTGGTCAAAATAAATACATGTTCCTGACTTAAACAGTTTTAAATGTTTTACCTGCTTGACTGCATGGAAACTACACACAATCCATCTGCTAGATTTGTACTCATTTTACAGACGAGGAAACTGAGGGGAGTTGAGGAAGAGTTCATTAAGGTGGCAGAGCCAGGCAATGGTGTAAGACTAAAAAGAGACTTAATTTTGAGGTTCAAATCCTCCCTTTGGGAATAATACCCACCCAACTGCCCATGGTGTATATGGGGAAACTGAGGTCTTCAGCTTTGAAAGCCAAAAGAGCCAGGAAGACCCAGCCATTGAACTCATCAGTACTACTGGATTTATGGAATCTTTCCTGAAGGTGCATGCGCACACGCGCGCATACATACACAGTGCAGAGGAGAAAACTGAGGGAGATGCCATAGCTGGAAAGTAAATAAAGCTCTGGAACCTGCATACAATGCATAGGGGTTTCATGAGACCAGCATGTGGGTACTGACGGCTCCTCACAGGTAGCCTTAGGAGAGGAGGCAGTGCCCCAGCCCAGTTCAGGTAAGCACATCTTTGAGGGCCCTCAGTGTGTCTCAGCAGCCTCCACAGTCCCCACCTGGTTACCAGAGAGCACAGCACAGACCTCCTACTGAGCAGATAGAGCTTGAGTGTGTGTTCCCATCAGGCTACCATCAGTATACTACCTGCTTCCCCATATGACACTGCATACATAGTGCTTGGTCTAGACTTTCCTGTCTTCTTCCAAGTGTGCCATGAAGGATCCCTCATGGTACTCTGGGCTTAGAACTGACTGCAGATCGCTTGGATAAACCTGTAGTTTTCTGATCCCTGGGAGCCTTAGGTGGGGTGCCTGTAATAAATAACGTGGCTTGGGGCCGGGAGTTTGGCCTAGTGGTTAAAGTGCTTGCCTAGCATGCATGGAGACCCGGGTTCGATTCCTTGGAACCACATACATAGAAAAAAGCCCGAAGTGGTGCTGAGGCTCAAGTGGTAGAGCTCTAGCCTTGAGAAAGAGTCCAAGGACAGTGCTCAGGCCCTGAGCTCAAGCCCAGGACTGGCAAAAAAATAAATAAATAAATAAATAACGTGGCTTGACTGACTGAATGAATGTGTCATAGTCTCCAGAGAGCACTTGGTAACTACAGTGTGAACAGATAGGCAGGTGGGTGGATGAGTTGGAGAGATTAAACATTTAAGTTTAAAGAAGGCATTTAGAAAGAGGGAAGACAGGGGTGACATTGCCTAGAAAGATATGTACTCATTACCTGATTTATGTAACTGTAACTCCTCTGTACATCACCTTCATAATAATAAAAAGCAGTAACTATGCTATGAATGAACATTGAACTAGACTATGAATTAATAGATGAGTAAATGAGTGTATCCTAGCCTCTAGAAAGCACTTGGTAACTGAAATGTATATAGATGGGCAGGTGGGTGAGAGAATGAGTACAGAAATCCAATACTGAAGTCCAGGACTTCACCTAAAGAAAGCATATAATAATGGTGGCATGATTGAATAGCTGATCCTGATGAGTGAATGAATGAATGAATGAAATTCACCACAAGGAAGAAGCAGAAAGCCACTCAAAGGAGCTCATATAAAGTGGAGGCTATGGGATAGATGCTGTGGAGTTAATGACCTTGACCACTCTCTTAACTGCTGGGGCTCAAAGGGGCTGTCCCCAGCAGAGCCCATCCAGGGAGGGGCCCTGGGGCCGCCACACATGGCAGAATGCAATTAGCTCTAGTCTTTACTGCAACCACACATTTGTCATTCTTTTATTTGAAAAAACAAAAAAAACCTTCTTGGAGCCAGAGAGAGTAAGGGTATGTGCAGGAGTGAGGACTCCTAGCTGCAGACAGAAGAAACAGTCCAGCTACCAGGACCCAGCCAGAACCCCTGGAGAAATGGCATTAAAACAAAGGAGACACCAGGAAGGGAAGGGGCTCCTGTTTGTTCAGACCAGAGCAGAACAAACAATAGATTTAATAAGATAATAAGCTGAGATTCCCTGCTCTTAAAGAGACAGACTTGGCAATGCAATGTAAGTGGAGGTGGGATGCAATCTGCATTTATTTTCTGGTAAAACCTCCTGCATACAAGCGTGTGTGTGCGTGTGCGTGTGTGCGCGCGCTCGCACACTTCTACCATATGTGATATGTATGTCTCCCCTGACAGGACTTCTACAACTAACTGACTGAACAGAACCCCCAAATAAGCAGGCCCTTCCACAAGGAACAATATCAAATAGCCCCAAGTTCTGTTTTTCTGGGAGGAAGGCTAGCCAGGTTGCAGTGCTTGCCACCCCTTGGGCCAGCCAGGGCTGTCTCCCCATGACCAACACACCAAGGACAAAGTGAGCACTTCAGCTCAGTGTTCCATTCAGCTTGGGACATTCCTACAGTCACTGAGCACCAGCTTTCCACCCATTCATTCTCAGAGTGCCTGCTAGGTGTCAGCTCCTGGTACTGGGCTAGCCGTACCCATCAGAGTCCTGACTCAAAGAGCCTGAGTTCCAATTCCACTCCACCAGAAGCCAGTTGGCAGCTGGGTGATCCAGGATAGGTTCCAGAACCTCTTAAAGCCTCTCCAAGGGGAAAATGGACTGAGGCTTCCTATCTGCCTCCTGGAGGGGCAGCAGGATTCAATCAGTTGATCTGGGTTGGACACACTGACTCCATACCTGGCACAAGGGAAATGCTCAATGAGAATGGCATGGCATGGCGTTTCCAGCATAGTAACAACAGCCCACTTGGAAGATCCCTGGCTACGGCAGGACCTGGACTAGGTGAACCACATACACCCCTGTTTCACCACCTCCTTATACCACTCCTGCTAAGGTCATATGATAAAGAAAGCCAACCCGCTACCTGAACACTGAGCCCTAACAGAAAACCTATGCTCAGAAAGACAGGGGATCCAATGTAGTCTATCATGACTACCAGCAGGAGCAACACTTGAGGCCCCTTTCTAGTGAGGCTTGTTTCCTTCTGGTGATGGGGACCTCATTCTCCTCTAAACTCTCGTGTAGGAACAAATGATCTCATCATGAGCCCCAAGAGAATGAATGCTAACCCCTTTTTAGAAACAGGAATAACAGAACCCAATTCCAGCCATCCTCCAAGAGGAGAGACAGTAAGGCACCTGATACCTGGCAGCCATTTTCCAAAATGACATTGCAGTTTCCATTCATCTAGTCCTTCTACAGTCAGTAATAAGAGCCCCCTGAGCCAGCCCTGCTGCAGGCTCTGGGGACAGGGTGTGAACCCCACAAAGCCCTTACCCTCAGAGAGCTTCCAAGACAGTGAGAGACCACGCCTTCCTGCTGCATGAAGAATTACACAGCAATGTGTAATGAGCAGGGTCAGGAAGACAAGAGGAGCAGGAAGTGGGAGCAGAATGAGGTGCCACCCTAGACAAGTGAGTGTCGTTTGAGCAGAAACAGAAGCCAGCAAGGAAACAAGCAGCATCTGAAGAAGGCCAGACACCAGATCTTCCTACCTTCCAAGCAGGGACTCGAGAGTGTATTACCCTGGCTACATATTCTGCCATGTCGACGTGATACACAAAGCTAAGGCTCAGGTCCTGCCTTCTGAGATCACAGATCAAGCTGTGCCTCCAAACCCCACAGAGACCCACCTCCCACCCCCAGCATCCACTCACTGTGTGACCTGATGGCGATCTCTCAACCTCTCTGTGGCTTACTGTCAGCAACAGCTCCTCAAGGCTGAATGTCCTCCAAGCAAGTGCTGGCATGGAAAGGAGGGCCCTGGGGTCCTTGGAGTCTGCTGCTCTGGGCGAGACGCACCCATCGTGCCATTCTTATGCCTGTGCCAGCAACGCCACGCAGGATTGGTATTCCTGCCAAAATAGCTATTAACCCAGTAGCCAATAATAACACGTTATCCTATCAATTTGCTTCTGAAACGCTGTGTAATTGCAGAACCCAAGTTTGCCATCTCGGTAGCCTGGTTACGACATAAACAGAAAGGAACCCACCAGTCCCTTCCTGAAGAGAACAAGTAGCTGGCCAGAAGAAACAGTAGCTTTTCATTCCACCTCCTGTAACCACCAGCTTTCTGTGGAACCCGAGGCCGGCCTCTTTGACCTCTTAGCATGGCCTCTGATCAGAGAGGGCACCGATAACTGGGGTGTAAAGGCTCTTTGAGTAGCAGGGCCAAGCAAGAGGCCTCCCCACTGGCCAAGACTATGGCATAAGAAGTGGACAGGGAAGGGGCAGGAGGAGCAGGGGACTGGGGAGGACTTGAGAGCACTGGACAAACAAGCACCTTTGGGGTGCCTGACTCAAAGGGCATTTGAATCACAAGAAGTGTCCCATAAGAGACAGAGGGAATAGGAGGCCAAGGGAATGGGAGTCAAGAAGGGAAGCCCAGGGAGAGGCAAGAATAGCCTCACAGCTAAAAAGCAGTGTTCTTCAAGGATGCCCCGTACCCAAGGCACAGGGCCTGACGCAGGCCTGACATCCCAGCTAGCAGTGTCTCCTTAGCAGCCTGTCCCCTCACTCCTTCCCCCCTGATTCCAGGGAAACGGCTTCCTTCCTCCTGGATTTGATACACGACACAGACGTTTCACTCCCGAAGAGCCAGGAGCCTGTAATGGGACTCTTGGCGTCCTGTGCAGACATCAGCCTGCTTTATTCATTCTTCCCTCCTCCCGTCCAGCCTTCCACTTACCTCCCCTCCTGCTCACCAGGGTGCCCAGGGGGTAAACTGGCCGATGCCAAGAGGCTCAGGACCCCAGCCCGGATCCCCAGCACCCGATGTAAGGCAGACAAGGGCTGGAGAGGCGCTTCCCCCTGGCCCACGGGTGACCTCAGCCCCAGGATGCATCTCCATCGGGCCCGCCTCACTGGCCCGCCCGGGGAAGGATGGGCTGAGGGTGTGCTGCTCCCGCTGTGGCCTTGGCGGGGGAATCCAGCTAGTGGGGAGAGGAAGGGCCATGTGGAAGGGGGAGCAGATGGGGAGGTAGAAGACAGTATGGGCCAAGGTACAGGCCACAGCCAGATGTTGACCCAGTTGAGGCCCCAAGCCCCAGGGGCATCTGGGAAATTTGGCCTCCCCCTGCTGGCTCTGGAGCCTGGGGTCGGCACAGAGCCAGTGGCTGTCCCAGAGGTTGGAGCTAAAAGAAGGACCACAAAGAGACAGCAAAAGGAATCTCGGTTGCAGCCTGTCTGCCAGCACAGGGTGGGGGACAGGCTTCAGAGGCCCCTGGGTGGGGTGGGTGGGGTGCTGTCTAGCCTTCCACAAATGGAAACCAGGCCTCGGAAGCTGGCCTGCTCCTGCTCAGCTCCAGAGGAAACACCAGTGCTCTATCCCCCTCTCTGTTCGCAGAAGGCATCTCAAGCCAGAGTGGAAGGTGGGGTTCAAACTAAAGGTAGAGAGGGATCCAGGCAGTGACACAGAGCTGGGCAGTGCCCCCTTTCTGTCCTTTATATGTGCCCAGCACCTTCTGTGGCTGGGACATTATAAATATTCCTCAGGCCCACTTGTCAATAGTGTTTTAAAAAAACCAACTCACTGCTGGCACCAGTGGCTCAGGTCTATAATCCTAGCTATTCCAGAGGCTGAGATCTGAGGATCATGGTTCAAAGCCAGCCTGGGCACAAAAGTCTTTGAGACTCTTATCTCCCATTAATTACCAGAAAACCAGAAGTGGAGCTGTGGCTTAAAGTGGTACAGCGCTGGTCTTGAGCAAAAGAGCTCAAGAACAGTGCCCAGGTCCTAAGTTCAAGCCCAAGGGGAATGTGGGGAGTGGGGGCAATTCACTGTATGAATTTTTCCTTTGCCTCCTTCTGTGTAGTGGTCAGGTCCCAGCAGAGATGGGGTCAGGCCAGCAAGACATATATGAGCGCCTTACTCCTAGAATTTGACATTTCCACCCACAACCCTGTATCCTCACTCTACTCTAGGAAGGCAAAACTGGGTCCCACCTCTCATAGCAGGATACAAGCCAGCCTGGGACACATGACCACAGCCCACAATTCAGAATGGGTGAATTTGGCTCCTCACCTTCACAGGTTGATATGCAGGAGGGTTCCTTCCATAGAGGTAGAACTCATCCCCACCGGCCTGTCATTCATTCACCTGTCAGTGGAGGTATGTGACCTTCTTATAAGCTCCTGAGTGCTGGGGATAGGGCGTGAACCCTTAGAAATTTCCCAGTCTGCAGAGCTCCCAGCCCAACGAGGCTAACAGACGTTAGGTATGTTGAGGAATCTGCCATAACTGGAGATATCCATGGAGCTGTGGGAGAATAGAAGTGCTCCCAGAAGGCTTCCTGGAAAAAGCAACCTCTCTGTTGAGATCAGCAAGGTGAATTAACCCAGGCAAAGGAGAAAGCAAGAGACAGAAATCGTTTTGGAACAGTAAGACAAGCACCTAGTAGACTGCTTCCATTAAGCCTGGTCTGGTTCCACACATCCAGACACAGTGGGTGGCCCAACACTGCAGGCCCCAGCTTGCAGACATGGGGGCCCCTCCTCAGCCTCTCTGGAGGCCAATCCCACAGAGTCAGAGTCAGCCCCCCTTTCCCAGCCAAAGTTCTTGTTAAAAAATATTCTCAGATGTTTATTTTCAAGGGGGGATGGGAAGAGAGAAGGGAGACCTGAAGGTCTTTCCTTTCAGGGAGAAAAATTAATAAATAAATAGAGCCTCAAGAAAAGGGCATGGAAAGGTCTGTGCATCTGTAACCACTGAACAAATTAAAATTAGCTCATTTAATCAGCTCCTAATGGCCTGGCTGTCCCGAGTGGGCCCCTGAACACAGCAAACTTCACAGCAGAAACGCATAGGCCAATGTCAGTTTACCCTACAACAAAGAGATTCTCTAAACAGTGTGATCAAAACATAGAGATGGCATGGAGCGCTAGGGAGACCGAGCACAGCCCCCTCCCCCGGATCCTAGGCGGCCCCCAACTTCCCAGATTTATCTCTTTGAACAGAATTGTTCTTTTGCCTTTTGTTCTAATTATCTAAACATGTGTGTCACTAGATTCTACAAAGAGTATTTCAACCAGCAGAGGAGGTAATTCGAATTCCCACCATACGTTCCTGAGGCCTTTCATCCCTGCCCAAGCCTTGAACACAAGTCTACACATACACAAATCCACATACCACACACGACCATCTACACACTACACACACTGTGCTCCATACATATGCATACACAAAGAGGCCCAGACACATACAGGCCTATAACATGGTCCCAAAGAACACACAGTCATATACCTCCAGGCACACATGTATTACATACACAATTACACATACCATATACAGGTACGAAAGCACACAATACTCTCAGGTCCTCGGTTACTGCCTAACAGCTGGAGGCACAAGAGGCCCGGCCCACAAGGCCCCCAGGGAGAGCACTGCGAGCACATCTGAGGCCCAGGCTGGTAGCAAGGACTCTTATTTCCCTAGAGTCATTTCCCTATGCAACTTGCCACCTGGGCTAAGTCATTAGAGCAACTGAGGAGGAGGAACAAAAAGCCAGGGGAGGGGCTGGAGGCCACAGAGAAGAAGCAAGATGAGGGAACACGGGTGTTGGGTAAGCAGTAAGCAAGAGTCAGCAGCTGCTCAAGGGCCAGAAGAGAGACAGGAGAGACAGTTCTATCTCCAAAGCCAAGCTCCCCTCCCTACCCACCACCTCTTCTAAGCCAGCTGCCCTGAGCCACCTGCTTAGGCCCAGAGAAAACAGACCTGTGAGTATGCAGTAGGGCAGGCCAGGTTGAAGCCCCAGCTCTGTTCTGCAAGCTGTCCCCATCCCACCTCAATGAGCACAGAGCTACTAAAGAATGGACAATGCAACTAGGTGCTGGTGGCTCAGGCCTAAAATCCTAGCTATTCAGTTGTGTGAGATCTGAGGATTACAGTTTGAAGCCAGCCCAGACAGTACAGACCATGAGACCCTATTCCCAATCAACCACCAAAATGCTGGAAGTGCAGGTGGGCTCAAATGGTAGAGGACCAGCCTTGAGCAAAAAAGCTAAGGGACAGAGCCTAGACCTTCAGCTCAAGCTAACACACACACACACACACACACACACCAGAGTGGACAGTAGGGCTGAAACATATGGACATTGGTATCCTGGGGAAAATGCCTGTCTCTCTCTGAGCCACCAACTTCAACTGTAAAATGAAGAGGGTGACAGGCTGCTTCCACCCTGACATGACAAGTGAAGATGAGGACCGAAGGGGTGGTTAGCTCTGCAGCTGGGCTCCCGGCTCCGTGGTAACTAAGGAGGGCACAGAAAATGGGGTGACAAGGAACAATCTTCTGCAAGGGCTTGTCTAGGGATCTGATCATTCCCTGGGGAGTAGGATGGGGCCACCTTCCTCTCTGTGGGTGGAATCCCACCCACAGATTCTCTCCCTGAATTAGACAAACCCAGCAGTCAAAGCACTCAGAGCCCAGAGCTTGGCCAAATGGAACTGGGTTGGGATAGACTCTATGGGATCTGGGCCTGGGGAGGGGACAGAAATCCCAGGAGATCCCTAAACTTCATTCTCTTACCAACAGAATTCAGAAGAGAGCCACAAGAAATAAAACAGCTTGCCAGGCGAGGTGGCTCATACCTGTAATCCTAGCTACTCAGGAGGCTGAGATGTGAGGATCACGATTCAAAGCCAGCCCAGACCCTTAAGAATATGACTCTTATTTCTAATTCATCACTAGAAAATGGGAAGTGGGGCTGTGGCTCAAAGGGTAGGGCAGTAGCCTTGAGCTGAAGAGCTCAGGGACAACGCCCAGGTTCACAGTTCAAGCCCCATGACCCACAAAAAAAAAAAAAAAAGAGGAGAGAAAGGACGAAGGAAGGAAGGAAGGAAGGAAGAAAACAGCTTATAATACCACCCAGCTTGCACCTATACAATAGTCCAGCCAGGCTTGCTAATCAAGCACTGCTCAGGCTGCATGGCTCTAACCTAGCCTTCCTCCTCGTAAGCCTCAGTTTCCATACATTTGCTTGTTTTCTTCACTGAGCCACATTGAGATGAATGGTCTTGAAAGTGCTTTTATGTTGTAAAGTGCCTGTGCCAGATGTGGGATTATTGGGTACCGCTGGCATAGGACGCAGACACACAGAGCAAGTAACCCTGCCTGCACCCCTCAAATGAGACAGTGGCCCCACAAGATGATCAGGGGGAGCTGCAGCTCACTCCCCAAAGTTGGAGTCCGTCCTAGCCCAGAGATGTGGGCACTTAACCCAGTACCCACATACCAGCCATCTGAGGGCGGTGCTTCCCAGCACTCAGGCCCTAAGACAGCCTGACACTGCCATATCTATCTGTGCAAGCACCCACAGACTGCAGCCAAAAGTACATGGCTCTTTCCAAAAAAGGCACACTATACCTTTATGTGGTCTCATCCAGGCCACCGGCCCCTGAGGTATCAGACCCATTCATGGCCAGAGCCACATAAAAACCACAGGGCCACAATCTGCTCACCCCACAGACAAGAGCGGCTGCTCTGCCTGCTACTCTGGTATGAGTCCGGGTAGACAAGAAGTCCAGAGCTTGCCTCCTGTGCCATCTCCAACAAGGGGCTTCCCTCTCTGAGACTCAGCTTCCCCATATTCTCCACCTCCCCCCACACGAAAGCTTTGAGCTCTGAGGGAAACCACAGAGTACCTCATTCTGAGCCAACCCAGGCTAAGATGGATCTAGAGCAGGGATTTGCTTAATTGCTGGGTTTTACAACCCAAACGTGGAGATAAAGTACTACCTGGCTGACAACACCAGCTTGAGGCCAGAAGTCTCAAGTGTCTTCTTTTTTTTAATGTGTGGGGCTCTTAAAGAGGAGCTGTCTGGAGAAGAGACTCGTGCCCAGAGCACAGAGGCAGACACTGCCCAGATGAGAGCCCTCATCTGGTGGAACAGACATTCCAAAGATGACTTACTGGGGAGTTAACATAGACTCATGGTTCACCCTCCATTTTCCTAATTGCCTTCTCTCACAAGTACCCAGGGCAGCTTGGAACCTAGTGAGTAGGAAGGCCCAGTGTCCCTGGAGGAGCAGGATGGTAGATGTGGAAAGAAGTCCTCTGGTCTTGGCCTCCCAGAATGACCCAGGCATATGCTGTGGCTTTACCATTTCCTTAAGGTCTCAAACGTCAGGCAAATGATGCAGCACATCCCACCTCCCTCCAAAGAGGAATGCACTGGTGTGTGTGTGTGTGTGTGTGTGTGTGTGTGTGTGTGTGTGTGTGTGTGTGTGTGTACACACTAGGCCAGGATGACATACAAGTGACGAAAGGGCTCCTCTCTGCGAGACCAAGAGGGATAAGGAAAGTAAAAGGTAGAAATTGGCCAATATGGCAGTTGGTTGGGTCAGTCTCATGTTGTGCCAGCACTCAGTTTTTCTTAGGTTCGAGAAAGCCAATACAATGCATTTTGGGATGTATTTAGGGTATCCCAAAAGAGATCAGCATGTTGGTTTTTCTGCCATAAGAAGTATTCACCAAAAGGAACAACAATAAAACAGGTGTAAATAGTTTCAAGTCAGCTTGTCACATTTCTCACTGTTTAATGAGTTACATGTGTACCCACATGTGCATATCTACTTCTAGGCCTCAGGCTTCCCGAATTCACAACTGTAAATAAAGGTGACGCTATGGACTAGCCATCGATTACTATCCCTTCCTCTAGAAGAGAAAGGGTGCTGACTTCCAGAGTCACTGAAGAAGCCAAATAGAACCATACTCTGGGCCAGGCATAGTGTCCAACAGCAATAACACTAGCTAATTAAAGCCTGTAGATCAGGAAGAGAGTAATTCCATGTCAGCCTGGGGCAAAAGGAAGTGAGACCTCATCTCAATAAATAAACTAAGTGGTGGTACACACATATGATCCTACACAGGAGTCATGGATAGGAGAATCTCAGTCTGTGGCCAGTCCTAGGCAAAAAGTATAAGACCCTCGCTGAGAGATAGCATAAGGCAAAAAGGATTGAAGGGAAGACTTAAGTGGCAGAACATCTGCCTAGGAAGTCCAGAGTTTTGAGAGAGAGTGGGGGGACAGAGAGATGGAGAGGGAGGAAGGGACAGAGGGACGGACGGATGGAGGGACAGAGGGAGGCAAGACAGCAAGCAATCCAGGCATTGATGGCTCACGCCTATAATCCTAGCTGCTCAGGATCTGAGCTTTGTGAGTCAAATCCAGTCCAGGCAGGAAAGTCCATGATAGAAACCAGAAGTGGAGCCATGGCTCAAAGTGGTAGAGTGCTAGCCTTGAGCAAAAATGCTTGTGGATAGTGCCCAGGTC